>NW_022900928.1:11027071-11078118 GCF_012274545.1 Fukomys damarensis
AAAAAAAAAAAAAAAAAATCATCCTAGGAATTGGTAGACATGTCCTAGAGCCACATCCTATCTTGCCATGTTTGGCTAATTTGGGATCTAATTGATGGCCTAAGTGACCTTGTGATCTGAGGCTTTGACATAAAGGGGAGACCAGGCTTTGCCTTGATCCTGTTACAGGAGTTCAGGGGGACTTCCTGTATTTTGCAGAGAGAATAAATTTGACCAAGTTCTGCAAGAACCTTATGAGAGTGTTGCCCTTTTCTCCACCCTTGGGTTCATGTCAGACATTATCAACCAGTCATTTCTTTCCCATTGAGCATGCTCAGAATCCTCCTTGACACAACTATGCTCCAAGTGACCATTGCTAGGCATTGATCAGTTAGTGCATAAGATGAAACTTCTTTTATATCTTGTGATTTGAAGCTCAATAGTTGGGGCTGAAGCCAGGGAGAGGACATAGATCAGAATGTCCTGCACTGTGCCTTTACCCATCCCAGCTTCTTTCAGTGGGTGTGGGTGCTTTGTGGTTGTGAAAAGGCAGCTCTGAGCAAGGTACATGGAGATTCTGGGCTTCTGTAGAATATATGAGCTGCTGTACTTAGAAAATATACTCAAGATAAGTAACATGCCTGAGTCACAGGGTAAGCAAGTATTTTCTTGAGGAAGCAAAGAAGACTGCTGTTGTGTAGGACTACAGCCCAGGCTGAGTGGCCCGGAAATGACAGGTAAGTGGGCACTTAGATGATCTTCAGGGATTTGTTGATATTTCTGTGTGGAGCAGCTAAACTGAACCAGGAGGTCCCTGTTGCCTCCTGGCTGGGTGACCACAGTGAAACTGAATGAAAATATAGAGCTAAATTCTTGGTGTTCAAAGTTGCAAAAGCTTCCAAAACTCTTGTTACAAAACCTAGGCTTTTCACTGTCTGAGTAGAGTTCTATAAGAATGAGGGCACAGAGCTTATGCTGTGAATGACAGATATGAGAGCACCTGTGGCCATTCCACTCATTATTGCTCCCCGACTAAGATTCCATATGCTGTCATGAGTGGAGGAGAGAACAGCAAAGCAGAAATTTCAGATCCAGGGAGGACCCTGAGTAGATGCCTTGTACCCTGTCTACTCTGCAACCATGCCAGGCCCCAGGACTGATGAAGTTTGGCAGCTGGGAGCGGGTGTGACTGAGGATCAAGCCCTGGGTAAAGTCTGGGCCAAAGAAAGTCTGGCTGAATTTTCTCATCTCAGAACCCAGCACACAAAGGAAGATCAAATAGAAATGATTGCAAGAAATGTAATCTTCTACATTTTTATATATTAGAGTTGCAAAAATTAAATCACAGTCAATTATGTGAGATTTATTCAATCTGGGGTTTTGCTAGCTCTTCTCTTTTGTGATGTTTTGCTTTCCTTTGCTTTGCTTTGCTTTGCTTTGCTTTGCTTTGCTTTGCTTTGCTTTGCTCTGCTTGCAAGCACCAAAGCATGGAGGGAGGAAGACTCTGTTCTCAATCATCACCTGTCCCACTGCCATCCACCAGGCTGTCCTGGCATCTGGTCTTGGTTCAGTCACACAAATGGCTATTCCACTGACTTCATCCCAAGGCATCCTGGTGTAGAAGACCATCTCCTTCTGTTTTCCTTGCTTTCGTGTGGGTGTTTGAGGGACCCAGCAGGCTTCCACTTACTGTTAGCTCACATACAAATGACCCCTCTGTGACTCAGTTTCCTTGTCTGTAAATGGGCATAAAAGCAGTACTTAGCTCACAGGGTTGGTGTGTGGATGCAATGAGTCAATACATGCTAAGTGTCTCAAACACTATGGCTGCTTCCTCATGTTATTACTTGCTACTACCAATAATGGGGTGAATTTTAGAAAAGCTCTACACACAAACACTAAGCTTTTACTATTTAGCATGAACATTCTGCTGGGGCTTCCTGAATGGGAGAAACGGTATGGTCATAGTCTGGTTTTAAGGACACCACAGAGCACGGGGATGGACAGGTGTTCCACACAAGACCCAACAAGCAGTCCTGGAGGCAGCTTCTGTGACAGGGATGAAAGGGCGGGTGGCCAAGGCAGTCAGGGGAAGAGGAGGGATGGGAGAATCCAGGGATTTAGGATATGGCCGTGGCTCTTTAACCAGTCAATGATACAGATTTTCACCTTTTAACAGCCAGTGTAGCCCAACCTGCTTGGCCCTGGGCATGCTCACAGCAGTTTCCTGGTCATGACAGCATCATTGCCATGAGGTTTTCTCCCCCCAGGATGAGAATAGGAGCAGCAGCTGGCTAAGGAGTTGCAGGGGCTGCACTGCCCCTGGGATTGGTACTCAGCCAGGTCACTAAATAGAGACTGGACACAGGCTCAAATCAAGGTGGCACCAGATGCCTGGCTGAACAACTACCTTGATGCCAGCTTATCTGCCCCTGGTCCAAGGCCAGGCTGCAGGCTGATTGAGCTCCTGGAAACAGGGCTTTCTCCTAGTCCTATCCTGAGTCACTGGCCAGAGCCCCCTCTATAGCTCCAGGGTTCTACAATCCTCGAACCCTCCCCTTGGTCTGAGGCCTGGGCTGCATCCCTTGCCAAGCATTGTCTTCCACACTTTGGTTTCTATTTGCCATTCTCCCTGGGGTCACATCTGTTTCCCAAGCAAGGAGCCAGCCTGAAGATGGCAAATCCTCCTGTGCTAACAACTTATATGGGTTGGTCATGCCTGCCTAGAATGCCATGTTTGGAAGGTGGTCCACTCAGAGGGGGAAAAATGATCATTCAGCACTGTGTGCCATGGGTTTGGGGAGCATAGAGGCAGCAAGCATGTGATATGTGGGTCAAGCCTGCCCCAGGTTCATCTGCCAAATGCGGATCCCTCAGCCTTTGTGGGAGAAGGAAGGGACAGATCTAGCCTCTGAGGAGAAGAAGTTGCCAGATGTATATTCACCCAGTCTGGAAGCAATCACTAGAGCTTCACTGAGACCATTAACAGTTTACCAGGTGGTGGCCAAGAACTGCCTGTCTAGCCCCATCAGGCCTTCAAGGCAAGCAACCAAGAGTCCCAGCTGGCCTAGAACTATTACAGTTGAGTGTTGAAAATCCCACCTCCAAGGAACCCCTCAATCTCAGCAGACAGTTGGTCACCATGCCGACAGGAGATGTGCAAGTCCTTACCTGTCTCCTGGGCTGAGGGCTGACACTGCTGCTTAGTAACCAGGGGCGCAAACTCCGCTCCAGAGGGAAAGATGTGCTCGATACCCTGCGGCTGTCTCTGAGCATTCTCAGCGGCTGTTACATGCGATGTCTGACTAAGATCCTGATGAGTTGGATTCCCCTGGTGCCTCCGTGAGGATGAGTGCAGAGGTGTACGGATATGTGGCCATTGGCGCCTGGGTGCTCAGTGACACTTAAGCTGTCCCAGGAAATGAGACCCATGAGACTGTGTCCACACACCCATCTGCCAGTAGCTGTCTAATAATCATAGGGACATCGTTGGAATCAGGCTAGCTTCATTCATCCAATACCCTCCTTTCTCCAATCCGAAAGTCAGTAAATATGACCCCCTCCCCCTTTAAATTCCCAGTCAACTACTTACACCCAGGGAGCTACGTGCAACGAAGAACTCTTTCTAGGTGCCCCTGAAGACTTTCTTTGGCACCCAGGAAATAAGAGACCATTGCTCCCTGCTTGTTTCTAGAAGCTGACTTTCTACAGCTAGAATAAAGGGAGGAACCAAAGCAGGGCACAGAGCGAAAGCATTTGCATTGGTCAAACATGCAAAGCTAGCTGTTCAGAGGAAAGCAGGAAATTGAAATGAACTGCAGCTCCCTGGTTTGCATCCTTTCTGCCTTCAAGTCGTTAAGAAAAAAATTCCACTTGCACTCAACTATGTCTGCTCTTGGTGACATCTGTCAGCCTGGGACTTTAATTGTTGATAATAGTATTTCCCTGTTATTCGAGCACCACACAAATAGCATGAATATGATTTAACCACCCTTGCCAGAAATCACAAATTTGTGTCGTGCATGCTGAACGCTAAGGCTGATTAGCGCAAAATTTAATTTTCGTTAATATCAGCCCAAGACGAGTAGAGCATGAAATTAACCTGATGTGTTAATATTGTGCTTCACAGTTCCCACTGTATTCTGTAGGCACTGTCACTGGAGACAGGTGCTACTCTGCATGGGGACAAACTCCAGCAATCAGTGTGCCCAGGGGTACAAGAGGAGCTGGCCCAGGAGCTGGCCTCCCTGAAGCCAGAAAAATTGCTTTTATACCTTTAAATGGTTGGGGGGGGGAATCAAGAGGAGAAGGATATTTTATGATGTGAAAATTATATGAAATTTGAAGTTTAGCATCTATAAAATTTTACTGGAATTCAGCCATGCCCACCCGCTTCAGTACTGCTCATAAATGCCTTTGTGCTACAACCACAGACATAAGGACTCACAACAGAGATCGTATAAACTGCAAAGCCCTAAATATTTACTATCTGGCTCATTAATGGAAACATTTTCCACCTTCTGATCTTCTGATCCATAATAGTTTTCAAATGGGCTCTTTGGAGAAGGGACCAGTACATGAAGAGAGAAGAAGGGGAGCTTCAGACTTCAGCCAAGCAGCTGTCTTTATATCAGTTACACAACAATGTGCTTTTGTTTGGGAAAAAAAAAAAAAGGAACTGTAGCTATCTACAGGAAGTCCAGGACACAAACAATAGTTAGAAATGCTTTTCCTTTGGAGAGGATCATTGTGGTTTGTGAATGATGGGCTACAAGGTGGTTACAGGAGATGCAAAACTAATCCAAAACAAAAGTCAAGCTCAAGTTTGTGTGTGTGTGCACATGTGTGTGACCACGTGTACTCCTCCAGCCAGAGGGCTCGGGGCCAGGGGCAAGAATTCCCCTTGAGGGAGATATATAATCCTCAAAGAGCTCGTTTCAGAAATTAAGCCATAGGCACACCCTTCCTTTCCCTCTCTGCCTGGAAAACACACACTTACTCTGAAATAAATCTGTACATATTTTTGACTGAGTAGAGCATTTGTAGTAGGCCAGTATTTATGACAAGTCCCCGGGGGCTGTGAATAACACCTTGGGATATTTTATTTGGGGAACGGATCCTTGCAGAGGTGATTAAGGTAAAGCTCTGGCAATGAGCAGATAATCCCGGATTATCTGGGTAGGCTCGAAGTGCCATGGCCACTGCCCTAATAAGACAGATACAGAGAGCAGAAGGCACACAGAGAGAAGCCAGTGCGATGGCAGAGTCAGAGTGGAGTCATGCAGCCATGAGCCCAAGAATGCCAAGGCAGCCAGCAGAAGCTGAGAGAGCAACTTTCCGAAAGAGGATTCTCCTCAGGGAACTGCTGTGTTTTGGACTTCCATGCTCCAGAAGTACAAGAGAACAAATTTCGGTTGCGCTAATTCAAGTTTGTGTTCATTTTGTTATGGCAGCCTCCAGAAACAAATGTGCAGTTTTAAAAGGGTCCCACAATTCTGGTATAATTATTTTCAGTACTTTGTGCTGGAGATCCATGGATCATGCAAAGAACCATTCAAAGGTTTCCTCTCCTAAACTATGCTATGAGCACGAGGTCCTTTGCAGCAGCACGTACCAGATTCTCGATGAACGGGAATTCCTTTATTTTCTCAAGGCATAATCAGTTGGCTTGCCCCTTTTTTTTCTCTCTGTATCAGAGATCGAACTGAGGACCCTGCAATTGCCCAGCAGGCACTGCACCACTGCGCTACAACCCCAGGCCCCTCTTCATGCATATTTTAATTTTTTAATTAGCACTTCCTTTTCTCAACTACACTTCCATTTTTTTTTTTATGTCAATCAGCCTCCTCTGGTAGGGATAAACTTCTTGGGAGCAATGAACATAACTCATTCTTCTTTCTTTATTGACTTTTATTGAGGTTTAAGTATCCATATCTTCATAACATATCAAAGAACATTTACAAATGTCTGTAACTTGGTAGCTCCAACTTAAAATGGATAAAATTTCTAACACTCCAGAAGGCTCTTCTGTGCCCCCTTTTTGTCCAGTTACCTCCCATAAAAGTAGTCACTATTGCAACTTAACACAGATCATTTTTGCCTGTTCATGAGTATCATACAACCAAATCATATAATGTATACTCTTCAGGGCCCTTTGTGTAACGTGTTCTTGAGATTTACCCATGCTATTGTGTGAACCAATAGTGAATTCTTCTCTGTTGTCTGAGATTATCACAATTTATGCATCCATTTTATTGTGGATGGACTCTTGGGACTTTCTAGTATGGAACTTTTACAACCTGTGCTGCTAGGAAGATTCTTGTACACACACCACTATGGAGGAGGAAAGCACTCATTTCTGTTGCAAATTTAAAGGAGCAGAATTTTCGGATGACAAAGGAGGTATTAAGCAGCTTTAGTAGACACTGTTCAGTAGTTATTTGTACAGCTTACCTACTTATGCTATATGCACTTTCCTTTACTCCAACAATATATGAAATTTGAAGCAATGCACCAAGTTCTCAACAAACTTTGTCACTTTTTAATCTTTCTGTCCTTGTGGTAATTAAGTCACAATTATATTCTTTGTGTATTAGGCCACAGTTTATACTATGTGACCCCCACCTTCTTAATGACCATAGAGGCTAAATACATACATGGGGGGGAAAAAAACAGGTAAACCATAGGCCAGCTATGACCTGATACTGCTTTGCATAGAAAGTGAGTTGGATCAATTAGATTCTCTTTCTCTCTGAGAAATTAAAGTAACAAAACAAAGAGAGGACAACAGGAGTAAGTAATGAAAAGCTTCAATGGCTGTGATTATCCAACATAAGACACAGATATGAGAAATTATAAGGAAGAAGAAACTATCATAAAGAAAATGCAGAATAGACCAGAAAAAAACTAGCTGGGACGGAGACAGAAAGATAAAAGTTCCACAAGAATAGCAGTTGAGCCCATCAGAGACACCTTGGCCACGGTTTGTGGTCACAGGAGTGGTCTTGGATACAGAAAAACCTTCCAGCCTTCACTCCACAAGGCCCTGAGCAGGTTCTGTTCTTGAACGTCTGTGATGGCCTATGTACCTTTTCTCTCAGTAAGTACCCTTACCAAGAGCTCCACATCATTCGAGTTGAAACAGCTTGAGTGTTTTTGCCGTCTAAAACTCAGCTGCCATCCCTGGTATGCAGTATTGATAGTGTACTAGGAAATGTTTACTAACCATCCATCTTGGAATCTAGAACGTTGACTAGGAATTTGTACCAATATCTGTGGAGTAAATATTCTCACCATGGCGGATTTCAAGCGACCGGTGTGACATCATTAAATACAAACAATGAGAAATAGCACACCATCCCTACATGGATGCAATAAATGTAAATGTAACTTCAAGGGCATAGGTAGCAATAAAATAATTGGGTGTTTATGCACAATTTGGATAATTTGCATGATTTATGCAAATATTCCATTTTGTTATATTTAAGACAATTTATTTAGGTTTATATAATTTATTTTTTTATAATGTTGATGTTTAAGAACCGGCTCCCAAGAATCCTGAAGATGTAACCTCCAACTCTCATGAGGTAGAACAGCCAGCTTGGAAACCCCACTGAGGTAGATGCTCTCTAAAGTCTTAAATCCTTCCTGACCTCCTCCATTTCAGCAGGCTCCTCACTGTGTGGATGCAACTGCCGGACTCCTAGGCCAGTGTCACATTCAAATAGGAGTGAAACAAACCATCTGATGACAGCGTTGTGCTCAATTTTCCACAGCAGATTTCCGCCAGTGATATTTTAAACCATGGAAATAGACACGTCATGGCTATGTTCGCTCAGTCAGAGGAGTTGCAGCTTTTTGGGGCTTGGGAGTGTGTTTTGGTTTGTTTTTCTTTTATCTAACAGCACAGCAGATATAAACAAGTGTGCGATACGTTAAGTATTCCAGGAACTTTCAACTCGCTGACATGGTCCTCGGGTTAAATATCCCACAAGTACCTGAGCTCCTTCCACATGCCCAGCACTGTGCCAGGCACCATGGTTATGGTACGAGTTGTAGCTTTTGCCTTTAAAGGGCTTTTCACAATCATGATGCTGACAATGATTGCCGACATTCGTTAAGTGCTTTCAGTGTAACAGACTCTTTTCCAAGTGCTATATGCTGATAAACTCAATGAATCCTACAACTCTTTGTGGTAGGTACCATATTGTTTTCCTAATGTTAAAGACAAGGAAAATGTAACACAGAGAGATTAAATAGGAGTCTAAGATTAATCACACGAACCCAAGTATCCAACCTAGGAAACAATGCTGCTGACCACTGGATTACCTCACCTTGGTAAGATCTGTGCATTGTTATACGACTAAATGCCGAAGACAGTGAGAGCTTGGACACAAGTACTCTGGGATAAGAGAAGGAAACAGCAAATATGGGATGAACTGGCCTCAAAAGATGATTGTGAAGGACCCTTTAACTACTGAGAAGAGGAGGGATCGAAGCATAGACTGGAAAGAAGGACAGGATTTGGTTAGACCAAAATGGTGAGCTAGATAGTTGTAGGACCAGAAGAGCTTCACGAACAAAGGCCTAAGAGTGAAACCAGTCCTGTGCATCAGGGAAGGTGTGGAGAACTGTGAATGTGCTGAGGAGAGCAGAGGCAGAGCGAACGGTTAGGGCAATGAGCAGATGCACTGTGTTGAAGGTGGTGAGATCCCAGAGACCTGCACGCATCGAGACTCATCCTACTGTACCCTTCGCATAGATCAGTGATATCTCACCAAGGTTGTTTGTAACCCTGAAAATGTAAAGGTGAGCGCACTGTATGGCTCAATTTATCTGCCGTTCTGGGAAAGGCAAAATGAGATCACAGTACTAAATGAAACCAATCAGACACACAAGGTTAAATGTCACATGGTTTCTTTTGCATGAGAAACCCAAAGTAGAAACAAGGGAAAGAGCAAATTAAAAGGTCGATGATGACAGGGAATGGGGAGGGAGGATTTGTGGAGATGGGAAGGGGTCTGGGGAAGGGAGGAAATGGGAGATGGGTGAGAGGAAGGGGAAGTAAAAGGAACAAGATGCAATGTGTGTATGTACCAGTTCCCCATGACGAATGTGTGTACTGTGTATTCAAAAAATAATTTAAAACACAAAATCCGTCATTGGGGATGAGAAAAAGGGAATTTGGGCATGGAGGGGTGAAAGCAGTCTATACATTAATTGTCAAAACTCTTTTGTTAAGATTCATGGAACTGTACATTAACTATGGTGGATTGTACTGCATGCAAATATATACTAATACATCTGACTGTTTTAACAAAGTAAAAAGATCACGCACACATATACACATCTGCGTCTGTTTGCTAACAGAGGTAATAAACAGATTCTTCTCCTGATGAGGCGGCAATGTTGAAAAATCCAGTGAAGACTTCAAGACTGACTTCCCGCATGCGTATGGCCTCTCACGGCTTTTAGATCTTTTCATATCTAATACGCCATGGGATCCAGTCACCCACCTGAGCAGGAAGAGATGAGGAGGGACTGCGCACTGATTGCCGAGTGCGGAAACTGAAGCCAGGTAGGTTAAAGACTCTTGCTCAATGTCCCACAACTCAGCAGGCGTGGAGTTGGGTGCAGTCCCAACAGGCCTTCTGAGGTCTAACCTGTTGCTCTCCCATATCCCCGTTGGCCACTGCCCAGCCCACCCGCAGCTGTGTGGCCTAATCAGCAATCCATGGTCTATATGGTCTTGTGTGTTCAGAGAGGAGTCCAAAACCCCCATCCTGGAGGAGGCTCCTTTCAGTCTGCCCTCTGCATTTGAAATCACAGTGGGAACCACAGATATGTGATGCTGACAGCATGGTAAAGACAGGACTTCTTCAGTGGTTTTCCTCCCCCAAATCCTTAGTCTAATGAAACATCAGACAAACCCAAACTGAGGGATAATCTATAAAGCACCTGAATGGTATTCATCAAAACCATCAAGACCATCAAAAACAGAGAAAAACTGAGAAACTGTGGTTTCCTGGAGGAGATCCAGGAACAGAAAAAGGACATTAGAGGAAAAGCTAGTGAAATCTGAATAGATATTGGAGTTCAGTTAATAATAATAATTGCCAATGTTTGTTCCTTACTTCTGACGAAGGTACCATGCTGATATAAGATGTTAATGATAGGAGAAACGGAGAGATGGGTTTATGAGAACTCTCTGTACTACCTTTGTAACTTTCCTGCAGAACTGAAATTATTCCAGAATAAAAAGCGCATTTAAAAGAATCTTAGTGAAGCACTGGATAATTCTGTCCTTCCTGTTGAATCTTCTCCCAATAAGCAAAGGATATATTTTGTATTTAACCAGAACAATTAATTTTCAAGCCAAGGACAGGAACTTCTCTGATTTTGCTCATAAAACCTCATGCAAGATGGCCTGGTACTAAGAGTCATCTAGCTCCTCCCCCCAGAGCCTTCTGTCTTCTCCCTGTCACAATACACCCTGGCTCTAGGGACACTGAGGGTCAAAGGGCAAGGGAAACCTCCCCACTGCTGAGAAGGGGACAGGTGGCCAATGACGAGCCACCTGCAGCACCATCCTGGAAATAATCTCTCAGCAGGGCAAAAGCAAGTTCTTTTGGACACCAATGAAGCAGGAAAGTGGTGTTAACCAAACTATCATGCAGGTCTTTCTATTATTGGTAAATAAAGGCTGAACCTGTCCTTCAGTACCAAGAGTAACAGTCTTCATGATTCTCCCCTTTCTACCCTCCATCCTCTGAGAGCATCTGGTGAGGATCTTTCCACCCTAAATTCTTCCAAGGATGCCTCCCACACATAAAACTTTCTGTTTGGATTCCATTCATCACCACAGCTCTCCTTTTTTCTCCACCAGACCCTTATCCTTCCCTCATTCTCCTCCTGTCTTAAATGATATTCTGCTTCCACTGTGGCCACTCTCTTGAGGACTGAGCCTGGCCTGTGTCTTTGGTGGCAGCGACAGCCCACAGAGCACAGTCACTCCAGAGTACCCGTAGGGGCCAGATAGTCACCTCAGACAGGTACTGCGTCAGAGTCTGCTCCGGGCATCAACATGCACCTTTGACTCCGACATCCTCCTCCAGAGCGACTTTGATATGTTTGTCCATCCCACGGATGTTTCCTTCTCAACTGGCTCAGTTAGGAAAAGTGAAGTTTGGGTGAGGATTCAGTTAGGAAACAGTTAGGAGTAATCTTAACGGAGATGATAAATGGGAGTAGTTGTGCACCAAGAACTGAGAACCGAGAAGACACAGAAGGAACATGCCATTGTCAGCAAAATAACCGTAGCAAGCACTCTCAGCCACGGCTGGAGGAACAAAAGGAAGATGAGGGGGCCACATGCTGAAGGCCCCCACACCTCTGAGGAAGGCAGGCCACCAGGCTGGGCTGGGATTTTGGGGTGGGGCATGCGAAGAAGCTAGTTTTGAGAGTGTGGGAAAGAATGAAAGCCAGACCTAGCTGCTTTACTGAAATCAACTGCCAAGGTGAAGAGCATCGCTAGGTGATACTGGCAGGAAATGGAACCAAGCACCAAGCAGCACTTCCTTCCTCCTGCTTCCTGTCTCTATGGAGCACCCCCGCCACTAGCTGAGCCTGCTAGGAATCTGCAGGACAAAAGCAGAGAAGCACCAACCCAGCACCACAAAGCAGGGTAGGAAAAAGTAAGTGGGAGCTGTGTACTAACCAACAAGAAGCCAGTGGAAACAGAAAAGAAAGATGAGATATAAATTTATAATTGATCAAATAACTGTTCCAAATATAAGCCATGTCAATGTATATACATGCATGAATAGATCATGTTCTAATGGCAACTTTCAATTTCTAATGATATCCAATATTTACTAAGACTTTGCCAGGAATCAGACAAGTGACCGGTTTCAGTCCTCACAACAACCCGAGGAGGTAAAGACCAAAAGAATCTTAATTGTATAGATGCACACAGGAACACTTAAGAAAAGTTAAGTTGCTTCCGATGCTCAGCAAGTGGTAGATCCAAGGCAAGATCCATAAAGCGCATGCCGTTATCTGCCAAGCACAACAGCTATAAAGCCTGATGTCCCTTCTCACTAACACTGTCTGGAGCCCCTCGAGGCAGAGGGCCACCAGATCCCTCTGTTCCCAAAGTTGTAGTGTTTATCAAAGCATATCCGGAGAGCCCACTGCACAAGAAAGTGCACACACACACACACACACACTGCCAAAGGAAAAGCAGGAAACACACTGCGGTCCTATGCAGCCCAGACAATTATGATACAGGCACATCTATTCACATGCCAAGACGATAACAGCTAACATTTAATAAGATGTTCCCATGTGCTGGACACTGTGTTAAGGGCTTTTTGGACCTCACCATATTTTATCCTTGTAACAACCTGATATGGTACATCCAATCATTATTATCTCCATTTTGCAGATGAGGAAACTGAGGCACCAGAGAGGTTACATAACTTGCTGAAGGTCCTACAGATAGTAATTGACAGGGCCAGTGTCTGAAACAAGGCTATCGGACTTCAGAGAGCATGATGTTAATCGCCACACTGCTCTGACTCCAGAACATAAACATTTTCATGATACCTTATTCTATTAAAAAGAAAATGTGCATAGCTAGTGTTGTGCCTGCCTATAAAAAATGAATATATACACAGGTATTTACATGTACATACAAGTATATAGGTGTAGGGAGTTTAATTTTAGTTTATAGGGCAAGGTCAGAGGGGTTTATAATAAAATATTAACAATGGATACCCCAGAAATGCAGTTTAATTTTTTTAACTTCCTTATTTTTGTATCACTGTATAATCTCTTCAATAACCACTCTATGTAATCACACTTTAAGTTTTTTTTTAAAAGGAATAATGTCATCTCGGGGAAAATGATCTGGCAATTTGACCAGCTGGACAATATCTGGAATGGAAAATAAAAGAGGAAACTTGTGTCCCTCACCGACGTGCACAATAGAAAAGACAGTCAGCAGCATCTGCTTCACTTGGGCAGGATAAGAAAGCAGTTGTGGCCAGTCATTTGCATACCTAAATAAGCAGGAGCCAAGTCCTACATGCTGTTTTAACTGAGGTCCCGTCACAGCACCGTCCAGGGCATTTGCAAATGTACTGAACACTAGCGTGACGATTCCACTCCAAATCCCAGGCCTTCCAGACTGCAGTCAAGATCCCTCGGTCCCTCCGAGCACCCGGCAGTTGTGAGCTGGATAGCATTGTCTGTCGTGGTAGCTGTGATGTTATCCCTTTGCTTCAGGAGTATTCTCTCCAATTTCCCCAAGCCATGTGTTGCCTTGGAAACATCATGATTCTTATAGAGATCTAAGCAAGGGAAAATAATAAAAATAATAAAATCTTCCATGTAAAATCTATCTTTCATGCCACTGAGATGCCTCGCTAACCCCTTCCTCTGGATAAAACGTCTGACAGAGCGGCTCCTAGTGTGTACCACGCTGATCACTAACAATGAGAGGAAACACTCTGGTCTCTGTTCTCTGGATAACTCAGGTCAACACAGTTTTCCAGCAGAATGAAGCAGGTTGCCAAGGCCAACACTTTCCTGAACAGAAAGATTCAGTCTCTTCTCCAGACACTGACATGAATGAAGCCTTTGCAGGAGTAGGCGAGGAAGCACTCTGCCATCGGGCCTTTAGTTCATGTGGAAGAGGGCCTAGCGCATGGATGGCAAACCTATGACACGTGTGCCACTGCAGGGTGTTTGTGTTACTGAAAGCTCCAGAAGGTTCGCCATCACAGGTCTCGGTTCATCCACACAGCCCTCCCTCAGTCTAGAGCTATGGTCAGCAAACTCATTTGGTATAAGGTCAGATATTTAATATTTTCAGCTTTGCAGCCAAATTGGCTTTGTCACTACTCAACTTTGCTCTTGAAAGGCAAAAACAGCTACAGACGGTAGGTAAAAAGGAATGAGCATAGCCATGTTCTAATAAAACTTTATAAAACACACAGTGGATTAAATGAGTGTGTGTGTCTGTATGTGTGTGCACGCACATGCATGTGTTATTCAAAGATTACCCTGAGGAAAACCTAAGAGTGGCAAAGTTGTTCTCATTGGTTTATTCAGGAACGGTAGTGCATCTCTTAGCCAGGCTGTGGCATAAACATTGGGACAGAAATAGAAAAACAAAGTCCCTAGAGTTTATGTTTGCTAAAGGAGGACATAACAAGCAAGTAAAAAAACTTGAATTTCTGGTAACAATAAATGATACAAAAACTGGATAATGTAGTGGGGAGAGAGACCTCCTCTAGATCACATGGTCGGGGAGGACTCCTGAGCAAGCACCTTTGACCTCACGTGAAAGTGAGGAGAAGGAACCGCAAATACAGACCTGGGTGAAGAGCAGGCTCTCCATAGTCAAGAGTCCACATCAAACCCATATCAAAAGGCTGGAAATACGAATTGGCTTAATGGGTTTGAAGACCAGAAAGACCAGTCTGGCCAGAAGTGACATAATAAACAAGCAGAAGATAGTTTTAGGTAAGGCTACGACAAAAGAGGTGGCAGGGGCACCATTACACATAGGACCTTCTGAGTCAGGGGATGTCACCTAGGCCTCCGCTTACTGCTGTGTGGCTACCTTGGCTTTCTGTAAACTCACCTGAAGTCACACGCTCTGGACCATTCTCAGCACTCCTTACATCCGCCAGGTGTGGCTCGTCCTGAGCTTTTAAAGATGTTTTTGGCAGAGCAGTTTCTCCTGAACACACCTGCTTTCACCCAAAGTGACAGAAGACAGATTTAAATAAAATTAATAAAGTGGTAAGATTTTAGGCACTCAATCAAATGTCTTCCAAGCATCATTCTTTCCTAAAATCAATGTTTAAGCCAAGCAGAATAAGGAAGCCATTAGCCAAGCGATTCCAGGGCCATCTTTACAAAATAAAATAGGTAAAAAGTAAAAGCAAAGCAAAAAAACCCTTTAGCTTCACTATTCTCTATTCTCTACCAACAACAATAATCTGTAAACTAGAAAGCGTAGAATACACACATTTAAGAGGGCATCAGACTCAATGTGAACTAGTGAGATAGTCCCAAGCTATTTGAGATGAATGGGCCAGGCCACAACAATGACAGCCCAGGGTAGGGTGGGCATCTCTAACATCCCTGTTAGAACTGAGACCTGGAGAGGAGATGGAAAGGGCAATGCTCATCTTTCCAGAAAGGGTCACGAGGCAGATTCTAAAACTGCCGGTCTCCAGGAAAAATAATGAAAGGATAATTAAGTAGTAGCATTTATTCAACAGTGGGGAAGTGGTGAACGCTAAAACCAGCATGGCCCACTAGGATCAAATCTGAAAAGGTCTCCTGGCTTGTCCGATAGGGTGGTCACGTGCAAGAGGAGTTTATTATACAACCAAGGTTGAGCACCAGGGTGCAGCAGTATACAAGACAGATATGGTGCTTACGACTAACAGTGGAGGTCTTTAGGATACACCTCTGGGCTCTGTCTTCAGTCCTATCTTGCTCAACACTCTTCTATGGAGGCCCAATGGGGTGGGCTGAAGCTCCTGGGGAAGAATGCAGTATGAATGTTATAGGTTACACGAGAATGCCCTCAAACGCCTCGTGTACTCATAGGCGGGGCTTTTGGAAAGTGACTGAATCATGAACTCTGCAGCTAAATGTGTGGTTAGGAGATGGTTTGGTCACAAGAAGCTAGTTAGTCGGGGTATGACCTGGACCCTGTCTGGCTCCTTGCTTCTCTCTCTCTGCTTCCTAGCTGCCATGATGTAAGCAGCTTTCTACTGCCCCTTTACCACTCCGACACTGCCCAACAGCCAGCCAGCCATGGACTGGATCAGCGAGCCAACATAAACCTTTCTCCCATTCAGTAGTGGTGTCAGTAATTATGTCCCAGCAACAAGAGGTACCCAAGTCAATGAATAAATACTCAGCCTGTCATAAGTTAACCCAAAAGTATACCATGCAGACTTCTGCTTAAAAATAATTTGACCACAGATGCTTACCTACTTTCCCTCCCAGGCAAAGAGTATGGAAAAGAGGCATTAGTGGATGGGATATTTCAATAAATCATTGCCAAGTTGCCTCACAGAGCATTGCAGAGGTTAAAGATTTGATCAAATTTCCACCGAGAAGGGCCGGGCTATATAAGAGCTGCATCTGAACATTGGAAGCTCTGTCTTTCTTTCCCACCAGACACGCAGGGTAGAGCAGCTGGTGTAAATGCCACCCCTCTCACCACCAGCTGTCCCCAGGGAGGAGATCAGGGCATGGACCTGAACAATCCTAAAAGATGCACATAGCGATGCTTTGTTTACCCCCCAGTGTCAGCCTCCTACCCAATCAGCCAAGAGCAAAGCCGGCCAACTGGGATGATCATGATCTTTAGAGAGAGGCAGTGCTCAGCCAATAGAAAAAAGGAAAGCGAAGGACACTGATACAATGCAGGAAGCAAAGGCTTGCCGAACAATAACAACAAAAGAAAGCAAGCTAATGTTTCCTTTAAAAGGATACTGCATATAAAGAAGAACAGACTATTATGAAAAATTAAAAAGAATAAGAAAAAGCTTTCAAAATTACAGAGATGGTCTATATAAGTAAATGAAAGAGTTGGGCTATAAAGTTGAGGAAATTTAAGTAAAAAGAACTGAAAATATGGAGACAAAGTAAAAGATTTCATAGACAAAACACAAAGACCGGTGTCTAATAAACAAGAATTCCTGAAAAAAAGAGAACAGAGAAAAAGGAAAGGGAGGAATTTCTACAACTATAGATGAATGAATGGATCTCCAAGATGAAGGGCCCACGTGGGCCCAGCAGAGCAGTGACAAACAGCCTTCAACAAGCCTTTTCATAGCAGAAATCCGAGCTCTAGGGATAAAAATAAACCTCCCAATGCTTTTGAGGGAAAAACCAAGTTACTTTCAAAATACTAAAATCAGACAGATAGGACTTCTCAAGAACAAAACCATACCTTGAAGCAGTGTTTCTCAAACTATTTGCATGTAGTCAAGGACTATATTTTGTTCTCAATCTGCCAGTGCAAAATAAATAGAAATAAATACAAAATAAAGTGTGGAATAAAAGTAGAATAGTGTATGAAAGGAAGAACAGCAATTCAAAAACATGTATAAATTAAAAGCCCTATGTGTTTTATGATAAGTTTCACTAGACATAAAATGAGTCAGTCACATTAGTATCAGTTTCCAAATGCTTCATCTCGTTTCTCAACGGCTCATCACAGATGGAAGACAAACAGTGTGCAGACTGAAATGGGCCATGGACCATACTCTGAGCAGCGGTACAGTAGGAGGAAGCTCTTCAGAACCGCTCCAGAATTCTCATTCTCAACTCGCGGCTCTGTACCCACACTGCCGGTTATTCCAGTGTGACGAGAGCAGAAACACGCAATACTGGGTCTTGAGAAACTGAGGACAATGTACCCTCCTGAATTCTTTCTTCAGAAGCTACTAAGAGGTGCGAAACATGAGGACAGGGGAAATTAAGAGAGTCTAAGACAAGCCCGGGTCCAGGGGAGCGCTTGGCGGACCTCTCTCTGTCATCCCCAGGTGTACAGCCTGGACTGCAGGTGTGGGTGCCACTTCCCCCGAAGAGCCGTCTGCCTGTCGTCCCTTGTGCACACCCACAGGCTTCATGCACATCTGCTGAGGCAGCCAGCAAGGAACGGGCCGGAGAGAGGAAGGCCAGTGATTCCAACCATCCACTTTGTCAGACTGAGATCTTCAGCTTGCTTCTCTTAGACTGACTGTGGACATGTGCCAAAGTAGCCAGGAGGTTTCCTTCTCCTGAGGTCTGCTGGGGCTTAGTCCCTCTTTCCTTTGCACGCCGGAAGTCTTGGAGAAAAATTAAAAATCGAAAATATTTGTATTCCATTCAAGTTAACACCACGTTTTCTGTAATTATGCCTGCTGCTAAAATCATTTTGTTGTGGGCTTTTTAAGCAAGAGGAGGGGGTAAGAAACCAAATTAATTCCTTGGCAACAAAAATCTAATTAATCAAGCATGGTTCTTAGCCACTCAGAGCCTCTTCAGCCCATGGAAATGGCAGCCAAGAGGGAGCAGGAACATTTAACTTGGTAAATCAGGAAAAAATAATCAGGTGTTTCTTCAGCTACTGGCAGAAACTGTATGAGTGAGGGCAGAGTCTTGGGTCTTTCTGAGCTGAGATTCAAACTCAGCTCTGCCACTTCCTGGCTGTATGACCAAGAGCACGTGACTTTGGCCACCTGATTCTCAGTTTTCCCATGTATAAAATGGGAATAATAATATCCTCTCACAGGGTATTTTACCGTGTTGGTCACATGGAAAACACTGTTGATAATGATTTATTAACATCTTCATGCACTGCTGCACGTATAGAAGTTAAATTTTGGGGGGAACCATTTTTAAGCTTTTTTGAAAGCTTTCAAAAAAAAACTAAGTGTATTATACTTTTGGAAATAATACTGAGGGAATAATGGGGAATATGTGGAGAAGATAGCTGTAGAGATGTTCCTTGTGCTCTTGATTCTAATCAAAATGAGAAAATCATTTCAGTGTCCTAAATAGAGATTGGTAAAAATGCACCACAGTGTACCCCCAAAGTAAATAACCACTCTTGAAATTACTACCATTATTCATGAAGCCCATTCTTCAGAGTTAAATGAAGAAAAGCTTAGGAATCCAGATACCAGTTTTCAAGTATGAACCATATTGATTTTGTGAAAAATATTTATCTGTGTGCATATCTATGTACAAAAAAAAAAAAAACTTTCCAGAAGTATGACCAAGGGTTTTTTTGGGGTGATCTTGTTTTAGCTTTGAGTGGTTTTGTTTTAGCTTTGAG
Organism: Fukomys damarensis; assembly: GCF_012274545.1. Taxonomy (NCBI): domain Eukaryota; kingdom Metazoa; phylum Chordata; class Mammalia; order Rodentia; family Bathyergidae; genus Fukomys; species Fukomys damarensis. The sequence continues at coordinate 11,045,910 of NW_022900928.1, forward strand.
TGTTTTTATGTAGCCCATGTGTATTTTTAATTTTCACTATGAATATGTTCTTTGTGATTTAGAAGTTTTGAAATGTTACTTTGCCCTTTACAGAGAGAACCACAGATTTTCTAACTCTGCCCAGCCTCATAGCTCTCTAGATGTGACCCGAGAAGAACCTGGAGACTCTGCAAATACACAAGATGCAGTCACCTGGGTCCCAGTGTGAGCCTGGTTTTTCAAGCCCTGTGATTCCTACCCTGGGCGGCACTGTGCCCCTAGCTTCACAGGCAGTCACTTCTGTGAAAGATAGGAATTCCATGCTGGTACCAAGTGAGGTCACCAGCGACCACCTGCAGGGTTCGTGCGCTGAGCTGTACCTGACAACTCTCATCACCTTCGGGGAGAACGAGCAGTGGAAACTCCGCATGCCTGCCCTGTGATTTCCCTTTACCCCTGTGCAGAACATCCAGCCCTGCACCAGTATCTGGGGTGGCACCAGGCCACACAGGATGCCTGTTTTCCTCATCCCCAGCCCTCAGCTGTCATCCGCTCACACAAAAGAAAAGCTTCTGGGGCTTCAGAGTCTGAGCTGGACTTGAATTCCATCTGCTCAGCTACCACCTGTCTCTCTTCCTGACTCCCTGGTAGAAACCTCCATCCCGTCTCTGATGTCAAACACACAAAGCCACTATTTCAGCTCAGGTGTAGGCCTGGCATTTCACCCACAGGACCCTCCCCATTTCCCTCTTTTGGCTCAGGGGCTGCCAACTGGTGGCCCGTGGACTTTGGCCCTTGCCCTGGATTTTGAAAATGTAAATTTGTTGCCAGTGTATAAATATCATGAAAGTTTTCATTTAAAAAATTAAAACTTGGTTTCTTGCTTCTCTTGGGGAAACCGCACTGCCCTACCATCCTAAGGACAACACATAGCTGTTGCTGAAAGAGGACTACACAGTTTGGAAAGGGGCCGGTGTTTGAGTTCCGAGAGGCCCCACGAGGCCCCCATCACCTGTGTGTGGTAACTGTCTGGCTTCTGACACAACTGGCTTTTCAGTCTCTATCTTCAGAATGCTGCAAAACAGTGAAAGATGGGGAGGAGCCTGCGAAATTGGAGAGCAACCTGTAAGCAACTGCCTTCTCCGCCCTTGTGGAATTGTGTCCCTGATGCATGGCTGAAGGGGGCTACCTGATGGGGTGTGAAAGAGCAGGGCCCCCTTCATTACCCTAATTCCCAGATCCCTGGTGCCAGTTAGGATGTGAAGCAAGGTGCAGTTTACCAGGCTGCTTACCTTCGTCCTCCACTTCACTGTGCAGGTAAGAGCTCTGACTTGGAGGGGTAACCACAGCATTACACAGCCTCGGATGGTTGGCGAAACCCTCGCCTCTCCAGGATCGCCTTTCGTCTTCACAGCAGCCCTTGCTGGGGAGGAGGGCTGGCGCTGTCTGCACATCTGGCACACGAGGAAGGTGAAACGTAGGTGAGAGAGGAGACGTGCAGGCAGGTCTGCTGATGCTGACGCAGGCTCTTCCTGTGGACCTAAGCTGCCGGATCAGAGTTCCTTCTACAGGGCTTGGTGCAGCAGCAGCCCAGGAAACAGGAAGGGGAAGCCAGAGCTGTGGTTTTTCACAGATCTTTAGGTCAGTTGAGGGAGGACTAAGCTACAAACAAAGCCAAAATTGCACTGTCAAGAACAAAAGAGGAAGAGAAGGAAGGGAGCAAGGGAGGGAAAGAGACAAAAAGCACTTGTGTGGGGCCAGAGATGACTGTCCCGGTCTCATTCATATTTTCCCCATTTGATCAGGGCCTACACTAATCCCCCAGAAAGGCTTAAGGTTACAGTTTCAAAATCCTCCGAACTTCCGTGCACAGTCCATGAAACTCCAAGAAAAAATGTTGAAAACCGAGCTTTGAGCACAGCCGGACACAGCAGAAGGATGATGTCGTCCTATGAGTTGCCAGCTCCGATTTAGTCTGAAGACATGCTTCGAGACCCCGAGCCCCGTCCCACACTCTCACGCAAGACAGGAAGCAGATGTTCCTCATGAAATGGCTCTCAGGTGGAAGAAGCAAACCCAGGAGCAAAACGACCTTCACGTGAGATGGAATACTTCATCTGTAGAGGTAAAAACTCGTAAATGGGAAATTGAAAGAGTGATAATGGAACCCTCAAGGTAGGTGGACCAGGGTACTCTTTATTTATTCACTTCAACAAATACTCTGTGTGTTTTCATGTCTGGATTTACAACAGTCACAAAGAGGGTTAGGACAAACCTGACCCTCATGAGCACACCATTCCAGTGATGGATTCCTCTGGTTTCCTTCACATTGATATTGCGTTTTCCAAATTAGCCACCCACAGTAGTATTTCTGGTCATATCTCTTTCAAAACCTTGCTACTCTTCTACCTCAAAGTGGGGTGTATTTCTCCTCCTTTTGATTCTGAAAGGCATTTGTCACTTCCTTGACAAGTAGCTCCCAGCAAAACAGATGCTGCCCATCTCCTGAGGCCAAATCCTAAGAGATGACAAACTCTGTCAGCTTCTCTCTGGGGGACACCATCTTGTGAACCAGGGAAAGCAGCACCATCGTGCTGAAGGAAGAGCAAGCTAGACCATGCAAAGAGATCCTCTGGGCTGGCCAATCTAGAGAGGGATTGAGGCCCCCTGCCCCAAGCCAGCCTGAGACACAGACGAGGGAGTGAAGGTGCAATCAGATGTGTAGTCTCCACCCCTCTAGTCTTACAAGACTTTGGGGAAGATCTAGATGTTATGGACTGGACACGGCTCATCCCTGTTGTGCCCTGCCTGATTTTCTGAGCCAGCATCCATGAGCCTAATCAATGTTTGTCTTAAGGCACTAAATCTTGGGCAATGTGTTGCTCAGCCATAGTGAATGGGACATCTTGGGTCTTGATCAGAAGCATAGAGTTTTCGAGCCAGCAAGAGCGGGTTTAATGCCAGCCCACCCAACTGCCAGTTGTAAGGGTCTGTCAAAGTTACTTCATCTGTGTGAGCCTTGCTCTTCCTCTCCAGCATAAGAATTACATCTACCATGTGTGTCCGTTTTGAGGAACGATGCATAAAGAGTAACTAACCCAGAACTGGGCACAGAGAGCAACTGCCAGGGCTGTCTGGACAGACTGTAGTCATCCATGGCCATGTCAGCTGGCAGACAAGGGTCCTTGAAATAGGTATGCTGGTATAGGACCCCAACTAGCTACAATAAAAAAATATCTACACCTAGACATATAATAATCAAGATCCCAGAAACCCAACAGAAGAACAAAATACTACAAGCAGTAAGAGAAAAGAAACAAACCACATACAAAGGAAAGCCCATCAGAATCACAGCAGACTTTTCAACACAAACCCTTGGGGCAAGGAGAGCCTGGAATGAGATATTTCAAGTACTAAAAGAGAACAACCTCCAACCTAGACTGATGTATCCAGCAAAACTCTCTTTCAAAATGGAGGGGGAAATAAGACACTTCCACGACAAAGAACACCTGAGAAACTACATGAATACCAAACCAGCACTACAAGCAATTCTAAACAAGATCCTAGAAAAAGACAATGAAGGCAACAACACCATGAGGCCCAACAGAGCAAATCAAATAGGCAAGGCAAGAAATTAAAAGGAGAAGGTGAAAAAGTAAAAAGAGTCAACAAAAGGCCAATAACATGTCAATAATAAGTCAGTACATATCAGTTATAACCAGCAATGTCAATGGCCTCAACTCACCAATCAAGAGAAATAGACTGGCAAAATGGAATAAGAAGCAAAATCCAACAATATGTTGTATACAAGAAACACACCTAGTGCAAAAAGAAGCCCATAGACTGAAAGTGAAAAGATAGAAAACAATTCTCCATGTGACAGGAGCCCAGAAAAAAACAGGGGTAGCAATCTTATTTGCAGACAAAGTAAATTTCAAACCAAAACTGAATCTAGTATTATTGATGTAGGACAGTACTGTATCATACCTCTATGAATGTAAAATATCTAGTACCTGCTTTATGATACATAGTAGGGACCGTGCTTTATCAGAGCTACATTTAATGATATTACTCTAGAATGTTCTCTTTCCAGATGACGATTAAGATGCTAGTAAAAAAAAAATGGTCCCAGGTACCACAACAGCAACAGAATTTTGCTGTTTTTCAGATATTATTCTTTTCTTTGTTTTGTTTTGTTTTGTTTTTAATGGAATGTGCTGAATGTCTATAATTTTGTTCAGATGACTGCAGAACCTGGAAAAGCTCTTGCTGCTATCAATGCCTAATGTACTATTATTAGTCTTTTTATATAAATATATATATACACATATATATATATATATAAATTGAATTTTGGGAAACTTTAACGGTGCTGCCAACTTTGGAAAAAGTCATCCCAATTTACTGTGTTGAAGCACTGTACTGAATATGTAAGGTCATATCTACATGGGTTTGATTACAGAAACTAATAAAATATTCTCTAAATAATGAAAAAAGAATAAGATAAGACTCTAAGAGCAAGAAGCAATTTAAATATGTTCGGGGACCATTTTCATCTCCAGAATTAAGGATTATTTTAATGTTACATCATTGCCTTTTCTCTTTTACTTTCCTTTTTAGTTTTATTTTAGGATTCCCTATTTTTAATGTTCATACAGAGATTTCTTTAACTGAAATACTGAATAGTTTCTTTGGTGTGAAAAACTATAATAGTACACAGGATCCTAATGAGATAATTAATAATGTGAAATAGGAAGTAAAGGGCTAAAGGTGTAGGGAAAGTGGGAAGGGTGGGGGAAAGGTAATAAGGGAGAGGAAAAAAATATGAGAAACTGAAAAAATGGAAATAAAGTGTTTGTAAATGGGGAGGGGAGGAGGGGTGAAGGGAGGGCAGGGACAAGGGGGAAAAATGAGAATCAAGACCTATTATGTAAAGGTACAGAATCCCAATGATGAATGTAACTGTATTGTATACCTAGATTGTACCAATAAACTCATTTAAAAAAAAAAAAAGAAATAGGTATGCTGGGCATGGCCTGGAACAGTCTGGGCAGCAGGAAAGGAAGAGAAAGACTTCTGGGTGGGTCTGGAGACAATGCCCCAGGTGGGTTCTCCATATACTCTGGGTTGGGTCCAGATGCGTCTACCTGCCCCACTGCCCCACAGTCTCTGTCCCAGGGCTACGAAAGTCACTTGGAATGTTTGCTTCACTCTGGAAACAGTTTTCGCCCATTGACCTAGTTTCTGCCCTTTCTTTGTCTGATATCCCAGGAGACAGTTAAGCAAAGAAGCTGCTGAGCATTCAGAAAAATTCCTGGTAACTGCCTAGGGACTCTCCTACCTCTCCCAACCCCACCTGCTCCAACCTGAGCTTTGACCCATTTCCATCCCTGAGCCTGCTCTTTGTATTTGTGGATGTTTCCTGGTTGCATCAGACTGAATTCAAATGCTCTCTGAGGCCTCTGGTTCTTTCCACCTGCTGGTTCTTTCTGCCCACTCTCAACCTCAGCACGAGGCTACCCAATCCAGTAACGAGAGGCTGCTCTCTACTGGCCACCTGTGCCAGGATCTTCCTCCCGGCATCTCAGGTAAACTCTAGCAAGCCCATGAGGCTGCTGTTACTGGTCCTGTTGGAGATGGAGGAACGGATGCCACCAGGAGAAACTGCATTAGCCCCAGGGCTGGGGATTTAGCTCAGTGGTGCTGCCACCTGCCTTGCAAGCACAAGGTCCCAAGTTCAATCCCCGGTACCAAAAAGAAAAAAGAAAAGAAACTACATTAGCTCAGGACATCAACAAGCTAATGGGAAAGACACTATAATCAGCATACAAGTTAGTTACCTAGCTTGGCCTACTTAGAATGTGTACACCCACCCTACCACTTGCAGTTGTAGCAGCTCATTCCACACCACCTCCCTGCCTTCCTGTAGCCTGGACTCTTTCCCTGCGGTCTGCAGGCAGCTCTCTGTTGCTACCTGCTCCTCTCTTCTTCTTTCACAGTAGCAAGGGCACCTCCATCACCAAAGGCCAGGCTACCTTGGATGACACACACGCTTCAAGTGGATGAGCTACAGGTGACAGGAATAAAGTGGACCAGGATGAGGGAACTCACAGAATCCAAAGAATGTAGACGCAAGCCCAGGGGCAGCTTCCCCGGTTCTGACCTTTCCTGTGATGGCACTCGGGAGCTTCTGATAGTCAATTCGATCGATCAACAGATAAGGACCCTAGCCCAAAAGCACTCAGAATCATGACTTTCCAGGGTAGAAAAAACAAGTATGCGTGATTTTGCAGGCCTTCACAGGTACCGCTGCTGGTTATCAAAGCGAGTGTCAGGAAGTTTTTTGAAAACTGTCCTTTCAATGCAACGAAATTGAAAGTGAAGCTGTCTCCAGGTATCAAGAACAGGATTCAACCAAAGTAACATGATAGATGCTCAATAAGTACTTCCCTGCATGCACAAGCCGGCTGTAAGTCACTTCTGCAAGGACAGAGGCCAGGTCTGTGTTGCCGATGTCCACACTCCCAGTGCCCAGCACCTTTCCAGGTAATAAATTCTTTAGGGACAAGGATTATTAGAGTCTGGGTGGGTTGATGAGGAGCTAGGCTTCTGTGGCAACCGAAGGAAGGTGCAGATGACAGAAACACTGGGAAGAAAAATCGGCAGTCAGATTTGGTATGGAAGATGGAGGAAAGAGGACACTGGATAGCTCTGACTTAGAGTCAGAGAAACCAGAAGGCACGGGAGACTCTGGCCCCCAGGTGAGGGCAGGAAGGCTGGGAGGCAGGCACGCTGAGGACCCGGCAGGGTCTGGCAGGCGGCAGCAAGACAGGAGCCACCCTCCAGGGGGTCCTCTGCAGGGTGATAATAGAGGCTGGTGGAGGAAGGAGGAGGGAAGGCAGTCGGGCGGGGGGGAGCCCAGGAGGTGGGCACAGTTCGCCTGGAGATGGAAATGCCCAGCTAGCACGTGGTGACCACTTTGTAGCACAGCAGAGCTTCCTGTGTAAGTGAGGCATCTGGCAAGGTGCTTTAGGCACAGTCACCAACCCGGGGTTGCAAACTTTTTCACCTAAAGCTATAAGAACTCCAAGGCCCCAGGACAAGTAGAGACTATGGAGACAAAACTGACGGACCGGGGAAGGAGTGTTTGAAAGACAGCTGAGGAGGCACAAAGGCCAAAAGCAGTGTCCAAAGAGCAGGAGCTAAGTGTCTGGGGAAGAACGCAGGGCCGGCCCAGGGAGCTAGGGTCTACTGGGTGCGAAGGCTAGAAGGCCCACTACGGCAGAAGGCTCAACAGCCCAGAAAGGCAATGCGACCACAAGGGAAAGGATCAGGACCAGGATGTGAATTTCAGCCCAGCAGAAAATATTTTTTCCTTCCAAAGATGGGACCAAGTGACACATAAGATGTAAATTTCCTGTCACAAAGGACATTCCTCCCAAGGCTGGATGCCCACTGGAAGGAACATGCAAAGGCACAGTGAAGCTTCCCCTGGTTGTGGGACCAGAGAGACTTGGAGTCTCTTCTGCCCTGGGACACAAAGTCTTACCAGCCACCCCACCAATCTTATCTATCACCCTTCCTTCACGAGCTCATCTCATGGTGGGATCAGGGTCCTAAGAAGAAGAGAGAGTCCAGGGTTCTCCGCAGTTCCCTCCTGTGAGGATATGGAAAGATGGTGGCTGTGTGCAAGCCAGGAAGAGGTCCATCACCAGAGAGCCATGCTGCTGGCAGCCCGATCTTGGGATAGCCAGCCTCCATAACCATGAGAAATTGTTTGCTGTTAAGCCGTATCTTTTGTGGTATCCTTACACTGCACGGAGCCAGAATCTGTCCCCAGACTTAGTACTTTAAAAAGCCATTTTCTGTCACTGTTTCTGTGGGTCAGGAATCCAGCAGCAGCTAGCCGGGTCCCCTGACTTCAGTCTGACAGGCTCCAGTCAAGGTTCTGACTGGGATGCAGCCCCCTGAAGGCAAGGCAGGAGGATTCTCTTCCTGCTCGTGCCTGTGGCTGTGGGTCAGAGGCCACACCCTGGTCCCTTCATACGGGTCTCTCCTAAGAGCATCTCCACCTTGACGGCTCGGCCTCACCAGAGTGGCCAATGTGGAAGCTACAACCTTTTGTCCCCTACTCAGAAGTGACCTGTATCACTTATTCTTGTAATCTGTGCGAAAGCAGCAGGCCACAAGGTCCATCCCACGCCTGGACATAGGGACTCATATAAGGTTGTGACCCCAAACTCATGGCTCTCAGGGATGCCAGAGCCCCCTGCCACTCTCCTTCCCACTCAAGCTCAAAGACAAGCTCTGTGATGACAAGAGCCTCGTGTGTCTCCCTCATGTCCCCAGCACAGGACCTGACACACAGCGAGTGTCCATACCTATATGTAAAGGAAAAAGCAAGAGAAACTGTAAGTTCCCTAAGCTTCCAGTCTGCACCCTAGAAGGCTGTTCAGTTTTCATTTTCATTTCAACTGACAAATAATAATTATATGTAGTTATGGAGCACCGTGTCATGTTTTGACATGTGCACACATTGTGCAATGATCAAATCAAGGTAATTAACATATCCATACCCTCACATATTTATGATTTGGGGGAAAATGAGAACATTTAGAAATCTATGCTCTTGGGCTGGGATTTAGCTCAGTGGTGCCGCACTTGCCTTGCAAGCGTAATGTCCTGAGTTTGATCCCTGATACAAAGAACAAAACAAAACAAAACAAAACAAACAAACAAACAAAAACACCTACTCTCATCAGCTTTGAAATATACATGACTAGTGTCCTTTGGCTAACAGTTGATGCGAACCCTACATAACTAGACAAAATCAATTTGGGTTACTGAGTGGCATCATGAGTGCCATCATGAGTGAGGGTTTTAAGGCATAATTACCCCTAGAAATCCTCTTTCCCAAACTTGAGTCCATGGGGCCGTTCTGAAGATGCTTAAACAACTTAGGACCACTCCCCCTGGAAGCTACGTCCCCAGACAGCGAAGGAAGGCAGACCCTCATCTCTTACCAGGTTGTGTCAGAGGCTCCAGAGAGTTCAATTCTGCATTTGCATAATTGTTTCCCCTCCGCTGCCCCGCTCCTACCCTGCTAAGGCCGGTGTCCTAGAGCTGCCTTTCCGAGTGACAAGTACATTTCCAACGCAGACCAGATCCGTGCGCTGCTGCACCCATATTGGCAGGTCTATTAAAATACAAAGAGGATCCAAAAGGAGCAGCTTTGGGGACCTACAGGGGGAGGCTGGTAAGAACATGTCCCCCTCCCTCAGCTGTTAATTGCAAAGCGCAGCCTCAATAAATTATGCCAAACAGACAAACAACTCGAGCTGTGTTTATTAAAGAAACAGCAAATGGCACGCTGCCAGCATGGATAAGCTTCGCTGTAATCAGTGTATTTATTTCACCCCCCAAAAAAAGCCTGTCTGCGCTTCTTTTAAGCCTCGTAAACTCATTATGCTAAGTTTCAGCCTCCATAGAATGGAGGCCTTTCTATATGTTAATTCATTTTAGTAAATAATTATTCTGTTTGGCTGAGGGAATGCGTGCCTCTATAATTTAATAATTGGGAAGGTTATTAACATGTGATTAATAGGAGTCATACATGAATACTGAGAGTTTAAAATTATCTTTTTCATTCTGAATGGATATAATAAAGGCTTGTAGGAAGGGGGAAAATTCTCCCTATATATCCCACTCCTCCTCCTTTCTCTTCCTTTTCTTTTTGGGGTAAGGGGTGTGGCCCTGGGAAGAGGAGAGATCGCCTTTCTTCTCCACCTGAGATCTAACTCTGATACGCAGTGCGCTTTCTTCTGTTGGAAGCTTTGAAATGTGCCTGTGTGTGTGTGTGTGTGTGTGTGTGTGTGTGTGTGTGTGTCCATATTTAAGAGGCAGGAAAGTGAAGCACTGCAGAGAACTAAGAAGAGAAATAGGCAAGAAACTGAAAGACTGAGTCCTCTCGGCAGAGGATCCCAATGCACATTTGACCCTCACCCTACTGTTGGTCACTGATCAGGAAGGCTGTCTCAAATCAGAAGCACGAGCTATCCTCTCACTGCAGTTAGAATGGCTCCGTGCAAAAAGACCAAAAAAAAAAGAAAAGAAAAGAAAGAGAAAAATGCTGGCGATGATGTGGAGAAGGGGAGACATTTATACCCTGCTGGCAGAATGTGAATTAGGATAGCTATTATGAAAAACAGTACAGAGGTTCCTCAAACTCTACAAAATAGATCTGCACAACAGTCCCACCACCACTGCATCTATACCGAAATGAAACCAGTGTATCAAAGAGAAACCAGTCCTCTCACATTTATCGCTACAGTATCTCCCAGGAGTCAAGATGCAGAATCCACAGCGGTGATCATGGGAAGTTGTACGGGTAAAGAAAACCTGATACATATCCACAAGTGGAATGCTATTTGGCCATGAGAAGGAGGACCGAATCTTGTCAGCTGTAGCAACCTAGGCGGACCTGGAAATGTTACATAAGCCAGGCACACAAAGATCAATACTGAATGACTTCATTCATATGTAGAATCTTAAACAGCTGAGCGCATAGAATTAGTAAGCAGAAGACCAGTAGGCACCGAAGGCTGGGAAAAAAGAGGGTTGGGTGGAGGGGAGTTTGGTGCTTTGACATAAATCAGCCAACTGACCCAGAAGGAATAAGTACTGGTGTTTTAATACTATATCATATAATTCAACATAGCTAGAAACAAGGATTTTTGAATAATCTCATGACAAAAACATAATAAATGGTTGAGACCAGCACACAGAGTAGACATGAACCTAAATATCATACTGCATCCCATAAAGATGTATAATGATTATCTGTCAATAAGAAACACAACAGCAATGTAGCGGCTTTTCCATAAATCCCAAACATACCCAATTTTTTAAAAATTCAGGCACCATCCTTCACACAACCAAAATGTTAAAAGTGTCCTCTGTGAGGTATCCGCTGTTGGTAATATCTTTCTCGATCTTTCTACTCGGGAAAATTAGAAGCTGGCAACTTTTCACCTCTTTCCCCCAATACTTTGGGTATTTTTAGATTAGAAATTTACCAGTCTGTGAAATTCCAGAGTTCCAGCTTCATTCCGGAGCCATCTGGTCTCACGAGGGAAAGCGTGCCGAACCAGACTTCCCAAGTCATTTTTTCCTGGGCCATGTCCTGGTTTATTAAACAGGGAAACAGACTAACCTCCATATTAATCTACCATTCAAAAATCTTAACTGAGCATCTGCTACATGCCAAGCAGTGTTCCTAGCACTGATAACGGAGCAATTGTTCTATTTGCATAATCATCTGTTTTTTTGGGGGGGTGCTGCGAGCAGGGATTGAACTCGGGACCTTGTGTTTAGGAGATAGGCATGGTGCCTCTGAGCTAAATCCCCAGCATAACCATCTGTTTAGCTGAAGAAACATTACCACTACAGAGGTAGAGCCTTGCTGGCTATAAGTAAGGCACACAGCAGCTGGTCCTGGCAAGGGGTCAGTGAGTCTGCCATCTGGGTGATGAATACAGGCGAGATAAAAGAGAGGATATTACTTTTTATCTTTGCATGTTATTGCTGCCACTGTTACTGCCAGGAAATGGACCTTTCAAGCCTAGGCAGGTCAACTGGCCAGCCCTTGTATACCAGTGTTCCTACAAGAAGCCACATAAGCTGGCTCCACCTCAGATCAGACACGCGGGCTACCTGGCTCTGCCAAGGGCATCTCCACCCTTGGACCTACTTTCTGTCCCCTGAGGTCCTGCTCCCCATCCTTCTTAGTCTGGACCTTACCCCAGCACTGTCTACCTATATACCTGCTCTGCCCAGGTGGCCGAGATGAGCTTTTAGCCCACTGGTCTGCTGTCTACCTTCCATACTTTCTTTACCTTTTTTTCTCCTTTGGGGTACTTGGGATAGAACCCAGAGCCTCATGCATGCTAGGCAAGTGTTCTGCCAGTGAGCTAAGTGCCTAGGCAGCTATCTAGCCTCAGGGTACCAAGGGTACCAGTGGTCAACTAAAATCTGCTTATCAGACTGGAAACAAGTTGGTCCAGGCAGGGGCTGGGCACACAGAAAGCAACTGCCTACCATGTCATTAATTCCACAAATATTTATTAATCTCCTACTGTGCTAGGCCTTCTTCCTAATGCTGAGAAAATTGAGACAACTAATATTTGGTCTCTGATCTCAAGGTGAGAAACAAACCCGTATGGATTTGTATTACAACGTAGAATGTTAAGAGTCACAGTCAAGGCCTACACGAGTAGCAGTACCAGGACAGAGTCCAAGCAGCAGTGTACGTCAGGAGAGTCTTTAGGGAGGAGGTATCTTTACCCAGGATGGCAAAAATGAGTAGAAGGCCACTAGCTAAATGGTACATATGGGTTCTGAGTCTTATTCACCCGTGGATGTGTTTATTTTGGCATCTGCACATGGGCTCACACATATGCTCACACACACACACACACACACACACACACACACACTCATACCATTAATGTCTTGTTCATGACTACAGCAACAGTGACAAAAACAGGACATGCAGAGGATCATGGAAACCTTACCTATTCCGTTCTCCCCTGGTAGGTCAAGGCTCCACGTGGGCTAAGGTGACAGTCGCAGATTCCTAGAGCTGCCACTTGGCATGGCTGTGACCTGAGTAAATCAAGTTCATTCCAGGTTCTACAAGCTCAGGATCAGGAGCCTTGCAATGACCAAATAGCCACAACTTCGAGGAAAAGCAAGTCTAAAACCACACTTATTACCCCAGCCCAAAAGGTAACTGGGAGAAAGTCATGCTTGACCTTACCCCAGGGTAGGGATGAGGTCACAAGAATGCTGTGGGAGCTACTGCGAGCTTGAGGCGTCAGAGGGGGAAGGGGAGGCTGGGGCTTAATTCTCCTCTCAGGGCCAGGCTGAGGAGGGAGTTCATCCCACAGCCAGTTACTGTTCACAGTGCAGGACAATCCAAGCGAGACTCCTTTACTGCAGCCTCAGAAAGGAAGCCAAAAAGGAGAAAAGAGGAAAAGGCATGTTTCTATTCTGTTCACATCAACAGGCCAAAGAATCTCCCGCCAGAAAACGAGGCCGTGGATGCAGTCATTCACTGGACGGGGCCAAGGAGGAGGTGACATTCAGGGGAGATAAAGCTTCCAGCAGCCGCCTCGGAATGAATTTATACATCTAACCAACCGTGAAGATGCACCTACTAGTAAATGAGCTTCCCTAACCCACCCCTCTTCTTCAATACACACAGACATCCAGCTGGAAGGGGCTAGAAAGTTCTCCAAACCAATTCTCTTGCATTCTATAAAAGGCACCCATGGTGTGGCAGAAGCATACTGGCCTGGGGCCGGAGTGTCTGTCTCTCAGTAGTTATGGGAGCTCAGACAAGAACCTCAACCTCTCGAGGTGCAATCTCCTGGGTAGATGGGACCTTCCAGACGGGGGGCTGCATGGGCACCGGGGAGCCTAAGGAAGAGATGGAAGAGTGCGCCCTGAGGCCGAGGTATCAGGCTCTGTTTTGAACAGGTTGAAGACAATGAGATCCCAAGCGGTGAGGAGGTTAAAGCCCAAGAAATCAGCCAGTGGCAAACAGGACTAGAATTTCTGTTGCCTCTTCATTTTGTGTTTTTGCTCCTAATAAGGAAAGAGCTCACTTTGCCTACTAACATGGAAAGAACTTTGGGCACAAATCAGGCCTTCGAAATCAGATTCGGAGCTGGGAAGGACCACAAAACCACCTTCAGACTCGAGGCCCTGCTGGCCTCTAAGACCACCTTCTCAAGTGCCTGCTGAGGGTTTTGCCCTGTTCTAACTTGTCTCCTGCCTTCTTCTCCTCCAACTTGCATCTGTCAGGGATCTCCTTGGTGACCTCCTTCCTGCTCCCTTGAACGTGCCATGCAAGTATGTCCTACTGCAGGGCCTTTGGACTTGCTATCTTCCCTGCCAAGGAGACTCTCTAGAGGTTTGATTGGCTGGCTCCCTCCCTTACTTCTTTTCTCTCTGCTCCAGGAAGCCTTCTCCACCATCCCCAAACTCTCCCACTTCTGTTGCCACAGCAATTACCACCTTCTGATATATCAGTTATTTTGCTTGTTCATTTCACATTATCTCTTCTCTGTGCAAACAAGAAGGTGAAGTTTTATGGTTCGGTTGTATTTCCCCTTTCCTAAAAGAGGACCCAGAGCCCAGGAGGAACTCAATAAATACACTGGACTGAATGAATAATAGCAACAATTATATTTTTTCACCACCCACTGTGTTGGGGGCTTTATACAGATTTCTGCATTGAAAGCTCAAAGCCTTACTGTGGGCATTACCATGCCTATTTTAAAGAAGGAACCAAAGCACAGAGAGATTATGTAATTTATAGGGTTGACTAGCAAGTCAGAGATTGAGCTGCCGTACATCCCAGCTTCTTCACACTCTAAAACCACTGCAGTGCACTAATTCTCTTCAAACTGTCTGAAGGAACAGTCGGGGTGTTTCCCTTCCCAGTTGAGACGGTTTATCATGATTGACAGCTTGGCTAGAAGGAGAGACTTCTGGGAAAGGATTGGCTCAAGGGGCCACCATACTCTCTGGTGGATTAACCCAATAATGTTCAGCGCATGTGCACTGGGGGTGGGACGTGCCTTCGGATGGTACACACCTTGTGGGTGCTGTCCCCAGGCTCTGGCTCCCAGCAGCCATAAACTAAGAAGCTTCATTCTCCTACGTTGCTTCTGCCTTGGGGCCAGCCAGCCCCGGACTGAAACCTCTGAAACTGTGAGCTTTCATTTGTGGTTGTCAGGCATTTGGTCCCAGCCAGAGGAAATCAGACCAACACATCAAGATTCATGATAGTGAAATGAAACGGGGGATGGATGACACACTGAAGAATAATTATCTGTTCCGATGTCACAGCAGCAGCCAAGTGTCCGGAAGCCTCAGTATTTTTCACTGACCTCCTCTCCGCAGGGTGGGGGCCTCCGGCGATGCTGTGTAGCTCTGCACTGAACTCAAAGGTTCCAATCATCCAAGTTTCCTGGTTATCTGGGGACTGGACTTAAGGGTCCATGAGAGAATCCTGTCATCCGTTTCACTTGTAGAAGCTTGAAAATTTCATAAATCAAACTCTTCTTCACTGGACCCCTTAGACGATGCAGCTGGATTTTTCTCACCTGTCGTTTTCAGGCAAGCAAACCTGCTTTTCCTCTGCCCAGAAGGTCAGTTATTTCCTGGGCTTCTCGTGGGTGGACTCCTTACCAGACCTGGGGTCAGCTTCTTGGAGTGGCCCTTCCCAGCCTCTCGGTTAGATGGTGCCACTGAGACTCTGGCGCCACACCCTACTTATTTCCATCCTAGCACTTACTACTTCTCCACAGGATCTTTTCATTTGTTCATTTGTTTACCTTCTCTCCTCCCTCTCATAATACAAATCCAAATACAGCCCAGGAGGGCTGAAACCCAGCTCACCAAGCCCTTCTTAACCTTACCCTCCGGCTCAGTGTTCTTTTATCCACTTTGGGTGAAAACCACAAAGGGCTCCGGGCTTTGAATAGCAGTGGCTATCAGCTCTTGGGGTGAGGCAGCCTTCTTGCTTCCCAGATCTAAAAGCTACTGGGACCCCTATCAACTCTCCACTGCTTTCCATTGTTCTCTGGCTGCCAGTGCCCCGGATGTTGGTCTCTTTCTGTGCCGGAAGCCTTTGGATTACCAGCTCTTAGTGTACCGACTCAGCCCATTCTATGCCAGAAAGATGAATAGGCAAGAATATGCCAACCATTCCAGGCAGGGTGGCACACACCTGCAATATGAGCTACTTGAGAGGCTCAGACGGAAGGATCTCGAGTTTGAAGGCAGCTTGGCAATACAGCAAGCCCTGTTTCAAAATAGAATTTTTAAAAAGGGCTGAGGATGTGGCTCAGTGGCAAAGCACCAGCCTAGCACATGTGAGACTTCAGGTGCAATCCTCAGTACAGTCTTATAGGCTGCAGCATAGGGGGAACAGCGGATGGAAAACCCACTAAGGTGTGGGGAGGTTGCTAAAACGGAAGCAAAGGGCAGGAGGACGCATGAGCAGTGTCAGACTTGGCTTGGTCATGGCAGGAGAGGAACTGCATGTGGCCCTGATTGAGGACAGCTGCAGAGGGGCCGGATCATCTGCGGGGGGATCCACAACCAAAGCCAATGCCTCCCACAATAGCCCTGGGATATCTGATGTGAGTGTGGGTGGGTGCATGGCCATAGGAAGCAGGCACCATAGGAAACAGTGAAATTACCTGGTGAGGAGCACCGGGTCCTCCTCTCCAGTCTCATTAGTGCCTGGGGCAGAGTTACACTTCTAGTGGGACTCACTGCATGAGTGCAGGAGGACAAACGCGGTACAGTGAGTCCACGAGGTAGCTAAGGTCGGATGCAGGTAAGTGAACGCTGGGAGCCACAACCACTCAGCGGCTCAACCGGGGCCAGGTAAATGTCTCTTCCACAGTCAGCATCGGGCTGGCAGTGGGCAGCAAGGGAAGGGTCCTGTGCTGCAGGCCTCCCAAGGTCCTGCTCCAAACCCAGTGGTCCTCCTTCCTGGACCTCTGTTTTCTTTCGTGTCACATACTTTGCTGCCTATAAACACTCTCGTAATAGCTGTGTTAGCACGTGAGCAGGGGTCATAGCTGTTTTCAAGGGGTCAGGTAAACGTCATTACGTTAGAACTGCAAATACACAATGAGGAATTCTGCAGCATAAGTACACCGCAGCACCCAGGGCACGCTCATGCTAAGCCGTGCATTCACGGCTTATCTGGAATTCAGATTTAACTGGGTATCTTGGCTTTTTATTCTTTTTCCCCCTAATTCTGAAAACCTTCCCTATTTTATAGCTAAGAAAGCTTGGGCTCTGTGAGAACAAAGAACTTCAATTACTTGCCCCAAAGGTGCACACCAGCCAGAGTTGGAAGTGGCCCCGTGTAGGGTGGAGCAACTACCTAAACTCTTCTCTTGAGTTCTGTGCCTGAACCTTCGTGGCTCTTCAAACTCCTTTCTCAAAGACACTGCACTTCTGAGCCTAAGCCAATCCCAGCACAGGTGTAGAGGTCCGTGTCCCCAGAGGACTATTTTGCTGTTGAAATGTCTCCTTGCCTCCAGCAACAACACAATTTCCACACATTTAATCATTTTCAGTATTTTTTTCTCTGACTGTAAAATTATATAAATTCATTAGAGCCACGTGGTAGAATACTACACACCACTGAAAAAGAACAGATTCTACTTCACACACACCATAACAGGATGGCTTGAGATGTTCTGTATTTGCTGGATAAGTTTTTATGTATTTGCACACAATACATTGAGTAAAAATATTGAGCCAGAGTTGAGACCCAAAAGAGAACATCCTGTGTGATTCCATATAGAAGAAGTTCGAAATAGTCACCACTCCTCTGTAGTGACAAAAGTCAGAACACTGGTTCCTGGGAGTGAGGGGTCTTTGGGAAGGGCCACGAGGGAACTTTCTGGGGCTTTAAGTTATTTTCTAGGTCTTGATGGTCACCCCTGCGTATAAATACATAAGGAATTTCTGGGCTGGGAGATTTGCGTATGTTTCCATTGGTAGATTATACTTCGATGAAACACTTCAGACAAGCAAAGTGAAACATGCTCCCTCTCCGTGCCTAAATAGACAAATAATTTTAAAAAATCATCTGTATTTCTTTCTACCACCCAGAGATACCACAATTAACGCTTCAGTGTGTACCCTTCTGGGCTTTTCACAACAGCGTTAACTTTTCCTGCCCATTTCCCCAGCAAGGAATCCCGAGCCTAATGCCAATCACCGGAGGTGCTAACGTATTTAGGACTCTAATTTCCTGGCCGTGTCTTTCACTTACCCAGGAAGCCGTGACACAGCTAGATTTAATTTGGCCATTTTTAGAAGAGCATGGTACAATTAACGGCAAATAAATGGAATTAAAATCAAATTGAATACAGCCTTTCAATATGATTTTAAGCACAGCAATGAATATGAAATGAAAGCTTGGCTTCCAAGGGCTCTTGAGGCTCCCGGGACCCCGAGCACCACCTACTGGCCACATCGTGCCATGACGCCCGCATCGTCTGAACCGGTGGCTTTCCTGTTTAAAAGCTCCGTGGTATCTCTTTTCCTGTAAGTTTGCACATTTCTCCCCCAAGCGATTTCCAGAAAGTTTTGCCTCTTCGGTGCATTGTAAAGTTTCTAGAACATACAAATATCATAATAAATATTTGATGAATGAATAAAAAGACGGCTAGGCATTTGTTTTGTTTCGCAGGACTGTGGATTGAATCCACAGCCTTTGCCAGACTGAAAGCTACATGCCCAACCCCCTCTTTTTTTCTAATTTATTCTTTTTTAAATTTTGAGACACTCTTGCTAAGTTGCATAGCTGCCCAGGCTGGAAAGAACTTGCCATTCTCCTGCCTCAGCCTCCCAGACCGCTGAGATTATAGGGTGTGGTATCACACCTGGCTTGAATGTATGTTCTTGTGCTTCACTATGAAATAAGGGGAAAATCCCTGCCCTTCCCACCTCCGAAGCTTTCTCGGAAGATGGATAAGATGACCGCTGGTACAGACCATTCGAATATGAAGAATATCGCGCCACCCGGAGTTCAGGGTCTACAGGAGCAGGTGACCAAGGCACCTACAGAGAGGTCCTGTGATAGGGAGTGTTCAGATCTGGAGCCAGGGACGTATCGGGCACCTGCAAAACATCAGCTCTTCTCTCCTTCCTTTTCCCCTGTAACATGCCCCAAAGGATCAGAGGAGGTCAGCACGGAAACTTGTCCTTTCCGGGCCGGTGCAGAAGGGAAGTGATGCTCCCTGCTGTTGTCAGTTCTGAAAGAAGATGGGGTGCTCGCGGGTGTGAGCAGGCGCGGCCACACCCCAACCCTAGCGAGTCTGCACGAGTGGTTTCAGAGCTGTCGCTGTCAAGCTGGCGGAGGCTAGGCGTGCATCTGAGCATGTCCACTGCTGACAGCGTTTGACAAGCGTCACATCGGCCTCGCTTTTAGGCACTGCCATTGGGTGCTGTGGACTGCATGAAGGCGGCAGGACAGGGTGGGAAGTGTGGAGCCAGCGTTCAGAGGCTGGGCTGAGTGGCTCCCTGGCTGGGTGACCTTGAGCGTGACGTGAAAACTATTTCATTAGGACGAGGTAACCAGGCAATGCGTGGGAAAATGCTTTGTACACCAAAGCTCTGGACCCAGGGTAAGCTGCAGCGCAGAATAAAACCCCAAGGGAACAGCAGGCTCTCACCTGAGGCTCAGCATGCTAGGGAGTGTTGCGTGCTTTCATCCGGGTCTGGCTTCGACTTAAGGAATCCAACCCTGCTTCGGCAGCTACGTGTAGAGTGGCATTTCAGCCAGGTGTCACGGCGCACACCTGGCATCCTAGCTACTCAAGAGGCTGAGATGGAGGTTCCCAAGTTCAAGAGCAGCTTGAGCAACTTAATAAATCAGTAAAGGACTAGGGGTAGCTCGGTAGTAGTGTGCTTGCCTACCATGTCCAACCTTCAGTACTGCAAAAAAGAAAAATATTACTTCTTCCACACTGAGCCTATGGCCCACTCACACTACCCCTAGTGGCTTCCTTAAACACTAAGTGACATCCGCTTTTTGCTGGGTAATTGATTTTTAAACTACATGTAGGCTTTGCATTGCATTTGCACTAGATGAATTCAGTCGTATTGCTTTCGTCACTTAGGTAGGCTATTAGAATATTTTTACTAAATCTATTCCATATATTATTTCACCCAGCAGACTTTGTAAAAGCTGAGCATTCCTGCAGGACATTCACTGAGCATTTACTCACCGCAGTGGCACTGGCTGACCACCTGCTGTTCCCCCCTTAGTTGGAGTCAGGAGATAAGGGAATCTCATGGGGGTGGCAGAGGTCACGGCAGAGGCAGGTCCTGGCTGCTACAGTCCCCTGGCATCCGAAGGAAGGTTCTGGATCATCAGATTTCTCCCAAAGCACACCACAGGGCTATGTTCTCCGGACCTGGTGATGCTTAGTACTTCCATATTGGCAACCAGGTCTTCCTTCCTGGCAGATGAAAACCACTGTGGGCGCCTCTCGTGCTTTCTTCTGCTTCCAGGCTGTTGCAGGTGCCAACAGCCAGCCTGCGCTCCTCTTTCTGACTTCATGGCGTCATCTCCATCGCCGTGTTGTATCCATGTACTCACAGCCAGGACCACTCGTGTTCCCGCCATGGGCCAAGCCGTGTTGGGCTCCACTGCATTCTCCCAAGTCCGTCTTTGCGGATCCCCCCTTTGCTGGGCCCTTGCATCTCAGCCTCAACCAAAGTCCCACCAGCTGCCTCCCTATACCACCGGCTTCAGGCGGCGACTCCAAGGACCTATGAAAAGGTGTTGAATCCTGCATGGAATTGAGAACAGGAAGGGAGCGCCGGGCTCCAGTCTCTCCATTAGCAGAGCACTGCAGTGAGAACACAGGAGTCTCAGGTTTGCACCAAGCAACTTGTCACTTCACATACCCTACTCCGGGCTTTACAGTGGAGGAAATTTGTTTTTTTGAAGGAGTAAACTAGAAGATATTTGAGTTCTCTGCTAGGTCAAATATCCTCCTTCTTTCCATTTTAATCCCTAATTCCTGAATCAACTTTCTGCTCTGTTCTAATCTAGCTTTATGGGGAAACATAACATTTCACAAAAAGAGGCAGAAGGAAGAGAAAAGAATGATGCCAGCCATCCTCTAGTGGCACATCTGCTGCCAATAAGCAGCCTGAAGCTGAAAAACAAGTGCTAAGGTTATAATTTCAGAATATCCTAATAGCCTTCCTTGCCTGCCACCTGATTTCTTTTAGGCCCAGGCTAATCTTGTCCAGACTTACGTTCCATGCTAATTGTCAGGATGGCTTGAATTATGCATGGAATTTCCACACTGGCATGGTCTGGGTGATATTCTTTGCAGATGTGTCCATCCTGTCACATCGTCAAGAACTGTTAATAATGAGCTGTTGGAATAGCAGGTCTCTTAGTGTCCTTGGGTGTTCCTTCACCTGTACATGAGGGAGAGTTCCTCCCTTGCCTGGGCTCTCGGAGGTCTTTGTTCCTATGACCGCAGGTGCCTCAACCTGAGATTCCACATGCAGCTCATAGCCAGCAGCAAACCACGTACACATTTAAAAATAATCGATGCCATCTGATGATTAAACTCAAAAGGAATCATGCAATTAGCAAAGGACGGTGATCACGCAACACGCGCGCCTAATTGCAGTGCATGCAGATATTCGCTAAATTAGATAAATATGGGTTTGTAGACGCTGTGGTGTGCAGACTGAGTTGTAAAGTTAAGGAAAATATAAAAGTTAATTATAAAACAGGAGTGGTAAACACAGCATGCATGAGTGGGGCTGGTTAGGATTATTAACCAAGTAATCAGCTCATGCCAAAGGTGGGACGTTATAGGAGTCCCAGGCCCACAGTCTATTACAAAATAAAGTTACTGTGTTTTACAGAGCACGGAAAACGTATCTCATTTTTACACAGCTCCCGTCATCCAGGCAACAGCAGCCAAAGAAGCACTTGGAAGCTGGCCCCATAGTCTGCCTGGTGCCTGTTGCGGAAGCACATCTCTGCCACACCTCCATCCTCTCCTTGTTATCCAAGTTCAAAACTTTATGGTCCTTGCCCCCCTGTCTTTATTCTTGTTCTGTGCATCCAACCAGCTACTGAATCTTGCCCATTCATCCCAGTATCTCGGATTTCCCAGTCCACGTTGCTAAATCTAGAAGTCCACACAGTAGCTCTTATACAAGGACACACCTGTTATTAGCCAGGACCTTCTCCGCAGAGGTAAAAGAGTCTTGGAAAGACAGTTCCCAGGGAGCACAGACTCTAGAGGCGGGCTGCTCAGATGTGAAGCCCGGGTCCATCATTAATTCCTTGACAAGTTGCCTCGACTAGCTGTGTCCTGGACTCCTCATCTCTGTCACCTACTTCTTGGGTTGCTGCGAGGCTTTCAGGAATGATTTTAAGACACACAGAATACTGCCTGGCATGGAGTGAACACGCTACAGGTGGCTTGTTTCTTGCTATTTGGTTTCCTCTGCTCATTAGTTCAAACATTCCAAAGAGTAAACATCTATTCTGTGTTTGGTGCACTACACCGATGACCATAACAGAGGACACACACACACACACACACACACACACACACACACACACATACACACACCCCATCATCTCCCACTGGGATTTGGGGAAACATGTTCCCTCACAAATTACAGTGAAGCAGCCTGTGAGATGTACTGGTTAAAGATTACCAAATCCTTGAGGAGGGATCATTCTTGCAAGCAACTGGAGGAAACTTCACTGAAGCTGGGCTATGACAGGGTCTATGTCAGATGGGATAAGATTTTGAAAGGGGTGGGGAAGAAGAAGATGCCGCATAGGAAAGACGTTGAGGTCAGAAGGTACAGAGCAACCTTCACTTACTGCAGGGAGTGACGGGCCAGCCTGGATAGGAACTCCAAGGACAGCCTAAGGGGAAGGTTCTTAAGGTCAACCCCTGAGTTCTGACTTTATCCCATGAGCCCTACAGTCCCTGGGATGCTGCAGGACAACGTAGCATTAAAAGGAGGCAGATCTACCCTTATCTGTCACCATGCACTAAATTAAAATCCAAGTGGATTAAACATCTAAATATTAAAACAGAAACACTAAACTTGCTGGAAGATAAGTTAGGCAGAACTCTGGAAGACATTGGCATAGGAAAAGACTTTATGAACAAATCCTCAGTAGCATGGGAACTAGCAGATAGAATCAACAACTGGGATCTCATCTTATTAAAAAGCTTCTGCACTGCAAAAGAAACCATCAACGGAACTAAGAGACAACCTAAAATGTGGGAAAAAATTTTTTACCAGCTGCTCCTCAGACAAAGGACTCTTATCTAGAAAATGTAAAGAACTCGAAACAATCAGCCCCCCAAATATAAAGACCTAATTCAAAAATGGGCATCTGAAATGAACAGACATTTCTCAAAGTAAAAGCAGCAAGTAAATATATGAAAAACTGTTCCACATCACTGGTCATTTGAGAGATGCAGGTGAAAACAACACTGAGATTCCACCTCACCCCACAAAGAATGGCTGCTATCAAGAAATCACACAATAACAAATGTTGGTGGGGTTGTGGGGAGAAAGGAACCCTTCTCCATTGTTGGTGGGAGTGCAGACTGGTGCAACTACTATGAATATCAATATGGAGATACCTCAAAGAGCTGGGACTAGAGGTTCCATTTGACCCAGCCATAGCTCTGCTGGGTATCTTTCCAAAAGAATTAAAAGAATTATATCACAGTGACATATGCGCACCTATGTTTATAGGAGCACAGTTTGTAATAGTTAAAACATGGAAATAGCCCATTTGCCCATCAGTTAAAAACTGGGTAAAGAAGATGTGGTTTTTCTATAAAATGGAATACTACTCAGCCATAAAGAATGAGAAATTAGATTCATTCATAGGAAAATGGATACATTTTGAGGATATACTCCTAAGTGAAATAAATAAGTCACACATGTGCAAATACCGAATAGTTTTTCTGGTGTGAAAAACTAAAATAGTACACAGATCCTAATGGGATAATTAACAATGTAAAATAGGAAGAAAAGGGCTAAAGGTGTAGGGAAAATGGGAAGGGTAAGGGAAAGGGAATAAGGGACAAGAAAAAAATATGAGAAAATGAAAAAATGGAAATAAAGTGTTTGTAAGTGGGGAGGGGAGGAGGGGGTGAAGGGAGGGCAGGGACAAGGGGAAAAATGAAAACAAAGACCTGTCATGTAAAGGTATAAGATCCCAGTAATGAATGTAACTGTACTGTATACCTAAAATGTACCAATAACAATAAAAAAAGGAGGCAGATCTAGCAGAGAGAAGAAGATAGGAAAGGGAAAACCCAGTGACAAAGATCCAGACATGTGGTAATGAGGGTAAGGGTGAAGAGGCAGGCATATGGGGACCTGGGACACATGGACAAGACTCCTTGACCAAGTCCGTATCCTGATTAAGGATGGCAATGAGGAGAAGATGACTATAAGGCTTTGGACTTGGGCCACAGGAAGAAAAGAAGGTGTTCTGGTCAACCAGAGACCCCAATTCCTAGTTACCTAGCATGTCACCCAACAAGCACCTCTGCAGGGGGGAGGCAGCTCAGGCGTTAAGCACATAGGCCAGAGCCTCAAACGGCTCCATGTTCCCTGCAGGCCACCATACCCTCAGCAAGCTGGAACCTCCCAACACTTCTTTGAGAAATGGGGATAAGAACATCCTACAGAGGACCCTTAACTTATGAACTCAAGTTGTTTTCAGGGCTGGTTGTAACTCGAGTTGGTCAATTGAAGGCGCAGGCTCCTCTACACTGCCTTCAAAGTCTCTCTCCTGTGTACAGGCAGCTCTTAGTGTCCTCTGAGAGCCAATGGCCCAGGATTTCTCAACCCCACACCGGAAAGGATGTTGTAATGTTTCTTCAAGAACTCTTTAAGGGTTAAATCTGTACCTGAAATCGCCTGGAAGTGTAAGCAGCCAGCATCTGGCTCATAACTCAAGACTTTGTTCGTAAGTTAAAAATAAAATTCCTGTTGTAAACCAAGTTGTTCCTATGTCAAGCCAGTTGTAACTTGAGGGGTCACTGCATTTCTCAGGATGTTTTGCAGTTCAATGAGACAGCCCTAGTGTTGATGTCAAGTACCTGCACAGTGCCTGCCACCTAGGAAGCTCTCAGGAAATCTTGAAAAAAGATAATCGGTGGCCTAAAATGTAAAACACTAAAATTAAAAAAAAAAATTACACTGAAGTTCTGGTGGCCACGGTCTGTCCGTGTTTTGATGACTCAGAACCGAGTCCTGGCTGTCGCAGCACTGCCAGCAGATGGTCACTATGCTGAAGTCTTACCCAAGCGGTTATTGAGGTTAGAATAAAAGAAACCAGATCACTGTACTGATCTGGAACCATTGGGCAGGAGAGTGGCAAGTAACCAGCATAGCTAGATTCGTACTGAGAGTCTGGGTGAGTTTCTCCCAAGCTTTCATCAAGGACCCGTCATTTTCCCTCCCCGACCCAGTCAGCAAAGCTGGCTTCTGCATGGCTTTCTGAACTTCCTGTCATAAAGGTCACGGTGACCATCTCAGGGGGGCTTCTAGCCAGTCAGCTGGTATGTGCGGACTTCAAAGGTCTATTGACACAGCTGCACACCGCGGGGCCAGGGGCCAGGCGCCAGGGGGCAGCCCTCTCGGAAATGCTGCAGCAGCACCCTGAGAGAGTAGTAGAGCCTACCCAGTGGGGACCAAGGCACCAGCCCTGTTCCTACAGCAAGCACTGCTGTGCAGCCAACAACAATTCAACAGAGGAGAGCAAAGTAGTCTCACAAACGGAGCACTGCAGTTTGGAAATCACAGACTTGAGTCTGATCCATTTTCTGTCACCTCAGGGCTCCGCTTACAGCTGATCTCATTGCAAGCATTTGCCCTTCAGCTAAACTGCTGTTTATTTTCAAAAATACATATGCTGAGCCCTCGGGGACAGTTCTTTTAAAAGGTCTACTGTGCAATAGGGGACTGAGCCCAGTGCTCTGGACTCAAAGCCTCTGCTTTTTCCAGTTTCCAAAGGGAGATCAGTATCGACATGGAACTATAGAAGGTCCGGAGAGGTAAGGAATCAGCCTGCTCTCCTCATGTCACAGAGGTGATGGCTCCTCCTGGGGATACCAGGAAGCTAGCAAGAGACTTGATCATCTTAACAAGACTATTTCTTTATCACCAAATAGCAATCAATACTTTCTAACAATTTTTTTTTTCAATGCTGGGGATGAACCCAGGGTATTTGCACTGTGTGCCTTTCATTTGTTTGTTTGTTGGTTTGGTTGAGACAGGGTCTTATTAAGTGGCCCAGGCTGGGCTCAAATATGCAGTCCTCCTGCCTTAGTCTCAGAATGCTGGAATTACAGGCACGTGCTTCCATATATGGCTTCAAAGAAGCTCTTTATAAATGTTGTCTTGGTTGGTTCCACATCATCAGTGAAGTCTTTTTTTGTCACAGATATTACCAGCCTCTGTCACAAAGGAGGAAATGGAGGCTTAGAGAGGTAAGTGCCTTACCCAAAGTCGCAGAGCTCTCTGATGCCAGAGAAAAGGCTAGAGCTGGAATCTTTCAAGTTGTAGCTAGTTGGCAAGAATCAACTGAATCCAATTCTATGGCCAGGCCTGTAATTAGAGGAATTAAGATTATCTATGTGCTGGGAGAAAAGAAGACAGCAAACATAGGAGAGGTAATCTTTACTCATAGAGCAAATAAACTAGACAAGAAACCTCAGCTTATGATATGCCTACTAATTCTAGTAAAAGATAAGAACACATTATATTAAATATTTTTCTTCTTCAACATATCCTTCCCAAACATGTCTGTACATTGATTCTCCAACCCAGCACGTGCTGGGGAGGATGGCGGGAAATCAAGTCAGGGAAGCACAGTCAGCTGGTCAGAGAAACAATTTCCTGGCCAAAGATTCTGAGGGGCCATCTGGATACTGGGGATCACCCCAGAGTGATTGAAACAACAAGAATAAAACCAAACACAGATATGCATGTGTCTGCATTAAGATTATATATAAACTATGTAATAATAATCACTGTTATTGAGTACTTACCTTGCACTACTGGTAAATACCATGCGAAACATTTTTCACCTATTAACTCACTGAAGCCACATGAAAATCCTTCAGGGCTGTATTTTAATTCCCCTTTTACTGAGAAAGCAGGGTGGGGAGGAGTTTGGGGAGGAGGTCCACAGTTTAAGTACTTTGCCTGAGGCTGCCCAGCTCTGAGGCTAAGATGAGCTTTCAACCTAGCAAGATCTCACATCAAAGTCCTAACTTCTATCCATACCATCTCCTGTCTTGGGGAGCGACCGATGACCGACTAAGGGAGCGACGACTGACTAGACGATGCCTGTTTTCCAGACCCTGAGTTTTCTCCCTGGGCATCATCTATGATGTGACACAGATAGAAACACTGCTGTCACAGTGACACTAGGACAGCTAACATCCAAAATTTTGGCTTACCAATCTCTATTGATGACGAATAATGTCACTTTATATCCTACCAATTAACATTAAAACAACTACATTTTTATTTCAAAGATTGAATTTGGAAATTTGGAAAAATCCATTTTGTAGGCAAATTCCAATGCAGTTCATTAATAACTGTAATCACAAGTGAATTGATCAACTACAAGCATCTTCCACATTGATGAATGCTATGAGATTTTATTGCACATTTTCAATTAAAGTAGAGAACACAGCTATCTACTTCTTTCAGAATATCTTAAGGGTTTTTTTTTCAACAAAACTAATTTATGTGGGTCCGGTTCCATCTCAGTTCTGTATGACAAAGCAGTCCAGTAAGCAATAAAGCTTCAGCACAGTGTGTTGGGGTATTCCAGGGCAGGTTAAGTCCAATCAGATCTGCAAAAACCATGACATTAAGGGAGCAGTCACAGGTGCCAGGGAATGGGCAAAAGCTCATCCAGGTTTCAGGGAAAAGAGCACTGTAAGAGCGCTTGGTGACTGCCTACAACCTTCGAAGGGAAGGGACACTCCAGCCTGCCCAGTGCCAACTCCAAGACCACGGAGAGCTGAGCTTTAACAAATGTATGGGTGCCGATCCTTCCAAGAACAACAGAAGATGCTACCAGGGACTCCAAACCAGCAATCTCAAAGGACTCAGAGAAGCAACTATCCAAATGAGGTCCACATCTCTGGAAAAGAAGAGGAGAGCGATAGAGGGGCAGAAGATCCTGAGTTAAGAGAACCGCTGGCTTTGTTGCTGGGATCCCAAGGGTAGCTGTCGTGTCCTATAGTTGATAGCAGTATGGTCTCTAGGCCAAGAGCAAGTAATGTATACATAGGCTGAAAGGAGAGAACATAACTTAGACTTGTGAGGATGAAAAATACAGAGACTTTTGAGATGCAGAACATGGTGGGGGGAAGGTATAATTGTTAAATCAAGAAGTAGCAGAGAAATCTTCTATTTAGAAAAAAATACCAGCTAAAGCTCTGTGTGGAACATTGTTCTACTCCTTGATTGTAAATTCAAAAAGGGCAAGGACTTTGTTTCTTTCATTCATTGTCTACACCCAGAACTTAATTTGGGGCTTTGGAGCACAGTCGGTATTCAATATACTATTTTTTAAGCGAGTAAATAAATAAAACAGAAACATCTAGCTAAAAGTAAAAAGGTACCATTTAGTTCTACGCTAACTCAAACATTGTGAAGCACCATCCATGTGTCAGGCACTGAATCTGCCACTGCAGAGAGAGATAAAACAACAGGGTACCCTTGAGTTTGGTGGGATAACTTACAGCTAGAGTAGAACTCTACAGTAGAACAACCAACTCTTCTCAAGCCCCTGTTCTGGGGCAGGCACCCAGCTAGGCACTGGGAGACAGAGAGATGAGCAAGTTCCTCTCCCTCCCCTGGGAGCTCAGAGCGGCACAGGTAGGAGGTGTCCATGAGGGAAGAGCACCTACAGGGTCAGAAACAGGATGTGGGGGATCTGTCTCGAGCAAACCAGCTCAGACACTTTTTGGTGCCAGGCTTTAAGCAAAGAACAGCAACTGCCAAGAAGGGAGGGTAAATAGGATTTCTGGACTAAGAGGATTTTTTTTTTTTTTTTTTGCAACACATCCCCACCCACCCGCTCCAAGCAACCTGTACATCCTCTTCTTGAACGCCCTAGAACCTGCAAAAGTGTGTTCTTCCGACCTGCTGAGAAGCATTCGATTAATGACTACCTGCAGGTTGTACGTGCAGTGATACGGTGAAGACAGAACTCAGTTCCGTAAAAGTCCTCTGCGTTTTGAGTTGTTATTCCCAAGGCATTGACAAATTTTAGGAGCGATAACTGCTCAATAGATGGCAACAACTTTCGCTGCCGCCGCTGAGCCTGTGGCTGCAGGTATCTATGTAGCCAAGGCTCGCCAGAACTTTCCCACGAAAGTACAGGACGGTTTGGGGATTTCATGTGTCCAGACAAGCTCCGACCAAACCCAGCCCCTACGTCAGCATAACCAGCTCTGGGCTCTCCTTAAACCCTGCCGGGACTGGATCCCGCGCCATTCATCTGTAAGCAAAGTAACCAATTTGTTCAAAGGGGGTGAGTGCGCGCGCATGCGCACACATGCACGCGCGCGCATGCGGCGTGTGTGTGTGTGTGTGTGTGTGTGTGTGTGTGTGTGTGTGTGTGTGTGTGTATTTGATCTGGTTGGGAGCAGCTGCTACCCAATGCAGCATGTGGGGATTTGTTCAATTTAAAGCCCTAGACAGCTTTTTTTGTGGTGGCTGTGCCAACACGTGCTAGAAAAAAAAGCACAACCTCGAAATGTCTCGCTCGCTCAGCAAGTAAAGCCGCGAAACCTGGGAGGTGGGGACAGAGGGAGACAGAACAGTTCTCCTAGTTCAGCAAGTCTGCCTTAGTCCCTCATCCTGCCCTAAGCATAGGGGAAGGACTTTTCATAACTATGACTCTTTGGTGATGAAGCAAACGGACGTGATTCAGAAATCCAAAACGTTACCTTTGAATCTAGGCACCTCACAGGACGCCCATCTTTCCCTTCTATCTTTGATTTCTTTCCTCATACTTTATTTAGTATTGAACGTTGTTACACAACATAACCCATAAGTTACACATCGAGTAGACAAACTGGACCTCCCTCAGTGAGGCACAGATGGCACAACACGGTGAACACACCCAGAAGCAAATGCACGAATATCCCCTGGATATTGTAATAACTAATAAGGAAAACCATTTCAAATGTGTCCCCTGAACCTTCTTTCTTGGTTGTGCAGAAAACGTAAGTTTTCAGTATCTTATATCTTTCATTCACATTCTTGTTCAATTTCAAATTGTCACACTATACAGCTTTGAGTAGAATTGCTTCAGCTTGCTTTCCTTTTCAAATCCCCTTTGCAAGAAAGGGTCATTCGGTCTTCATGACTGTATCACTTCACTCTTCAGTCTAACGCTCTCCCAACTGAGCTATTTCGGCCTCTCACTTCACTCTTAATGGGACTGCTTTTCATCATGTTTAGTGAGTTTGGGGATAAGTGCCCAGGCTTCAATAAGACATGACAACTGTCATTAAGCAAGAATAAAAAACCCTACTTTTGCTACTTTTCATTTTGGGGAGTGGTGAACATGTTTAGGAGCTGGCCTCTGAAACGCACGCTGCTCTCACAAGGAACTTTCAGAGGCAATGGAATGGGACATAAGGATGGGGAGCTGGGAGCCCTGGATTCTAATTCTGGCTCTGTAGGTAAGTTGGCTACCACTTAAAACCTTTGTGCCTCAGTTTTTGTCCCTATAAAACGGTGTACAGCTACTCCGTGAAGCGAGTGCTGACAAAAAGCTGTGGGGAGTTAAACAGCCCTGTCATTCACCATGAGACCTTGGGTTTATTACTTTACAACACCCTGCTTTGCTTTCGGAGTCCTTACCCAGGTTTTAACACCTGTGCTGAGTATAAAATGAGGTTTGCGAAGTGTCACAAGTGGCTGCTCCCTGCTTATCTGCCTTATAGGTACTTGGCACTTGGAGCTTGCAGAGCACATAGCTCCGTGTCTCTGAACACAGAAGCATCAGACTGGCTGCTTTCGAAAAGCCCCGTTAAGGGATACTTATGGTCCACTGGACTCCCGCAATGTCAAAACTCAGGGCAGGTTGAACAGGGCTAAGAGCAGCTAAAGCAAGATGTGTTTGTAACCCCACCGTGCTCAGGAGAAGGTATAACTGGGATCAGCAAGAGCCAGCCCTCAGCGCTATTTGCACCGAAACTCTGACCTTTACTTTAAATCTGAGAGCTACAGGTGGCTGGCCCCTCCTGCAAGGCGCCTGCAAAAGGTCAGCTTTCAAGTCTACACTGTTCTTGAGTCTGCTGAAGCTGGGTATCAGCGCCTCGGTGGCCACCAGAAAAGAATGAGGACATGTTGGTGCTCTCCGCTGGTTGGGGCAGCCAATCTTCGCACCCCTAAGTTATTTTCAGTGGGAAGATGAGCTATCGCTCACCACCTGGGTACCCGAAGCGCCACAATCCCGGCCTCGGGATTTCAGTTACCCCTTCCTTACTGCGTCCAGGAAAATTTAAAAAAAAAAAAAAAAAGTGAGGAGGGAACAAAGGATGATTCACGGATACACAAATAAGCGATGGGATTTGGACTGTTTGGCCCCGGGCCTGCCCGTATGGCGTTTAAAGACGCGAGACTGCAGAAAGGAGGAAGAACCCTAACCAAAAAGTCGGTGGGTGCCCAGATCTCGGCGCGGTTGGGCAACACGTGCGGTCCAGCAACCCCACCACCAGGCCCCAGAAAAGGGAACGTGTAAGGCAGAGAACAGCGGAGCAAGCAAGGCAACGCGGGTGCAAACAATCTAGGCATTTGCCAAGGCAGCGCGGGCGGCCCCGGCCTCAGTTTCCCACTCTCTTAAACAAGGGTTAGCGTCTTTTAACTCTACGCTTACTCTTCAACGCCTCAAGGCTAATGCCGCCTGAGGCTCGGAGACCAGAGAGGGAAGACGACCGGGAAGAGAAAAGAAAAAGCTGGTGGGAGAGCAGGAGACGGAAGAAGCGGGACGCGGGAGACAGGCTTGGCGGGTTTCAGCTTCGCTCCTTCCACACCTGAGTTCTCACAGCTGGGCCGAGGCCCCGAGCGCATCGAGTCTGGCCCCACACTTCTCCAGCTGCTCCCGCCCTGCAGTTTCCACTCTCTGGAAGCCGCGGAGCTGATGTGGGCAGCACAATAACGCGTGCCAAGGGGACGGCAGCGGGAACTCGCCGACAAGGGCGCGGAGGTTAGGTGAGGCTCCGGGGCTGGCCAGTGGGTGGGATCGCCCCAACCTGGGGATCGCAGGGCGCCCGCATTGCAGCCCGAACCTAGGCTGATCAAATCTTAGTTCCCAACTTTGCGCTTATGGGTAAGGGGTATACACCGAAAACACAATAACGCGTGCCAAGGGGACGGCAGCGGGAACTCGCCGACAAGGGCGCGGAGGTTAGGTGAGGCTCCGGGGCTGGCCAGTGGGTGGGATCGCCCCAACCTGGGGATCGCAGGGCGCCCGCATTGCAGCCCGAACCTAGGCTGATCAAATCTTAGTTCCCAACTTTGCGCTTATGGGTAAGGGGTATACACCGAAAAGGGG
>NW_022900928.1:11078640-11130168 GCF_012274545.1 Fukomys damarensis
GGTCCGGCCCCGCCCGTGGGGCCGTCAGCCAATCGTAGGCCTGCAGCGGGCTCTCTAATTGGACGGGTGTCGTTGCCCTAGAAACCGAGAAGATGCTGTCCGGGAAGAGTCGGGCTGGCGGCGGGGCGGCGGGCCGGCGGCGCGGGGGAGGTGCAGTCGCCCAGGAGGAGGGGAAGTGTTCCGGGCGGAGCGGGTGGCGACCAGGGGACTGTACCTGGTTGCCTTACCGAGCAAAGGCAGCCTTCAGTGGTGTAATGAACCTCGTGTCGTGAACCCGCCACCTGAGTGCCAGTACTTGGCGCTCTGCAGTTTTAATGAAATCTTTAAAAAAGGATAAAGATAAGGCGCTCTTTAAATGCCTCGCAATACACCTTTGAGCTTTGGGGCTGAATTTGGGAGTTTCATATCAAGCAACTTCCCGAGCCTTTATTGCCACGCCTGTGCACGTGTACGTGTAAGGGGAGAAATTCAGGCAACTCCATGCAGTTTCGTATCGAGATATCTGGGGTCGCGTGTGCTCTGCCGGAACCGGGCTTGTACAGCGCTCAGTCCGGAGTCCTGCTAGGTGGACAGGTGGGTGCTTTCTTTTTTTTTTGACGGGGTCTGGAAAATAGCCCACCTTCTCTAAAGATGAGAGAGGGCTGTCGGTGGAGATTCTGTGGGTTGCTTGAAGTCTGATAGCAGATGGGTTTTATGAAGGAATTTACTTGTGTTTGCCGGAGTTCTCTCTACCCAGTGAGCCCCTACCTTTGATGGAACAAAAAAGTGTCTAATTTGTCATTTTTCGTTAGTCTTTATTTCTGTAGCCTCTTGTGTCTGTGAATTTTCAGCAGATCTCCTGGTTCTGATTTTTCCCTTTCCTTTCCCTTTTTCTTTAAGGATATTAAAATTTTAATAGAATTGATTTGACTACTTGAACCACTGGGATCTGGGGAGGAACTCCAGATTTTTCATTTTTAAAGAAACACTAAATGTGAGAAGTTGACAGAATGGAGAACGAAAAGGTACTTTTAGCTTCAATATCTACTGTGTAGTCTTAAGTGTACTATCACCCTGATTTAATTTTTTAATTTTTCATTCTCTAGCGTCATTAATATCTCTTTTCGGTTAGTCTTTGTAAAAATCTCAAAGGAAGGGAAATTTGAGTTTTGAAGAGACGTGGAAGTCTCAGATGTGGTGGAAGTCTATTCTCAAAGAGAGAAACAAAAACATTTTTAAGAATAATAAAATATATTCGTTAAAATACTTAGGAAGATTCTTGAACACTTGGAACTGGAAAGGGCATTTGATATGATTCAATATTAGACTTCTTTTAAGAATAATGTCCTCCCAGGTTCTTTATCGGGGTTCAAAAGGCTGTAACGGAGTATTTTTGTAAAATTACAGAGGAATTGTTAATAGGGGTGGCTTGGTTGGTATTGATAAGTTAAACACACAAGTGAACTTTTAGGAAAATTTTCTTAAAGGATTAGATGTCAAAGAAGAGAATTGCTGTTACTGCAGACAGTGTGAGGTGAAGAACAGCAGCCTTTAGGGGAAAAAGCCAATCCTCAGGCTCACACATTCTGGGTGTACACGCAGGCAAGCAGCCCCATAGGATCATCTAACTTCCCTGTGAGAGCACTCACCATACCTGGGCTGAGAAAGTCCCAGTCCTTTGTGACCTTCCCTCTGCCTGGTGTCCTCTTCTGCTAAATAGGAATACAAGAGTCAATGAACATATACGCAGGAAAACACTGCCCAAATACTTAGGAGTCACATGGAAACAGTACCATTCATCCACGTTCCTAAAGTTATTTTGGAACTAGTGGATCGCTCTGTTCTTCTACTCACTGCCATTCCACGTATTTTCTTTAAAATAGTTACAGGTAGGAGTCTGAAAGTGGGGAAGACAGTCTTTCTTATTCTTAAGAAATGCTGTTATTTACCCTCTTGTCTTGGTAGCAGCCATCCTTCTGCTAGGCACTAGCTTTGTGACCTTGAGTAGCTCGTTTTTACTCCCCTTGACCCATTTTCTCCATCTGTAAAATGAGGAGGTGTACATTCAAAGAGCAAATCTTCCTGGTCAGAAGTCGTTCTCTTAGGCACTCTAGATTTTCCTGATAAGTCTGCTCGGCTCTCGTGTATGGTTGGTGTCTTACTGAGCATCTACTGCATACAGCCATTATGCTAAATGGATAATGATTTCTACCCTGGAGGCCTTTAGTTATTACTGTCTTGTGTAAAGCTTGCTTCTAAAATTAGAGATCACTTAAATTTATCAGTCTTTTTAGGAGATGAGTGAGAGATGTTTCCGAACTCTAAATTATCTGCAACTTTTCTCTAAATCTAAAATTATTTCAAAACAGAGCTTAAATATTATATTTTAAGTTTTTTTTTTAATTCTTAGCAGATGAAAACATTCAGTTCTACGCTTGTTGCAAAATTAAAAGTGGGAAATTTAACTATTAGAATAGACAGTAAGTGTGATCATGGAAATGCACTTATCAGACTTAAATTTATAGTCTCATGTGGCATTTTTTCCTTAGCAATAATCTATGCCTTGTACAACTTTTAGATGTAAAAGCTGTCTGATAAGTCATGTCTTACCATAGATTTTTTTTTTAACTACTTCTTTTGAACCAGGAAAATCTTTTTATTGAGCCACACAAAAGGGTACTGATGAAGTCACCTCTGAAGGAGTCCACCAAGGAGAACGTAGCGCGGGCTGACCTATCCTCGCCTAATCTGGGCCCTTTGACCACACCCACCAAACCCAAGGAAGTCTCCCAGGGAGAACCATGGACGCCAACAGCCAACCTGAAAATGCTTATCAGTGCAGTAAGCCCAGAGATCCGAAGCAGAGATCAGCAAAGAGGGCTATTTGACAACAGAAGGGGTTTACCTGAGGCTAAAGACTGCTTACATGTAGGTTTTCACAGGTGGAACATGGGGATTCATGGGGTATTTGAAACTGGCACAGAGGTGCCCATAGGAGGAAGCCTCCCCACTCTTGGACTGTTACTAACCTCCTCTGGAGTACCAGGGAGATTTGGTCCCCACCAGATACTGCACTGGGAATTCTGAACGTTTGAGTAATTTTCATTTCAGGCTTCCCTTGCAGATTGGCCAAAGCTCATTTGTACTGTGCCCCACACGCACGCGCGCACACACACACACACACACACACACACACACACACACACACACCCTCCCTTCTTTTTCCTACCCTACCTAAACTTTGCAGCTGTCCAAGCTAAACATGTATATAAGTGGTGTTAGTCATCAAGCACAGATGCCCCTCGTAAATCTGTCAACCTTTTCCCTCGTAGGAACACTTCTTTGGAGATGAATATGAGAAGTCTCAACCGAGTCGAAAAGAGAAAAGTTTAGGGTTGCTATGTCATAAGTTCTTGGCTCGCTACCCTAAGTATCCCAACCCTGCTGTGAATAATGACATCTGTCTGGACGAAGTTGCAGAAGAGCTCAGTAAGTATGCTGAGGGTTTGCTGAAACGGTTAATAATTAAAGTGGCTTTATGGACTTAACTCCTTCAGAGCCAGTGTGTGTGACAGACACAGATAAGGCCCTGAGGAAATTAGTCTCTAAAGTCTTCTTACTGTAAGAATAAAGTTTCTAACTGCAGTGAATCTTAGAGGCAAAATAAAACCAGAGTGGAGGTTGCTTCTGATTATAGGGTCTCTAAAGCTTTCCTGGCAGGCAGCAGTGTTTTATTGTTTGTTTCCTTATCTGCTTACAACTCTGAACTTTCACCTTGGCCTCTCCTTGAGAAGCCCATGCGTATCTTCATAGCTAAACTGAGGCCAGCTTCTGTGAGTGGGGCCAGCTTGTGTGTTCCCTGCCACTCAGCCACCATTAGTCTGAGGAGTGAGGGTTTTTGGAACGTTTTGTGGTTGGCACAAATTATGTTCCACCCTCTTTTGTTCCCTTGCATCAAATTAAAGAAAGGGTCTGTAGTAAACTTGGGGGTATCTCTGGAGTTAGGTACCTACCTGCATCTAAAGCTTGAGGCGTGCTGGGCGAGATAATACCTTTTAGTATCTAGATATCACCCATGGAGAACAGCTTTACTTTTCTAAATCATGTCTGTAAATATCAGCTTGACTTCACATTTTAAGAACATACCACTTAGGTTCATCTCTTCATATACACTACTAGGATGCACTCTTTAATCCAGCGGCTCTCTACTGATCCTGTGTGCCAGGCAGTGTCCTAGGAGCTCAGGATACAGCCATGCAACAAGAAGGGCAAAAGCCCCTTCTCTGGGGAAGCTACAGGGAGGGAAGCAGAAGGGACATAATTTGTTGGTCATGATGGTGAATGTCAGAAGGTAATAACATGCTACAGAAAAGAGGGTAGAAGGATCAGGAATGCTGACGCTTTACAATTTTAAATTAAGTGGTCAGGTCAGGGCTTACTGAGTTGACAGCTGAGGCAGCACTTGAAAAAAAATCAAGACAGGGCTTTGCGGACATCAGGAAGAAGGGCTTTAGGGCCGGAGAACAGCCCCTGAGGGAGGCTTTCAGGCAGGGTCTTAACAGGCAGGTCCCAGGAACAGCGAGCGGCCACTAGGGGGCACCCTCTTTGAAGGAGTGCGTTAAGCACTTCTCCAGGAAGGCAAGATTTCATCAAATACTTGACTTTGAATCAACTTTAGAAGTAAATTTCTGGAAAGAAGAAAAAAATCTAACGTTGCAGAATGCTGAGAAATCAATTTAACTAGATGGATGGAGGTCACAGAACTACTATCCCATTCTTGACAGTAGCTAGACAGTAAGCACAGACCCAAAAAGGGATATAATTTTCTATTTTTTATGTGATTATTTAGAAAACGTCATGTTTTTGCACTTTTCTGAAGTGTCAGCACTTTGTATCTTTAATGTGATTACTATAGGCAGGGCCGGGTTTGTGTATGTTAGGAAGGTACTACAATAAATGGGTTAGTATACAGGCTTTGAAATATAAAAGACTTTGATTTGCTCCTTTCTGGCTGTCCCATAGGATGAACAACTGTAGCTGGTTTAGCCTCTGTCCTCGCTGTTAAAATGAGATACAGGGCCAGGGATGTATCACAGCACCTGCCTGGCAAGCGT
Source organism: Fukomys damarensis (assembly GCF_012274545.1). Taxonomy (NCBI): domain Eukaryota; kingdom Metazoa; phylum Chordata; class Mammalia; order Rodentia; family Bathyergidae; genus Fukomys; species Fukomys damarensis. Next base: position 11,083,734 of record NW_022900928.1, read on the forward strand.
GAGGTCGATGCCCTGTACCAAAAAGAAAAAGAAAAGAAATTAAATGAGATATTAATACCTATCTCACAAGTTAGGAGAGAAGTGTTTTGAAGCTGTGTGACACATACTGTGTCCTCACTAGATGTCATCTTTCTGAGTCATATTAACTTGTCTGTACATGTCGTTCTCAACCTACTACTTATTAGGAGTGTGTGCATACAGTAAGTAAAATTATATTATCCAGAACCTGCTGACAAAAAATACTGTAGAAGAAAACTTACTCAATTCTAAACACATTACAAAAGTGACTCTGGTAACCACCCAAGTTCTTACTCTCCGTAGATGTTGAACGTCGCCGAATTTACGATATCGTGAACGTCCTAGAGAGCTTACACATGGTGAGCCGACTCGCCAAAAACAGGTACACGTGGCACGGACGACATAATCTCAACAAAACCCTTGGGACTCTCAAGAGCGTCGGGGAAGAGAATAAGTATGCCGAGCAGATTATGATGATCAAAAAGAAAGAATACGAACAAGAGTTTGACTTTATTAAGAGTTACAGTATAGAAGATCATGTCGTCAAGTCAAACACTGGCCAGAATGGACATACAGAGATGTGTTTCGTTGAACTTCCTGGAGTGGAATTTCGGGCAGGTGAGAGACGGCACTGAAAAGCCCAGGCTGTGTGGCTTTCCTCGAGGGTCTCCAAAAAAAGACCCCGTGGAAAACACCGCTCTACAGCTCCTGTGGCTTTTTAATATCAAGATGCTGCAGTTGTCAGCTGGACGATCAGGTGGTGGTATTTTTAGCCTTGTCACTTTAGAAGTCGCTTGTCCATTCATGAATTTTAATTCTCTAATCCTCATCCTTCTCCAAAGCTTCTGTAAACAGCCGCAAAGACAAGTCCTTAAGAGTAATGAGCCAGAAATTTGTGATGCTGTTCTTGGTGTCGACGCCTCAGATCGTCAGCCTAGAAATTGCTGCCAAGATTTTAATTGGGGAGGACCATGTGGAAGACCTGGATAAAAGCAAGTTTAAAAGTAAGTGTCATCATAATCATGGAATTTTTAGACTTGTTTGTGAATAGTACTCTCAGTTATTGACTGATTTTTAAGTGTACTGGTAAACATCTTCTCTGGGCCAGGGATTTAACTCAGTGGTTCCACCGCCTGCCTCATAAGTGCAAGGACCCAAGTTTGATCCCTAGTACCAAAAAAATAAAAATAAAAATCTTCTCCAGTTACCTAATTGTCTTCATTTCTCTCAAGCAGCTCTAATAGCCTTCGCTTTAGTAACCTTGTAGGATTCAAAGGTAGGTATGACTATTCTTATTCGTACTTTGACTTCATCTGATACTTTAATGCTGATCCCTTTTTACACTAAGAGAATCTGTACCGTCGGGTAAAGTAGGCTCGAGTCTTAGATCTCCACTCTTTCCACTGTGAAGCTATTTGATAACAAATAGCTGTTATAAAATTGACCTCTAAAGTGACCTATCATAGAGATGGTTTGCTGTTTTGAAAGAATCATTTTAGCCAGATTACCTGCTCTGAGTTGAGAAGGGACCGTAGACTGGGTTCCTAATAGGAATAGGGCTCTGACCCAGTTGCCATGCCAGATTTTGGAGGAAGCTCCACAAGGAGGAGTAGAGAGAACATGTGGACGGAAATACGCAGCACACAGGGAGTCTGTTGCAGGCCCATCTCCGCTGGGGCTCACCTGAATGGGGGCCACTCAGGACCCAGCTGTGTGGTGAGGAAGAGCCAGCCCAAGTACCCCAAAGGCTGTAGTGACTGCGGGGGCCTCACACCAAGATGCCTTCCTATCCTGTAAAGCTCAATTTATGACTGGCCAGACATATGAACAACTTGGCTTATGACTGGAATTTTAGTTTTAACTTACGAACAAAGTCTTGAGTTGTGACCTGAATGCTGGCTGCTTATGCTTCCAGATGGTGTCAGACCCAGATCTAACCCTTAAAGAGTTCTGGATGGAACACGACATCATCCTTTCCTGTGTGGGGTTAACTGAGAAATCCCGGGCCATTGTCTCTCTCAGGACAATGAGAGCTGCCTGTGTACAGGAGAGAGACTTTGGAGGCTGTGTAGAGGAGCCTGAGCCTTCATTGTCCAACTTGAGTTACAGCCTGCCCTGGAGAACGAATTGAGTTCATAAGTCAAAAGTCCACTGTACTAGTTCCATGGCAGTATGTTTAGACATCCTGAGGCTGATAGTGTATCTGTAAAGACAGATAAAAGAATACGGGTAATGATGCTGGCAGTGGGGTTAGGAGACCTGCGATTTGAAAGAAGACGTTCTGACTCTACTGATGGGTCGCCTGTTTCTTCTGAGTCACTAGTTCTCAGCTCTGTTTCCCTGGTTCGTCACAGCACTGGCAGCTATTCCAGGAATTGCAGATGTGTAATTTGCTGAATTCCCAGGAAACTCAGAACCTTCTGGCATGGCTATGAAGAAGGAGTCTGGAATCATGAGTTTATACTAGCAAAATGGAAGTAAATAGGCTTTTTGTGGCAACATCAAGATTCGTGAGATTTATAGAATTAACAAATATGTGTTTGACCTAAGGACAACTCCTTATTTACGAAATTTACAAATTTTATGGGGGTATAGAATTTTGCATGCTTCTGATTTTAAGTAAATCTTGTTATGAACTATCACAAGCAGAACAGCAGTGCATTTATCACTGATCTATTTCTGTCTACAAAATTCTGACTTCTCATTAGAAGATACGTAGGAATGGTGACTTTCTATAAATAGGATGATCTCATCAAGATTTTTCCTTTTTCACCTTTCCCTGTTGTCATTTCAAAATTCAGGACCAGCAGTAACTGTCTCTTAAATATTTAAAACCAATTTTTTGTTTTAATTAAAGCCCTATCACTAGACTAACTTCAAAGGAGTCAGATGTTCCTGTCTGACATTGATGGTTGGGATAGCTCTTAGCATCTCCACAAATTTCTTATCAAGCAAAATCCTTTAATCCTTCCTTACTCTATTAAGAGGTATGTATGCTTTTTTATTTCCAGCAAAAATTAGGAGGCTGTATGATATAGCTAATGTTCTAAGTAGCCTGGATCTTATCAAGAAAGTTCATGTTACAGAGGAAAGAGGTCGAAAACCAGCTTTTAAATGGACAGGCCCGGAAATCAGTCCAAGTACCAGTGGTACGTAATTGTTTACTTTCACCCTTTTGCTTTCGTTTTAATGTACATTCTCCCTTCTTTTCTTCCTATACCACCACATGGAAAAGACATACGTAGATGGCTGAAAAGACAAAGTTGAGGGCCAGCGTGGAAGGTTGGCCACCGGTTCTGTCATACCTTAAGGTCTATAACCAGCCCTCCACCCTGTGTCTGGGAAGTCGGATTTGTAAGTGAACGGCTCTGAAAAGTTGAAAGCACCTCAGAGCTTTAGATCCTGCTGCTGGTGTCACTGTGCTGCTTGGTGAGCGCACCAGGACCTGCGCGTGTGGAGGATGTGGGCCGACCTCATTCTGCTTTCCGAGCAGGTAGCTCTAGTGCACACATCAGCTCTGCCATGCTGACATGTCACCTTCCAAGATCCCCACCCGGAGCACTGGAAAGTGGCAAGAACGTGAAGCACAGAGACTTAAGTTTTAGTCCCAGCTCTGCCACTTAGTCATGGGGCCTCAGGCAAGCTATGCATCCAGCTTCCCTCGGGTTCCTCACCCGTGACACTGTAAGAACAAAGGCGCCTTCTTGGGGTTATTGCGAGTGGGGTGTAACTTCAGGGAGAGGCCCTTTGGTGCCAGGATTTGGAGTGGAGGCTCTGCACTGACCTGGTCCATATTCCAGGCCCACGTGTTGCTCCCAGAAGTCTTGAGTTAGTGGCTAAGGTCTCTGTCCTCGCTCTAATCTCTGAGAAGCACCTGCCGCATGGAGCCGGTGTGATCAGCTCTCACAGGCCGCTGATGAGAAAAGACAGTTTTTCAGCCATCAATAAGAAAGAAAAGTCAGTAGTGACTACACTCGAGCACATTGCTGGTATGAGATACAGTCAGCTCTCCGCACCCACTGACACCGCAGCAGGACTCAGCACAGCAGTGTGTGTGAGCACAGCACAGCAGTGAGCGCACGCGCGCTCTCCTGAAAATATACAGACCTTTTCTGGTCACTTCCTAAAGTATAACATTTGCATAGCATGTGCATTATACAATATTAGGTATTATGATCCAGAGATGATTTAAACTATATGGGAGAATGTATACAGGTTATATGCAAATACTGTGGGATTTTATATACAGGGCTTGAGTAGATTTTGGCATCAGAGGGGATTCTGGAACCAATCCTCCCCAGGTACCAAGGGACAACTAACTGTATGGCAGTGGTTTCAGGGATACATTGTGAAATACTGCAACTCAAAATTCACTGAATAAGACCGACTTGGTCACATATGTAAAGCTTGTGGGACAGTGGCCCATAGCTGGCACTTTAACTGTTACCACTTTTGTCCCTAAAATTTGAGCTACACTGATTTCGTATCTCAGAAGGAAGCCAAAACACCAGATTTTAATATACTAAGCTTTTCTGTTTCAGGCTCCAGCCCAGTCATTACTTCTGCCATCTCTGACTTGGAGATGAGGAGGTCTGCAAAAGAGAACTGTGCCAAAAACCTCTTTTCCACTCGTGGGAAACCAAACTTCACACGACACCCATCTCTTATCAAACTGGTAAAGAGTATAGAGAGCGATCGGAGAAAGATAAATTCTGCTCCCAGTAGCCCTGTCAAGAACAAAGGTGTGTATCCTGGGAGTGGTGAGCTCATTCCTTTTTATCTGCTTGTTTTTTATATATACAGCTTACTCGATCCCTGCCATATTGTTAAAAGAATTGTTTCAATACCTACAGACCCAAACCTGCAAACACGTAAAGCTAAATGACATTCAAATGAAAGGGTGAAAAGGAATTTGCAGAGTTTACTATTAATTTGCTGTGTGACTTTGGAAGCGGCAATGTGTTTTCTGTTCTTTTTCCTGTGATGGGGTTTTGTGGGAACATTCATTCCTTAGCTTTGAACGTCCCCCCTCTTTCTGTTTTACCAGCTGAGAGTTCTCAGAATTCTCCACCCTTCCCGAATAAAATGGCTCAGCTTGCAGCTATTTGCAAAATGCAGCTAGAAGAACAATCGAGGTAGGTTGGCGATGCTCTTCAGTAACGGGGTGAATTACTTTTACATTGCATTGTCAGAGTTGCTGCTGGGAATGTCAGCTGACCAGCCACTATGGAAATGAGCATGGAGATTCCTCCAAAAACTAGAATTGGAAATTCCATTTGACCTAGTTGTTTCCCTTCTAGGTATCCTCTCAGAAAAGGTTAAGGACATTATATTACAGTGATGCGTGCATTCCTGTTTCTTCACGGCAGCACGATTCATAGTAGCTAATCTTGAAGTAGCCTATATGCCCATCAACAGCCGAATGCAGAAAGAAAATGTGGTATTTACACACAATGCAGCCCCACTCTGCCATAAAAAAGATAGATGAGTCTTTTGTAGGAAAATGGGAGCACCTTAAGACCATAATGTTAAGTGAAATAAATCAGACACACACTTAATTACTGTGTTCTATTACACAGATACAGACCAAAATAAAAGATAAGTAATGGGAAGTAGGGAGAGAGGTCTTTCTCAAGTGGGAAGAGAATAGAGCTGGAGGGATTGGGGACAAGGGGATGAAGAAAGGAATTAAGATGTTTTCTGTACATGTGCCTACGCTACACAGGAATGTAAACGTCACGTCCTGCAAATATGTACTAATAAAAAAAACAGTTGTTTACCTTATGTGATCAGGGCACCGGCCTTAGAAACTGGAGAGATGATCTTTTCTGTGTCTCCTGCTCAGTCAGTACAGAAACTTACTAGTTTCATAAAAGTGCAGCTTCAGGGCCAGGGATTTAACTCAGTGGTGTCACCGTCCGCCTTGCAAACGCGAGGTCCTGAGTTCGATCCCTGGTACCAAAAAAAAAAAAAAAGAAAAGACAGTGTAACTTCAACCTGAGGCTTAAAATGGAAGAGGATGGAGGAGAGGAGAAAAACATATGTCCCTTGTGTCACGTTTACGTCTTATCTTTTAGTGAACCCAGAAAGAAAGTGAAAGTACAGCTAGCAAGATCCAGGCACTACAAACCAGTGGCCCCTCTGGATGCATCAGCAAATGCTGAGCTGGAGATGTCACCATCCCTCATCCAGCCCCTGGGGGTGGTGCCCCTGGTCCCCAGCCCATTGTCACCCGCAGTGCCCGTGATCCTACCTCAGGCCCCCTCCGGCCCATCCTATGCCATCTACCTGCAACCTGCCCAAGCCCAAACCATGGCACCACCCCAAGGCCTGAGCCCCGCAGTCTGCCCCTCCTACTGCTCTCAAGTTACCGGAGCAAAAGACTCCACAGATGCCACCACCAAGGCCACCAGGGATGCCACAAAGTCCAGTGGCCCCTGCAGATGCGAAAGCTTACTGCCAGCACCAGAGAGACAAGGTGCAAAGAACCAAACCAGGGAGGCACCTGGAGAAAGGGGCTCCAAGAGGTCCAGCTTGTTTGAGGACTGTGTTTCTAAAAAGAAATATAAAGAGGACCTAAAAGGACTCGACAGTGTGGCCGCGGTAAGTACAACCTTGACTTGTGCTTTAAAATTTTAGGAATGCCCTGCCTGATTAGGGCACAGTTTAGGGACTTGGGAAATTTACCCGAGCAAAGAGCAGTGTCTTAGACAAAGAACTGTTCCTTAGCATCCTGAAACCCAAATGAGGTTCATACAGCTAATCCCCTGACTGGGATGACTGCAGAGACATTTTTAACCTTTGGAGGAAGGGATTACTTGCACTCTTTTTAAAGCACCACAGGTGGTTGTCCTTAAGTCTGTTTCTCCATCACTCGCTGGAATGCAAACACCTGTCATGAAAGTTGTAACTAATTTATAAGCAGACCTAATCTCAAATGGATGGGTGCATGAGGTTCCTGTAACTCCTGCTTTCTGAGTCACTCCCCATGTTTGTCCGATGTCATGGAACTGACATCTGTTGTCTAGGAGATAATTTGTTCCCTTTTATACTTTGTATCTCACAGTTTCGGTTTTTTATATATGGGAAAATGGAACTGACCTTGGCAAATTGTAGGGTACAAATACTGCATACATTGCTTTCTAAAGACTTTGACATTCAAGATAACTTTTTTTTCCTGGGTGGAGATTGGTTAAAAAAAAAAGAATATTTATTGGATATTGGGTGTTGGGTACTTTCACATACATTGTCTTGTTTCCCTCTTTTAGGACAATTATGTATGAAACACATCATTGTCACTACACATGCAAGCAGAAATTAATCTCTTGTTTTGCCCCTGCTGTTAACTCGTTATTTTACTTTTCTACATCTTTTTTGTTTTTCCTCCTCTATAATGAATTTATTCTCCCAATTTTTCCTACTTGCCTAGTGGAGTAGAAAAACTGCTCTGGACCCCATCTAACCCCAGCACCCACCTCGGGTGGCTGTTGCTTCTGAGTACTTACCCTGTGGCCACACTGCAGGTTTCTGTGGGATTAAGTGAATTTATTGCATGATGATATACATGAAGGGTTTGCGAGCCGGTTAAGATGCTGCATCAGCTGAAGGGCATTCTCTTTAACTGCTGTTAATAAGCTTAGAGTTTGTCGACTCTTCCCTGAGGAAGGCCTCATGGAAACCATTCAGAACATCTAGGATCTCATGTATTGTTTTGCACTTAGTGTATATACTGGGGAGAAAAACCACAAGGCTCAGTTTTCTAGGAGGTCACCAATCTCTTTGGGTCAATGGGATGATTTCATGACAGTCTCCTGCTGTGCCCTGAATTATCAGGATTAGGTTTGCAGTGGGTACATTTTCCACATCCCCTAGCTTCTTTTTCTTTTTTTCATCTCTGTGACTCCATTTTGACCATTTCTTTTTAGCATGTGCTTAGAGAACAAAGACAATGTGTTAATTAGTCCAGGGCGCATTTCCTGAGAATCCACACTTCTAGAGGTGGAGAGAAGACAGTATTCAAATAAACACAAAAATAAACACAGACACTGAATGCGAAAAAAGGACCGAGGAAATAAAATAGGCTGAGATGGCAGGAAGAGGGGGCCTGTGGGTGAGAAGAGATGACATTGACGTGCAAGGGGAAATATGTCAGATTCGTTCATTTTGCTAAATTAGTAGTTCTGATCACTTTTTAATTGGAATTATCACTATAGGTTAAAATATTTTGTAGTAAATGTAGCTCATTGAGAATTTTTAAAATGTGATTATTAGGAGAGTGCTTCAAGTTTTACTGAACTCTTGAAAGCGTCCAACTGGCCATCCTAGTAACTTTACAAGAGGGCATGGCTGAAGATCACAGCACAGCTGTATGTAAAAGGCCCAAATCTACCTCTCAGAATTCCCTACTTCCTTGCTTTCAGAGTTCCATCTGGTAATGACTTTGAGCATTAGCAAGCACCTAAGAAACAAAATGTAAATCTTGTGATATACTTTTAAAAGCTTTGTGGATTCTGAATTCACTGGTTCCCAAGGAAAAGACTAAGAGCCAGATGAAACTGTGGACTGTTGTTTTGACATTGGAGAGGAGAGAGGTCTGAAGGAAGATAAAAGGAAGCTCCTATTTTATAAGAGCTGCTTTTAGCTTTCACCAGCCCCCAGCAGACTTTGCGGGCCTCCCAGCCACCCACGTAGACTTCCCTGCTTGGTGAAGTACAGAGAGTAATTGGCCGGGTGGGAGGTGCGTGCAGGCAGACATGTGGGCCTTTTCTGTTTATTGCATGAGTTGTTTGCTCAATGATATTTGGATCTCTACTATGAATTATTCACTTCTATTTTTTTGTCTCATTTTTGAACTCCAGCAGACTTTAGTTTGCATGTTAAAGACTGGTGTCATCAGAACAAGCAGTACTACCAAAAAAAAAAGTCTATAAATTCCTTTGTTCTCAGTCAGGGGTCAGTAAACTTTTCTGTACAGGGCCAGGGAGTAAATCTGTTTGGCTTTGTGGCCTGTATTTCCTCGTGGCGCCTCTGCAGCTCTGCCAGTGTGGCAGGAGAGCAGCCGTGGACACTGCTTAAATGAGTGGGCATGGCGGTGCTCCAGTAAAGCTTTCTGTACTAAAGCTTGTGAGGGGCTGGACATGGCCATGGGCCACGGTTTGGCCACTTCTTTCTCCAAATCACTGTCTCAGGTGTGTTTTCTTTGAATATTAGTCCTCCTTAATAGCCTTCCGAAAATACTCTGGGAAATGCTACATGCAATATCCACCCTACTTGCAGGTTAATAGTGTATGCCATCATTTAAGTCATGTAAAAAATTCTCTAACAGAGACACCATTGGCCTTTGTTTAATTTAGCATTTCTCAAACATATTTGATCATGAGTCAAGTCATGCCTGCTTGCATCCCCAGGAGCTAGGGTCCCTCAGAATACTTGCTGGGAAATGCTGTACTACCTAATTCAGGGATAACTTGTACACACTCCTACAGTACAGCTCATGTCACCAGCATTAAACTGGACCCCAGCAGCAGCTCATCACCCCCAGAAGTCTGATCACAGCAGTCAGGATGTCCTTGTGTGAGGGTATTGTGTTGGGTGAGTCCTACCCCTAACCAGGCTCCAGTGGCATTTAAGATCAAATGATCTGTGTTAGCCAGGACAAGGCTTGGAGTGAATAGGAGGATGTTGTGTTCTAGGGACCAGATGGCTCAGACCAAACTGTGGGAGGCATTGGTTTGATGAGGCAGACAACAACTGTCATGTGACCATTTTTCTTCCAGTAGCATTTGTATGTAAATAAACCCCTCCTCCTTGTTTTCCAGACCTTGTTCCCATCAGGATACCTGATCCCTCTCACCCAGTGCTCATCCTTGGGGGCAGAGTCCATTTTGTCTAATAAAGAAAGCTCAGGTACACTTTCCCCAAACCACAGGCTCTACAGCTCCCCGATTGCAGGTGAGTATGCGCAAAAACACTCTTCAAACTTGAGTCAGTCTCAAGTTTCTTAAGCTTTGTAAACTTCTTAGACAATTGCCTGTTCTTTTAAGATACTCTCCCCTTTTTTTCCCCAGGTGTTATTCCAGTGACATCCTCTGAACTCACTGCTGTGAATTTTCCCTCTTTTCATGTGACACCTTTAAAGCTAATGGTCTCACCCACTTCTGTGGCAGCTATACCTGGTGGGAACAGCCCCGCCCTTGCCTCGAGCCATCCCATTGCCATTCAGAACCCAAGCTCAGCCATTGTAAACTTCACCCTCCAGCACTTGGGACTCATCTCCCCGAGTGTGCAGATGTCTGCCAGCCCTGGACCTGGGACCGGAACCATTCCTGTGTCCCCGAAAATAGAAGCAGTTAGTATCATACCAGAAAATGCAGGCTCTCAGCACAGAAGGGTTACCGGCTCTGACTCACCAGTCCCGGGCCAGAGCCAACCAAATGGACAATCCGTCACCATGACAGGGACACAACAGGTGAGTGTGTTTCCATTTAATTTAGTTATTCTTTGAATTATTAGGTCCCAAATGTCTGTATTATCATAGGAGATTTGCTTATTTTGGAGAGGGGAAGGTTAACAGGAAAGTGAAGGGGTGGAGGCCAACCTTCTGTCAGATCTAGGAAGATTGCTCAAAGAGTCCGCATTACTGGCTCATCAAGAGGTTTTTGCCTGTGTAAAACTTGGCAAGCCTTGCACTAGCCAGTGTCAGGATGTGCTGTACATGTCCATCCAGTCCAATCTTCCAAGTCCGCTGGGCCTTCTATACCTCTGTGCTTTTAATTCCTTTTTCTCTTCTCTTTTAAATCAGCCCGTTCCGGTGACACCCAAAGGATCACACTTAGTGGCCGAAAGTTTCTTCCGTACCCCAGGTGGACCCACCAAGCCGACTGGCTTGTCCTGTGTGGATTTTGATGGTGCTGGTGCTGATAAAACCTCTTTTGGAAGCCTCTTTGTTCCACAGAGAAAACTGGAAGTGTCAACAGAGGATGTCCACTGATTGACAGATGTTGGCTTAGTTTAATTTTCCAAAGACTTATTTAGCAGCGAAGATGTGTACAGACTGATTTGGAGAGCACAATCTCCAGAAATACTGTAAATATGTTGGATGTTTACATGATATCAAAGCAGATACTTGTTTTTGTACATATATATATATTTCATACATATATATATATGTAGACACATATGCATTTGTATAGGGCTGAGTTTAGCCTTTTTATCCTACAAAATAAAAGTAAAATGTTGAGCTAAAATATATTAACTTCTGGGGGAAGATGATTTGTCATTTCAAATGCTTATACTATTACACAAGTACCTATTAAAGTTCACTTCCCTTTAAATATGTTTGACATGCTCAACACAGCATTCTGTGAAACCTTTTGCACAAAGAAAATGCTGTGTGATATACAATGTTATATTTTTACATAAGGCTATTGCTGTATTTTTGTAATTTCTTTAACCCATTGATGTTGCAGTATGTCTTTTTTGTACAGTTTGCAACAATCCTCAATCAAGTCTATGGAGAAATTATTTATAAGATGTATTTTTAATCATAAATTGTTCAAATTAAAACTTTTCTAAAATGTAGTTAACATTTTCCTTTGGTCCCTTAGGGCAGTTTGGGGAGAAAATTCCAATTGGGTCTCATCACAGAGGCAGAGTCCTGGTAAAGAGTATATCCTTGGTCCCCATAGATAATGCAGTTTATAAAAAGTTTCTACATTCTTCCCCTCTTGTGACCCTTCGTATTGCCCAGAATAGTAGACATGGCTTTGGAGAGACTGTGGCTTGGCCACGCACACCCTGCTAATTCCCATGTGAATTGCAGTCCACCCTGGGAGGTAGGAGATGAAAGGCGGAGCTGTGATACTCCCTGTCCGTACTCCCTGTCCTGCCCCCACACAATCAGCACCTGTCCGAGGCCCCCTGCTGTCCACAGAGGACGCTCTGCCACCAGTTCTCAGGATGGTCAGCTCCAAGCAAGAGAGAATGGCAGTAAAGAGTCCAGTTTCCTCCACTCGGGGAACCAGCACACTATACCCCCCTTAGCTCCAAGAGGAGAAGTGAGCTGTGTACTGGGTACTAAGCGTGCCTCCTCCGTGTCCTTGGTGTGTGACAAATTACATCTTGAGAATTGGCAAGATCCTTCCCAGGTCACAGTCTTAGAGGATCATCGTGATTCTGATTTCCTACATATTAACTCTAGGCTCTGTGCTGCACATCTTCGTTGCGCTGTCTGTGAGCGTGATGCCACTAAGACTCCGGTTAAAGCACTAAGTCCATGGTCATGCTGCTAGTGTATGCAAAGACTCAACCTGTGTCTCCTGGGCTTCGTTATCCGTTATCCATCTGCCCTGGATGCAACCTAGCAGCTCTAGTAGGGCGGACCCAAGCACGTTGGGCAGTGATTTGAACATTCGTAAGGTCACCCCTTTCGAATGTACATGTTTTGTTTACACAACCAAGTGCAGCTAAAGGCAGATTTTCTCATTGACCTGGAGCCCTCTCTCCTGTATCACTCGACAGTGAAGTGGAGCACTTTCCTCCACAGTATCTTTCTTTGCCTTCGTTTTTATCCTGCTTAAAGGGCATGCAAACATTCCTTGAAATAGCCAAGAAATAGCTTCTGTTTTTAAGATGCCTGTAATACAGGTGAGCAAAATATGAATAAAGCATTTCCATGCAATAAAGAGAAGGTGTAATTTCATAGAGGCTTCTAGATTTAGTGACATACACAGAACTGTAAGAGAAAGACCAACCCAAAAGGGAGATACACTGCAGTCCTGCGGAGGCGGGCTCCTTCCATGCCCCTGCTCTATGGCAGAGCTACAGAGGGTAGAGGCCAGGGCTCTGTTCTGCTACCCTCACCAATTCTCCACTGGAGAAACCTCCCTGGGGAAATTCTATGCACAGGAGAAAGATGTCAGTTCTCTGACTGCCCTGCCTGGGTCTGCCACTTCCAGGTTTTTGATGTTGCCCTTGATCCCTACCCCCTGGTGTTCACATCCTTGTGTGATGCCCTCCCCTTGAGTGGGTGGGACCTGTCACTTGCTTCTTACCAATAGGATACAGTAAAGACATAGGGTATGCATGGCTATGTGTGTGGTTGAATAATTACATCAGACTGTAGTACCTGTCTCACTGGAGTCTTTCTCCATTGTTGGCTTGGAGGAATCAAAGAAACCCATGTCAGGGAACCCAACCTGGCAAGGAGTTGTAGGCAGCCTTTTGGAGCTTAGACAGCCTGCTTCCAACAACCAGCAAGAAACTGAATCTTCAGTCCTACCTATAACCTCAAGGAACTGAACCCTGCCAACAACCTGAGTCATCTTAGAACAGATCCTTCCCTGGTCCAGCCTCAGATGATATCACAGCCTCGACTGCCACTTCAATTGCAGCCTTATGAGACACTGACCAGAGGGCCCAACTAAGCCACATCCAAAGTCCTGGCCCCTGTAAACTGGGAGGTAATAAATGTGTGCTGTTTGAAAATTCTGTTTGTGGTAACCCTGTTAAGCAGCAATAGATAACAAACACTAGTACATAGCCCACCAGCTTTCGAAATTGCCTTCTTCCTGTCTGTCCTATTATTTTTCATTGGTTTTACAGGCATTTATAGAATGATCCATGCTTGGGATGGTAACCCAAAGGCTTTAATGAGAGAATGCTCCCCATTTATATAGCTAGAGCCATTTTTAAAGATGCAAGGTGGTAACACAGTAATCACAAAGTTTCTGCCAAGTGTGCAATTTCTTTTCTTAAATTGCTTCCTTATTTCCTCGAGGAAATTCACTTTCCACAGTGGATGGAGCCCCGTGGACTATAATTGGAGGCCCAATCTATGTCTATCAAAAGTGGACTTGACATCCAGCCTAAACGCCCCTTTCTGGACTCTGATGTTCCATTGCATCCTCACAGCAGCTTTCTTAACATTCGATTGCTGCTGTGTTTTGTTTCTGTAGCCCGGATTACTGCAGAGGTGACAGCCCATGCCCAGATCTGAGGTTCGGCCACATGCTGATTCCCTCAGCCTTTGCTCCCCTTCCAATAAGTGTATTCTGAACTCTTTCCAGATCACCACAGGACACCCAGAGCCGCGGCTTCCCTTCTCATTGAACTTCTCAGTTTTAGATCACGCAGCTCCTTATGTCATGGGCCCAGTGAAATTCAGCAATACAGCAGGTAGAAAGGGCCTTCAGAAATGTTTGTCTCTCCAGAAGATGTGACTAACTCACCTCTGTTCCAGTCGATGTGAAGTGCTATTTTAAATAGCTTACAGGGGAAAAGTTGAAATGAGAGACAGAAGAAATCCAGGAAACTAGAGCAGTAGATTTTGATGCGAAAACTTTTTTAAAAACTGTCTTTAAAGCAAATTCCCTCAACTTTGTCCTTGCAAGTGATTAGTGTTTCTGCAGATAAAGGATAAAGAGATTTTCAGAACTTGAGCGGATAAGCTGTTTGAGCAAATCCTATTAATTATATAAAAGAGTGTGAGTTGACTGCAGATTCTTTACAGTATCACTGACTGTAGTTTTCAAGCCTGGAGAGCCTAAAATAAAAGATAAACTCAAAGGAGATGTGTTATTATTTCAAGCTGGAAGAGAGTATTAATCTCTTAATCGACTTTTGAAGAAGTGGTTTTACATCTCACCCCCCACTCTAGACTTTATCCAGCTAATGACTTGCTTAATGGGATCAGCAGCTAAATGACAACTTGGCAGGACGGTCAACATATTGTACAAAAATATAGGTCGGAAATGTGTTGTCAGTGTCCTCCAATAGTTAAGTCATCAAGGGTATTTTTGAGAACCCTTATGCAGGTGGTCCCTGAATTTCAGCGGTCACGTATAACTTTTCCACTTTGTCATGGTGCATTCAACAAAAACTGGCTTTCGATTTTTGAATTTTGATCTTTCCTGGGCCAGTAATATGTGGCAGACACTCTTGTGGGGCTAAGCAGTGACAGCCAGCTGCAGCTCCAGTCAGTAATGGAACCCCAAGAATAAACCACTGGTGCTATTGTGTGCATCGTGTTGCTAAAGTAGTGTATCGGCTTGCAAAAGCCAAATGCAATTTCAACTTTGGGCATTTTAAACTTATGACCAAACTCTGTCATAAGAAGAGGAGAACTGTATCTGTACACTGGACTCCGTTTTAATGTATTTATTCAATTTTTATATACACAGCACTGCATTGTACAAAACAGTGACCTACTTGAGTCATTTGTAGGAACACGGACGCACTTTGAGACCATGACAAGTGAAATAAATCAGACACCCCAGCTTACATATCACATGATGTGTCGTATATGAGAAACTTAAATTATAAATAAAGAACAAAATAAAAGATAGATAGTAGGAAGATAGAATTTTCTCAAATGGGAAGGAAATCAAGAGATGGAAGGAGGGGAAGAAAGGAGGAAGGACAGGGGATGAAAAGAGGAATGGAGATGCATTCTGTACATGTACCAACTCCACACAAAGAATATATTATCATCGTGTACCTACCGCAAACATGTACTGATTTTAAAACATCCTTTATGTGAGAATATTCTCGAAGTTTATCCTAAATAAAAACCTTTTTATTTCAGTTACTGTGGATTAAATCTTTTGAAAATGATATAGCTCCTCAAGTCCTAAACAGAATACTTTGAGTATAATTTAACCTTCCTTCATGTTTCAGAAATTCATGAGCACCGCTTTGGTTAAACTCAAATTCAGCCCACACACCTTAGGCCTCCTGTGGTACAGGGACACCTTCTGGGGCTCTTAAATGCCTGGGCCTAGATTCTCGTGAAATGAATAGCCCAGAATATCATGCTTAGCATTCCGTGTGGTTCTCTATCTCCAACTCTGATATCAGCTTCTATTGCCTTGTCCCACTACCCTCATGACTAACGTCTATCTTCTGATCCAGGGGAGCTCATACCACCAAAATCCTTTTATAAACCGCTCCAAGTCACTATATTCCTGACCGACCACTCAAGGAGGGCCTCATTCTCCTCCATATCCTTGGGGACAGGGCCATAAATTCAGGTGTTCCCAGTGGCAACTGGTGCTTTTTGGCCACATCACCTAAAATTCGTTGATACTGAAAACCTGTAACCATAGTGGAATACCAGGAATATTCAATACAATGTATAAACTACATTCATTACCCAAATCCAGTACTTAGTCATAAGGGTGTCCCAAGGCAGAAATATTCTAAGGAAACAGGGTATGTCCTAGATGTTCTAGGGGAAAGAGTGGGACTTGGAAGGTATCGGGAATAATGTTTTGAACATCTACTATTATACCAACTTTAAAACAATATGAGATAGTATGAGGCCTATTTGGAGGAAACTAATTTTAGAAAGCTTAAGAAATATAGCTCAAGCCAGGAGTAGTGTAATCCTAGCATTCTGGGAGGCTGGGGCAGGAGGATCCTAAGTCTGAACCCAGCTTGGGAAATTTAGCAACTTAGCAAGATTTTGTATCAAAAAAAAAAAAAAAAAAGTTTTTTAAAGGGGATTTTTCTCAGTGTGAAGGGCCTGGGTTCAATCCCCAGTACACACACACACACACACACAAATATAGCTCAAGCCAGGAGTAGTGTAATCCTAGCATTCTGGGAGGCTGGGGCAGGAGGATCCTAAGTCTGAACCCAGCTTGGGAAATTTAGCAACTTAGCAAGATTTTGTATCAAAAAAAAAAAAAAAAAAAGTTTTTTAAAGGGGATATTTCTCAGTGTGAAGGGCCTGGGTTCAATCCCCAGTACACACACACACACACACACACAAACATGTCTCAGATGTATCAGCCTCATGGGCAAGTGTGCAGGGGCCCAGGATGTAAGAGCCGGCTACAAAGTCTGCTCTGACCTCACCATATCGCATTCCAGAGCTCCGTCATCCCAGAGCTGTGACACACACATTTCAGACTGTGGAGAAACAGGCTGACTCCAGATTGTTCAGGGCAAACAAGAGCCGTGCTTAGTAGACTTAATCCCAAGGTTTGACACCTATTGCTATTTCAGGCTCTATACCTGTAAGCATCAGGTAGCTTAAGCCAGAACAACATGTCACAAAACCATTTTTATGTTGTGATGGTGATTTTGAGTTGGCCCAAAGGAGAATTTGTGCAAGATATTGGAAGGAGACATGAGGCAGCTGTCATTTCTCTCTGAAGGTCATTACGACTTGATGCCATGACAGTCTCAAAAAGAGCCACAGGCTCCAGCTGGCTGTTGCTGTCCTCTGCTTGTCATTCACCTTTTCTTCCTGACTGCAGGTTCTGCTGATGAGCAGGGGCTCTTGTCTATCATTTCTCTACCACCAGCTCCTTTCTGGAGGTGGGACATGCTTGGCTTCTCAGGTTGGCTGATCTGTGACCCCAACTTGCCCTTTCAAACTTCGCTTTCCCAACTCATGGGCCATTGTTTAGGGCTGTCTAATCCCTGTAAGAAAGCCTTTACTCCGCAACTCACTGGTGGTTCTGCTCTCCTGAGAAGCACTGACTGTATATAATACCATGTGGCATTTTTGAGAGGAAACAGGGGAAGAGGCCAAAAGGCAGCCATGGGCCATCTACTTCCCAGAGGCCAGAGAAAAAGATATGCCAGCAAGTGGTGGATCATTTTAGTTTCCAGGCCTTTCAAAGTTGCAAATCTGGCAGCTGAAGCATGCTTAGTTCAAAGTGCCCTTTATAAATGCCCTGCATGGAGCTCAGCCACTGCCCCGTGCAGTACTCTGACCCAGCTGAGGTAGGATGCCAGGAGATTCCACAGGTGAGATCTCACTCGGCTCAGTTCAGTTAGGTAGAGAATGCACGACTTTATGCATCGGTTTTCTGTCCCCTTGACAGAGTATCCCAGGAAAACAGCTTAGAGGAGGAAGGGTTTGTTTCAGCTCACTGTTTCAGAGGTTTCCATTTAGGGTTGGCTGGCTCCATTGCCTTTATTTATTTATAAAACTATTTTTGATACCAGGGATTGAACCCTGGTCATTGCACTTGCAAGGCAAGTGGCGACACCGCTGAACTAAATCCCCGGCCCACTGTTGCTTTTAGGCCTGTGGCAAGGCAGAATCCTCCCCACGGAAGGACGTGGCAGAGGAAAGCTCACCTCACAATGGCCAAAAGGCAGGCAGACAGTGTGAGAGCTCCAGGCTGGGGGCATCTCTCCCCCAGTGATGTGCTTCCTCCAACTACAGGCACTTAGTAACTACCACTCCCCAGTATTCTCATCAAACTGAATTCTTCAACAGATAATCCACTGATGGATGAGGTTAGAACCCTCATGATCCAGTCACCTTCTCCAAAGCGCATCAGCTGGACACTAATCCTCTGGTACATGGCCTCTGGGGACATGATAGATTCAAATCATAATAGCAGATGAAAGTTTGGCTTGCAGTCCCAGCCCTGACTCCTTCAAATAAAGCATTTCACTGCTCAGAACTGTATTCCTCCTGTACTATCATAAAATAATCTCGAGATGATTTCTGAAGGTCCCTCAACAATACATTTTTATGAAGAGCAAATTGAAACTCACTAGTAATTCAGAGCGCGTAAGCAGAAACTGCACCCAACGAAAAGTATTGCGTCAAATATACAGGAAAAGCTGTTTCTAGGGAGGAAAGGAGGCCCTAATGAAACCACTAATCCTCAGACTTCAGCAACGTGCTATTCCTCTCAGCTCACACCACATAAAGCAGATTTAGAAATTATTACTGCGTTATTGCAAAAAGCTGTTACTTCCATGAAACTAATCTTATAGATTTGGGGTCTGTCCGTTCTTCTATCGGTTTTAGTCTCTTGACTTTGCTTGTCGATTCCATGCTTTTTATCCTCTCTAGAAGTTTTTTTCTTTTTTGAGGTGACCTATAAAACTTAGATCTTCAGCTGGAAATAGGAGGGAAGTTAATAGACTGGTGCCTTGTTAACAATAAGCTCTTTAAAAGTGATATGCTGAATAATATAGTCTTAGGCTAGAAGGCTGGAAAACACCTTGGAGATCATCTTATCTAAGGGTTCACAAACTTCCCCCTCCAACCCTAATTTTGGGCCCCGAATCAGTTCCGGGTTGGCTGTATCAGAAACACACAAAAACTTCTACAGATTCTTGGGCTCCTATTCCTAGAGATGCATACAGGGTAGGGTTTTTTGAATCTGTAGTTCTTAAAGATTCCCAGGTGATTCTGACATGTTGCTAGATTTGAGTAATAAGCCTAGGAGAATCCTCACCCAGTATTTAAATGGTCATTACAGAACTTTTGGTGCTAGTCAGGACAGACCAAGTCTGTTATGTCCATTTATTCCACTGATTATAATTAAACATCTGATCAAAATACACAAGCAAGTATCTGAAAGAACAACTGGAATCTAAGTGAATTTACTGGGTTTTTCTTTTCTTCTCTATGTCTCGGCTTTGATGTTGGAAACACAACCTCCTGAAACAAGACAAAACCTGTATGAACCTAGTCAAGTGGACTGCTTGATGAGATAAACAAACAAATAAAATTAACATTCTCCAGGGGGTTTTAATAAGATCCAAACTCTCACAAAACGCTAGTATGCAATCTAAAATTATTTTACTTATAAAAAGGAAACAATAACAAAAAAGGAAAACCTGCCCAATCCTCAAGGGAAACACGCCAAACTGAAGATGATCTAGGTGGTGAAATTACAAAGAATTATAAAGTGATTACTATGATCACATTCCATGAAGTTAGGGTGAAAACTTTTGAAATGAATGGAAGCACAGAAGTTCTCATCAGAGTAGTAGAAATGATAAAAAAAGAACACAATGAAAATATTAGGCCTTACATGTATGGAATCTGAAATACAAAGAAATATACTGGCTCAGTAGCACCAACAAAAATTAACATTCTCCAGAGATTCTAACAGGAACCAGAGTTAATACAAGGGAGCAGAGTCAAGATATAGATTCTCACAAACACTGCCAATTAATTATTTTTACAAAAGTACAAAGGCACATCCACAGAGAAATGACAGTCTTTCCATAAGGACAGTCAGACACCCACACGTGCATGCGAGACACACACACACACACACACACACACACACACACACACACCCCTCAACCTACATCTCACACTTTACACAAAATAAACTCAGTGTGAATAATATGCATCACTACAAAAAGTGAGCTCATCAAACATTTGGAAGACAGCATAAGAGAAAAATCTTTGCTACTTTGGATTAGGCCAAAAATGTTAAGTACAACACAAAAGCATGATCCATGAAAGAAAATAATTGTAAAATTAGCAGTATGAAAGTTTTATACTGGTAAAAGGCACTGTATAAAAAAATGAAAGGACCAGTCACAAATTGGGCAGAAATTTTTTGCAAATCACGTATCTATTAAAACTTAATAATAAGAAAATAATATAATTTTTAAGTATGCAAAATATTTGAACAGTCATCTTACCAAAGATGATATACAATGGCAAATGAGTAGATGAAAAGATGCTAAACATCAGCATTCATTAGGGAAGTGCAGTTTAAAATAACACTAACTTACAATTACACAGTTATCACAATGGCCAAACATTAAGAAATAAACCAAGAAAAAAGTAGCTGTACCAAATGTCAGTGAGGATGAAGAGTGGAACTTTCACTCTTATTGGTGGGAAGGCACAGACAGGCACTTTGGCAAATGACTTAGCAGTTTCTTACAAAGTAGGACATGGATTCACCATATTACCCAGAAATTCTATTCAGCTATTTGCCTTTGAAAAAATAGTTATGTTAAAAAGGAGAACTTGTGTACTAACATTTGTGGCCCATTTATGCCTTCCCCAAACTGGAAACAAATCCAATAATAATTCACTCATCCTCCTTTGTGTTCTCTGAGCTTTCTGTCTCTGTTGTTTTGTTTCTGACACTAATTTTGGGAAATTTTTGAGTCATTATCATTTCAAATATAATTTTCTTTCTCCTCTGGGTGTTTTCATGTGTCTTCACACCTTTTGGAGTCGTTGCATAGTTCTTGGATTTTGTGTCTCATTGACTTTTAGCTTTTCTCTCCTTGCTTTTCAGCTTGGAAAGTTTCTCTGGACTTATCTTCAAGCTCATTGGTGCTGTCCGCATTTGTGGGCAGTCCATAATGGGCCTGTCAAAGATTTTCTTCATTTGTATTACAGTGAGTTTTTCATTTTTCAAAATGTTTTCTTTAATTAGAATTTTCTTCTCTCCGCTTACACTACCAGTCTGTTCTTACATATTGTCTATTTTTTCTTCTAGAGCCCTTGACATATGAGTCATAATTATTTTAAATTTCTTGTCGAATGATTCCAAAATCCCTGCTGTATGTGAGTCCAGTTCTGATGCATGCTCTGTCTATTTAAACTGTATTTGATTTTGGGTGTTTTTTTTTTAAATGTATATTGGTGTGCCCTGTAAATTTTTGTTGAAAGCCAAATATGCATTAACTCAATGCCAATATATTTCTACTCATGGGTTTTTGCTCCATTAACTTGTGGCTTTTTTAATCCACCTACCTATTTCTCTAATTTTACAGAAGCAGTTTTTCCTGTGGTCTCAACTCTTTATTGGGTCTGAAAAGAGCTGTTAATTTCAGTTTGTTCAACTTTTTCCCTTATTGTTAGGATTGGGTGACAACTTTCAAGCCCCTTCGGTGCTAGAATAGAAACCGGCTAGAAATTCCCCCAAATATTTTTCCACTGGTGAGAGAAGGGACACTGTGGTAGATTCATACAATCGAATAGGACCAAGCTATTAAGGAAGGCACCATGGACTAGTCAATAATGGGAACAAATTTCATCTAAACTAAGTGAAGGAAACTTGGCCCAAAGAGCTGTGTGATCCTATGTCTATGACACCCTAGGGAAGGCAAAACTATAGGGATAGAGAACAGATCAGAGGTTGCTAGAGGTTAGGAACCAGAGTGGATGTCTACAAAGGGACAAAATAAAGAATTTGGGGGTGGTAGTGTAACTGTTGCCTATCGTGACTGTGGTGGTAGTTATGTGGGTCTCCGCATGTACCAGAACTTATAAAATGTGCAATAAAATGCACATATGGTTAAAATTGTTTATTTTTATTTTTATTCATTAGTGCATGTTTGTATTACACAGTGTTTGCATTCCTTGTGTGGAGTTGGTACATGTACACGGCACATTTTATTTCCTCTTTTCATTGCCTCTTTTCTTGCTTCCCCCCATCTCTCTCCTTTTTTTTCACATGCTTGTGGTACATAATGTTTATATTCTTTGTGTAAAGGTATTTTTTTAAATTACCGTTATAACACACAATCCAGGTTGTCTCCAGGCTCTTTTCTTTTTGTTATCCTGGAGATTGAACCAGAGGCTCACACATTCTAGGCAAGTGCCTACCACTGGGCTACATCCGCAGATCTTTTTATACTGAGACAGAGTTTCACTAGGTTGTCTGGGCTGGTCTCCAACTTGTGATCCTTCTGCCTCAGCCTCCAGAGTAGCTGGAACTACAGGTGTGCACCATTGTTTCCAGCTGCTAGACTACTCGAAGATGTCTAGTGGTAGGGAATGTACTGTTTTTGGAGACCACTGATGTAAGTAATGCACAGTGATCGGGAGATCACTATGCTGGGAATGAATTGTAGGTCACCAAGACATTAAACATCTCAGCCTTCAGGCAGGTGAAATCCAGGGGACTGCTCTTTTCGACAGTGGGCAGCACAAAATATTTAATTTTCTATCATTTCCATAAAGTGGAAAATGATGTACCACCTGACTAGACAGCTCAAAGATTTTCTTTTGTTTTTAAATACCAGCCTATCTACCACATCTACCCTCATTGGTCTTAGTTTTGAGAGTTTATCAGGTATTTGAAGGTTCTCTATAACTTCTCATTTTCCCACTATCACCAATCAATTCTTCCCTGAGTCCATGTGTCTGGTTCCTTGGGCCATTTTTCACATGGTATGCATTTAAGATTTTTACTTCCCAGGATACAATTTTCATTTTCTTCCCAATCACCACAGTAGAACCTGATATATAATTTCCAACTAGCATAGAATCTATTAGGAAAGGTATTTGTAAGTGAAATCAACAATTTCTGTCTTTACCCATTTGGCAAAGTCTGTATAATACAATATTTCTTTGCAGACTAGAAAAATTACAGGGTCTCATGGCCATCAAGTTTTGTGGTCTATCTCTACTGACTCCATAGCCTCTGAGAGTTTGCAAAGCACTTTCAAATTTTAGCATTGGGGGAAAACTCACTAGAAGAAATTCATAGAGTTGAAATTTCATTCATCAAATCAATAACTCCAACCCAATCCCCAGCAACTTATCTCAATGTCTATAAAGGATCCACAGCTATAAAATTCCACTCAAGCCATATATTTTCCTTTCCTGTGCTATTTTATCCTGTGATCATAGCTTCTTATTACCCTGATTACTTTCTCTCAAATGCTTATGAGATAATATCTTCCCATACTCTAGGAAACAGGAGACTTAGCTTATGTTCTAGTTAATCTTAGGAAGTCATACCACATTCATGCAGCCTCTGGCCATCTACTAAGTCTACCATTCAGCTGATAGACACTGCCATATGGTATATCTACCCAGTAGAAAATAAATTTTAGCCAGGCATGGTGGCACATACCTATAATCCTGGCAGTCTGGGAGGCTGAGGCAGGAAGAGCATAAGTTCAAGCCCAACCTGAGCAACTCAGTGACTTAGCGAGGCTCTGTCTCTCAATAAAAAATAAACAAAAGTGCTGGGGCTTTGACTCAATGCAAAGCTCCAGGGATCAGTCTCAAGTACTTCCAAGAAAAAAAGAGAGAAACACAAAACAACAACAAAAAAGAAATTTTTGAGTTAGTGGAAATATCTTGGTTTATGATCTCATACATACTGGTAGCAAAAATAGGTTCCAGAAATAGGATTAGAGTTTGTTGCCCCCAAGATATCCTCTCAATGAATACTTGAAATGCATTCCAGTTATAACTTGAATTTGATCACAAGTGATTTTTACAAACTTCTATTCCTACTAATTCTTAAAGAAATGCAAATAAAATTAAACTTTATTTCTATAGACTAGAAAGAAATTTCCAGGTGAGGTTTTTGCTAAAGCAATTTAAAAGCAATAATTTGGTTAAGTAGCTCTACTAAAAATGGAAAGAGCATCTTTGCAGTGTTCTGCAAGAGAAAATACACAAGTTCTGCAAGACACCATCAAGTGAATAAAAAGGCGAGCCACAAATTCAGGGAAGAAACTTGCAAAATCCGTATCTGACCAAAGACTGTTATCCAAAATACACAAAAACTTAAACTTCAGCAATAAGTAAACAAACAACTCAATTAAAAAATAGACCAGGGGCCGGGATTTGGCTCAGTGGTTCTGCTGCCTGCCTTGAAAGCACAAGGTCCCAAGTTCAGTCCTTGGTATTTAAAAAAAAAAAAAATCCAAAGACTTGAGACACTCCATCAAAAATTTACAGACAGAAATGAGCACATGAAAAGCATATATTATTGGGAAACTGCAAATTAAAATAATGAGGTCCCATTATACATGAATTAGAATGGCCAAAAATCAAAACACTGACAGAACCAAATGCTGATGAGGATATACAACAAGAAGTTGCATTTATTGATGATAATAGTGCAAAATGGTGCAGCCATTTGGAAGAGAATTTGGCAGTTTCTTCCAAAACTAATATGGCATACTCTTACCATATGGTCCAGCAATTAAGCCCCCTGGTTTACTCCAGTGAGTTTTATGTCCACACAAAAACATGCACATGAATGTGTATAGCAGCTTTATTTATAGTTGTCAAAACTTGGAAACACCAAAATGTCCTTCATTCATTGAATGTGTAAATAATCTGTTGCACATCCAACAATGGAACGTTATTCAGAACTGACACGAAATGAACCATCAGAAGAGTTGGAGGAACCTTACATGCAGACGACTACGGGAAAAAAAGCCCATCTGGAAAGCCTATATGCTACGTGATTCTAATGATATGACAAAGTTCTGGGAAAGGCAAAACTGTAAAGAAAGAAAAAAGCTCGGTGTTGGGGGTGGATGGTGAAGGGAGGAGCAGGCAAATAAAGTGAGTGCAAAGGATTTTTATATCAGTTAAGCTGTGCTGCACGACATTAAATGGTGGACACAAGTCTTATACATTTGTCCAAACCCACAGAACAATCAACAGCCTGAGTGAGCGCTCATTTAAATTATGGACTGTAGGTGATAACGTTAGCTTTACTGACTGGAAGTAATGTATCATTCTGGTGTGGAATACAGACATTGAGAGTGGTGTGAACCTTGGAGGGCAGGGGATGTATGAAAACTCTATATCTTTCCTTCACCTGTGCTGGAACTTAAAACTTCTCTGAAAAATAAAAACTACTTTTTAAGAAAGGGGAACAATGGTATTTTGAAGTATTGGTGAAGAGAGCTTTCAAGTTTCTTCTTATATGAACAGGAATTGCCACGGTGACCAGTACGTGCCAGTGACACACGCTACTTTGAAGATTCCAATTCTTTTGGGACCTGTGTTATTTCCTAGACTGCTTTCCTTGGGAATTAGGTAAACATCTAAGCATCTTTTCCTTCTTCAGCCATCTTCAGGTGTTGCCTGACCATTGTATTCTCTCCTCTATAAATGAATCCACTAGATCATGAATCTTTCTAAAGTTATTTTCTTCACTTGATACTTGGCTTTCCAACTTTAAAAGGACAGATCCCAGGTGTATAGCAGTAAGAAGGTTTCTGTTTGTTGATTGCCTTTATTTTTACCCCTTACCAAGAGCTCTTGCTTCTAAAGTATTTTGTACTCTTCCTAATACTCAAATTTTATGGTATAGGACCATAATAAGTCATGTATGTTTTTATGACAACAGAGAATATCTGCTCCGGTTGAGAAAAGGCCTTTCACACATAAAACACACTTACTTGTCCTAATTGGAAAATAAAAATCATCAAATTAAAAGAATTTTAATTATAATTTAATAAGAAGAATTTAAAGACATCTAACAAGTCACTTTGTCTAGCAGGAATATTCTACAAGTAATGAAAATAGGAAGGGCACACAACTAGTGAATAGGAAAGCTAAGACTATAAACCTGTAACTGTCCATTTTATCCATTGTTATTTCCACTATCAGCACAGTGCGAATTTTTTGGCAAAGCCATAAAAAGACTTCCAGCTGTTCCGTCAGTTTAGCATTGTAGTTGAATTTACTTTGAAACCAGCATTTTTTTTCAGCAAATCTGTGCTGTATCTCTTGCTGCTTATTTAAGAAATGGTAGAAATTTTGCTCTCTCAAAATCTTTCAAAACCATTCAGTTACATGAATAAATTCAAGCAAAAAATTTCAAATGCCTACCAGAAGACAAAACTGATAACAAAAAGGTTCTCTTTGCCCTTAAGTAGTTCATCATCTAAGGAGCCAAAAAGGATCTGTGAAGAACTGGTGAAAGTTCCTTGCAGTGAGAAGCATAAATGAAGCGTTTGGGGGACCCAGTGCAGGCCATGAGGGAGTGGCCCCTCCTACCTGGAAAGGAGTAGGTGTGGAGGCCCTCGCTGAGGAGGTGCCTGTGAGCTGCTGACTGAAGGATGAGGAAGATTCCACAGCAGGGAGGAGGTGAAGGAGGTGGAGGACATTCCAGGCTGAGCATAGGGCATGAGCAAAGCAGAGAGGCACGAAAGTACTGGCTATTTTTGGAGAAGAGTGATTAGATTGAAGAGGCTGGAAGATAGGATAAAGGAGGGGGATGGGAGAAGAAGCTGGAAAATTAATTTGGAGTAAGACGAGGAAACTTGAATGCCATGTCGAATCTTTGAATGCGATCTCACAGCAACTGGTGCTAACTGAGGTCTTCAGGCTATGGGGTCACCACCACCAGCGGCGTTTCAAAGAACACTCCGGTCGTCCTGTTGTAGGGATACTGGGTGGGGAGCTGTTGAAAAAGTCTAGCAAGAAATCTGAACCAGAGCAAGAGGAGCTGCAGGAATAAAAAGAAAGGATGAATTCAACGGCTACTTCATACCTGCTGCTGACGGGTTATAAAGTCTACTTGATCCATGGAAGTATCTCCTAAGTAGCTCCTAAGACAATGCTTCCCATGTACTTCCAAAGCTCTGTGAACTGACTGGCATTTGTCCTTTTGCTGGCCTGTGATACCCATTTCAGGGGCTTGTGCTGTTCCAGGTTTCTCTGTAGTAAGCGTAGGAACAGCCTCTTCTAACCCTGAGGGACTCTATGAGTCTCCCTGGGAATCCCCAGTGAGTAACAAAGTTGGGTTGGTGTTTTGCTGTGCGGGTGCTCAGAACCAGTATCCTCCCTGCCTCCTTTGAAACGCCACTGAGGAGTGAAAATTACCGCCACACTGTTGGCTCTGGAGCAGAGAAGCTGGGCTCAAGTAGTAATTTCACCTTTCACTCTCTGTGGGATCTAATCATTTGGACCAGGTTCTTCAACTCTAAAAAAGGGAATCATTACATCTATAATCTTCCCTCTACTCATGAGAAAGAGAGAGAGAGAGAGACAGATGCAATGAGACAAAGAGACAGCAAGGAGAAAGATCACAAACTCAAGAAGAAATCAAACATAGAATAGTGCTGTTGAGTTGAAAAGCATTGTAAGGAATGCTTTTATCACACAGCAAGCCATGTATGGCCATAAAAACAAGATGAACTTTAAAGTGCTAGATGATATGAATAAATGAGCCGTTTGTTCATTAAGTCTCATTTTCTTTCAGTAAAGATGCTAATATTTCATTTCTTGAGAAAAAAGAAACATCTCAAGGCAGTTATGTGTTGCTTTGTCCATTTCTGTGCCACTCACAGAGGGGGCACATGATCAGGAGCAACCTTTGAATGGTAGCTTAGAGGTAATTCTCTTTGAAATAAGAACCAGTGACAAATGTCAGCCCACTGGTGCGTAGAAACAGTGAAAAGCTCTAGTTGCGCCAAGAATGTGGCTGACATTGAATTCATTATGGTCCAATTATGTTTCTTTTCAGATTGGCTTGGATGAGTAGATGGAAGCTGAGATTCCTGGGCCTGCTAGTTCTCTAAAATCTTCCTCCTTTTGTGTGACTACTTCGAGCAGTGGTATCCAAAGTTGGAATAGGGGCAGGCAGCAACCTAAAGAAGACGTGAAATAATAGGGCATGAGAAAAAGAATTGTAATTATATTTATTTCATCATTTTAGTGCAAAGTTCTGAGTATGATTTCTAATGGAAATGTTAGTATGGAAATGTATTTATAATTTACAAGAAAAATATATGTGTGCCCATCTAAAGCTCGTGTGTGTGAGCACACCCATGTGAGCATTGCTCACAGTGTTTACCGAGGGGGCCAAGATCAAACGAATATGGTGCCCATACTTGTATCAGGGTTTTGGAGTTAAACATGGGTTTAAATTTCCCTGTCATCTTTGGGATGTGAACTTCTCAAGGACTTTACTGTGTTTTAGTTATTGTAGGGGGTGAAGAAGAGGCAGCGGGGGATTCCACTCACAACATTGTCACCAATGCATTGTGGACTCAACTATGTGGCTATTGGAGGGGTTTGCTTCATTTTCATGAGCTTGTATTTATTTCATTTCTCACTCATACATGGGGGGGTAATAATACCTCAGTGACAAAGCTATTGTGAGGTTTAAATCAACACCGTTCACAATTGAGTTCCCTTTTCTTTCTGACTTGGGGTATAAAGGTAGTGTTTTAAGGCATATGATTTCCAACGGCCCTCATTGTCCCACTTCGTGCCTGGCCTGCTCCATGGCCTGTGCTTCTCAGGGTTTGCTAGTTTATAGTTATTCTGGGTGAACAATGAAGCAGAAACGTTCAAGTCTTACCATTACCATTCACTTAGCTCTGCATAAATGCTCAGCTAGCATCAAGCGAGCACTGAGATATGTGTTCAAAAAATGCTTACTATCATCTGTGCCTCACTGCATCCCACAAGGAATTCAGGGATTTATTTTTCAGGTGAAGAAGCTCTAGAGCAAGGCTGTCCAACAGAGCTTTCAGTAATGATGGACCTTTCCGTGTCTGTGCTATCCACTATGTAGACACTGATCCATATGTGGCCATTAAGCACTTGAAATGTGGCTACTGAGGTTGAGAGACCAAATTTTCAAATTCTATTTCATTTTAAATAATTTTAACTTAAGTAGCCACATGTGGTTATTGCCTCCTATGTTAGCACAACCTGGAGATTGTCAGTGGACCACAAGACTCCAGAACAAGGTTTAATAGAATATAAATCAGAAATAACACCAAGGAACAACAAAAATATTGGCCATAAAAAAGTGAGAAGGGCTGGGGATTTAGCTCAGTGGCCCCACGCCTGCCTCGTGAGCTCAAGGTTGTGAGTTTGATCCCGACCCCCAACAAAAAGTGAAGCTGATGACTTGCAGAAAGATGTGGATTACAAGGGAAAGAAGACCAGAACATGTGCAGCTGAGCACTGTGCCAAGGGAGGACACTGCAAACCTGGAATCAGTGGACTTACATGGGAAGGGGCTCTGAGCATCACCAGAATGATGATTAAGACATGGATTCAAGGCCAGTTTCCTCCCTCACTTTCCAGTGTGTCCAGGCTAAGGCGTGGGAAAGCCTTGGACATGTCCCAGAGAGCCAGCGACGTCCAGAGGGAAAGAGAGGTCCCATCCCACATCCAGTCCAGATGAGCAGCCAGCAGAGCACACCACCGGGCTACACAGTTCACCCCTCCTCACGACTACTGTGAGAAAGCTCCTTTCATATAGTGCTATCCACCAAGAGATAAACAGGAATTCTTATGTATAATGATAGACATATAGCCAAGAATCCCAATATATGTGAAAAAAAAAACCAAAACAGCACCTTGAAGGAAAAACACTAAACAACAACCACAACAACAGCAACAACAAAAACAAAAACTGATACCCAAGCAAACAAAATTAGTAGAGCAAACAAAAGAAGACTTCAAAACCATTATCTACAGCATTGCTAAAATATTGTAAAAAATGTTTCTTCTTAATTCTTCTTAATTCCTAAATTAAGCCATACTTTCATTCAAGTAGAACACAAAAATTAAGATTGAATTGAGTTCCTCAAAAAGTCATATGTTTGAGTCCTAACCACCAGGATCTCGGAATGAGATTCTGTGCTTGGACAGAGCACTTTCAAATAAGTAATTAAGGTAAAGTGTGGTCATACAGGTGGGTCCTAATCAATATGACTGATGCTTATGGGAAAAGGCGAATAGGGCACAAACACACAGAGGGAAGATGAAGACATGGGGAGAAGCCTAAGGAAACACTAATCCTAGTGACCTCTTGATATTGAACTTCCAGCCTCCAGAATTGTGAGAAAATATATTTCTATTGTTTAAACCAGCTAGTCTGCCACATTTGTACTAACAAACTAATACTTTCTCAAATTTGGTGCATCTACTGATTGAGTCACTCTCAATGAATTCATCAAGAACACATTCCCAAGGGGGTAAAGGGAGGGCAGGGACAGGGGAAAAAATGAGAACCAAGACCTGTCATGTAAAGGTACAAGATCCCAATAATGAATGTAACTGTACTGTATTCCTAAAATGTACCAATAATCTCAATTAAAAAAAAAAAAGAACACATTCTCATTCTATTGTACCCAAGCATGAAAAACATAAAATGCTGAACGAAGAAAGTACTGCAATTTATAATTGTGTAAATAACTTGTAAAGCATGGCGAACAGAGCTCGTGACAGTCTGGAACGGAAATCGCAGATGGTCTGCACATGGGTGTGCCACGGCGGGGTATGAAGGTGAGATCAGAGTGTAGGAGATGGCAAGGTGGTGACAGTGAACGTGTGCTACTCATTTCCAGCTGCAGAGCTTGTTTATCTGCCTCCTGTCTTGATGTTCCACTTAAGATTGTCTGCAGAATAAAGCATCGATGCTAACATACATACATCTGATTTTGGAAGTCACTATCCTTGAAGACTTCAGAAGTCAGTTTTAGCCTTAGTTTTCTAAGATATCCATCTCTGTTTCTTTTCTCAAATGAACATGCTATTCCATGAAAATGTAGACCAAGGGTATCTCCTGTAAAGTGAGGTGCCCCAGCCAACTCTGTGAAATGGTCACAACTCTCTTTAAAAAAAAATTTTTTTTTTTTTTTTTGGTTTTTTGAGACAGGGTCTTTCCTGGCCTTGAACTCACTATGTAGCCCAGACAAGCCTTGAACTCATGGCAATCCTCCTACCTCAGCCTCTCAAGTGTTAAGATTACAGGCATGAGCTACCACTTTCAGCTATCACAACTCTTTTGACAGTGAAATATTCTCTCACTTAACCAAGTACTTGGTGGGCATGTAACTGAAGAGCTAATAGGGCAGATCTGAAGGGCTACATTACATAAACCTCCTTATTGGGGCTAAGGACCCCTAACCTCAGCCTCCAGATCAACATGAAAAGAAAGTACCTGAACCTGAGGAACAAATGACATAAATTCCAATGGAGACCCTGCCATTGTGTGGGTTAGATGCCTCAGTTTTCCCATTCACTGCATGAAGAATTGACTTTTAACTCTCTGAACTTATTGTCAGCTATTCAATTCTATGATTCATATGGATCCGTGATGCTTGATCAAAGCCAAACCATGTGTATTCCAGGCACAACACAACCTCCCCCACCCCCACCCCCAAAAAAGAAAGAAGAAAAGAAAGAGAAAGAAAGAAAGGAGAGAGAGAAATTAGTCCTCCAAAGAAAATGTGGGTCTACAGAGACTTTCCAAGACGTGTCATAAACATAAGGTTGTGATGATAAAAACCATGTATTTGTTAGGTCAAATTCTTAAACAGAAGAAAAATTATGAGCAAAGTAACTCAAAATTTGAGAGAAAATTTATTCTTGCTAGGATAGAGAGACAGGCTTCTTCTGATGATTAGCTGATCTTCCTCCAGCTCCGCAAGCTTAGAGGTTAGTTATATATCGTTTCAGACCCCCATCACTCTTATTTTTAGCTCTGAGTTCTCCTCACGAGTGTGGTGGCCTGTGTCTCAGAATTCCAGAGGGCTCCCGGACACAGCTTGTGATTAACTCACAGGTAACTTGCGCCGATGCCTGGGCCAGCCGATGGGGTGGGGTCTGGAGGAATGATTTTAGCTGTACAACCCTTTATGTTCCTTCCCATCCTCCCACTCAATCAGAAACTGTAGACACCACAGATGGATCCCTTGGTGCCATAGGAAACTGGCGATTAAAATCGAACCCCAGTGATATTGTTCTTCGAGCCACCAGCTGGCGTGGGGGGAACAAAATGCAAGGCTTTGCTCACAGGCTATTTTCAGCCTCTGATAGCACTTGTGTTACTCATGTCTTATTCACCCCCTCCCCTCGGCCTCCCTCCTACCCTTCCCCCTGGCGGGCCAAGGCTGGCGACAGCCTCTATATATTTAAAGAGTTGAAGAGCCCCCTCCTACTCAGTGAGCTGACAGAGATCACACGGATAGGTGAGTAGAGTGAAGCTGGCCTTTGGGCCCGGGGTGGGCTCTCTGGGTGACTGAAAGGAACCTTAAAGGATCTGACAGAGTTGACACTGTGTTTTACGTCCCAAGTACTAGCATCCACTCCAGTTTTGTGCGAGAACTCTCAAGTTATGCTTGATCTTGGTGTAGATCTAGTGTTGTTAAACATTCTTAAAGGCCTGATTAATATTTGGGGGTTCAAGGGCCAGGGGCGTAATTCAGTGGCAGAGCACTTGCCTAGCATGCATGAGGCCTTGGGTTTGATTCCCCAAAACTGATAAATACATACATAAATGAAGTGGTAGAGGGGTGGTGGTTCAGGGGAACCTCACAAAGAAAGAAATGAGTAAGGTGTTACTCTTGGCCTAAAACCACTTTTATTGTAGAATATTTCCTATCATCTTAGTTGGGATGGCTGGAAAGCAGAAAGAAATAATGAAAAGAGTTCACTGGACCAAAAGCTAAGCCTACATTTTAGTTCAAGAATCACCACATAACTAGTGGTGAGGGATTTTCAGAAAGTTCTTACGCTTGGGGACTTGGTCTCCTCTTCCTCAAGGGTAGACATGAATGCGGGGACATTTATCTAAACTGTAAAGAGCTACTTAGTTGGAAAGCAGTTGTAATAGCCACAATCTTACAGAAGATACTTTTCCCTTAAATTATAAGAAACTGTGCTATTCAAAAGGAGTGGGTGAATGACTGAAGTTTAAAATAGATTTTATATCCCAAAGATGTTCTGCAACAAGCTCGCTTTTAATCATTTGAAATTAATCAGAACTGGTCCCCAAAAAGGCATTGCTATGTTGAAAATTCCTTAATAGCTCTTGTGTAATGGGAGGATAATTCCCAGCCAGGAGCAAGGTGTGATTCCCAGTGTTTCCTGTAGGTTCCAGGCAAGGATTTCCTTCTGATACTCAGTGAGTTACAGGCATAAGTGACTGACACTGAGAAGTGGTCTGAAGCAATGGCCTGGTTGGAAATGCCCCCCCAAAGATCAAAGCTACCGCCTCTAATTTCTGCCCCTCCCCTGAGCCAAGCAGTGGCTCCTCCAGCAAGGAGGAGCTAGGTGACTGTCCCAGGAGCCCTGTCGAACTGCAGTACAACTCGGGGCAACTTCCCAGGCACCGATGAGCCTTCTCCTGCTTCAGGGCTGGGGCAGTAGACACAGCACCGTGCAGGATCAGTGGCAACAAAGGGAGGAGAGGTGGGCAGGTGCGGCAGTGGGGACGGCCTGTGTCCTCAGTTTACTTCGGCGAATAAGTCTCAGTGGTGGCCACCTCCAGTTCATCACAATGTACGTAAAATCCCCCCGCAAATGTGGGGGATTTTCCTGATTTGGTTTGGTTTCCCTCTAAACCTCAGTCATTTGTGGTCAGTGGAAATGAGCCCTGGCTTTTAGGCAGGAGGTGTGGCTGACTCAGGGCTTGGTGCCCACCCCTAGGCCTGGGCAGACAGGTGTTCTGCCGCTGGGACACATAGGCCATCTGTCAGGACAGAGGAGGCTGGGAAGGGAGAGGAGAGAGAGAGAGAGAGAGAGAGAGAGGGCGCAGGAGGCGAGTGTGGGCACCAGCATTCGACAGACAAATCAGCAAACCCTTGTAGAGGAAGTGGAGCAGTGTCTTGATACAATACAAATCCAGAAATCCTGGGAACCTCAAGAAAAAAAAAAAAGAGCATCCAACATGGGATCAGTTCAAATTCTAGCTCCGAATATCACTTAGCTTCTCAGGTCCCATTTTTCTGAATAGTAAAATTAAAATAAGCCACTTTCTCGAAGGGATTTGAGAACTGAATGAGACTGAGTATAGGAAGTCCGCTGGGAAGAGTCATAAAACTGCACAGATACTCAAGGTCTTTTACAAAAAGCACGGGGCCAAATCTGATGGGTGGTGGGTGATGCGTGATAAAGTGGAGGTCACAGTGGGCGGCCAGGTGAGCAGGAATTAGAAGACGATTAACTTGGTTTACAAGAGGGAGGAACATAATGCACAGGAAATGCAGATCCAAGCAGGCTGCCTTCCAATTCTAAATTATGAATGTGTGGCTCCGATGCTGGGGAATGCTGGATGGAGGGTCCCACTTTGGGGTCAAGGAGAAATGTGAAGGCTGCAAATGTGAAAAACTGCAAGTATTCAGGAAGGAAAGCAGAAAAGAAGAGAGAGATTGTCTGAAGGGCCAGGAAGGACGGAAGGTTTCCTTCTGAGCCTCGCAGGGGCCTCTTCCTGAGCAGGGGTCTCTACTGATTTAAAGGGTGCTGCACTGCCCAAGGCAGTCTCAGAACAAGCAACGTCTTAAAAAAAAAATTCCCGAAGGAGTGATTTTCGGGAAGAAACTCGTTACGACACAATCGCCAATGAGGAAAGAAGCAAGTGCCTTTTTGAAAGAGAAAGCTCGTGGTGATTCAGAGGCCATCTCAGAAGAGGCATCACAGGACCACGTGTCACAGCCTTGGTCCAAGGGCTCTGTCTGTGGTGTCTCCGTTTTAAAGGGCTGAGTCAACGCTCAGGCTCATTTCCTTGCTGGGAATAAGAAACCTGGCTCTGAGAAAGGGCCAGGGACTGGGGGCTTTGTGTACACACCTGGGCTCAGAGGCTTGGGAGGAAGCCATTGATTGCCTTTGCGTGGTCTACAAGGCCACAGGGCTACTACCTAGGGTAGGCACGCTGCTGCCCTCAAAGCCCACGTCAGCAGCGACGTGAACACAACCAGAGCTTCCCAAGGGAAGCAGGGGCTGGCTGTGCACGGGCATAGGCTCAGGGTCTTTCCACATTGGAAGTCAAGGACACCAGGAGACCTCATTGTACTGGAGGAAGCTGACTCTTTCCTGGCCTGGCCTCAGCTATGGGGCCCACGCTGAAGGCTGAGAGACAGCTGTTTGACAGCCTGAACCACATGGGCCGTAGAAAAGAAGGAGGGCCAGGGGTGGTGGTGCACATCTCTAATCCCAGCACAAGGAAGGCTGAGGCAGGAGGATCGCTGCAATTTCGAGGCCAGCCTGGACTACTTGGAGAGTTCAGGGCCAGCCTGAACTATAAAGGGAAACCCTGCCCGCCCCCAAATAAACAAAAAACCCCACTACCAATAGTAACGATAAAATAGTGTATCAAGCATGAATATGTAGCATCTTAGCTACTGTTCTTATGGCACCTAAAAGCAACCTTCCCAGAAAAGTGTCCTCATCCTGACTTCCCAAGTCTGAGGCCTGGGCTCAAGGATTTGAGCCATTTGTCAAAGTCCAATGGTTGGTGATCTGTGCTCTGGCTTGGTTCTTTCTCTCTCACTACACCTGAACCAGAAGAGGCAGCACTGGAGGGGACACCACGGGCAGCATCTGTGCAGGGTGAGGCTTCAACCAGCGCTCAGATCCTTAAATCTGTCTCAGGGCCTCAAGGACCCTTGAAGGGGCTTCATAGTGTCACTGCCACTTGGACACTCGTGGCCCCCAGAGCTGAAATCAATAGCGACAGAGAACTCTCGAGCTCCAAAGGGGCCCTTTCCATGTTTGAACAGTGCCAACTCTTAGAAAGTCCCTTATTTTACTGAATCGGATTCCTGTTCCTCTCCCTGTATGTTGGGGACAACAGATCAGATCTGTGCGATCTCAACTGCCATCCCCGGGAAGTCTGTCGGATGAAATATGGGTGCCTGTCCCCAGTCCCGTTGTGAGAAGATTGTAAGAAGCGTAGCCATAGAACCAGCTTGGCTGAGTATGAACTGCAGCTCTGCCACTGACCAGGTGTGTGACCTTACACCTGCTACCTAAGTTTTCTCATCTGCAAAGTGGGGATGACGAGATCTGCTGTTTGGGGCTGTGTCAATATTAAAGACAATGGGGCTGGGGATTTAGCTCAGTGGTTCCACTGCCTGCCTCACAAGTGCGAGGACCCAAATTTGATCCCTGGCGCGCGCACACACACACACACACACACACACGCACATTATATAAGCCAATCTAGTTTCTTTTGTGCTTTGTATTAGGGAACTCACTATAGTTAATATACCAGCTACTACAGGCATTTGGTTGACTATATTTTGTCTTAAAATGTAATAAAAATTACAAAATGACAATTTGGTGGCTCAGTTCTCTATAGTGTGTCTTTACCAGAATCCGAAAAAAAATATATATATTAAATATATAATATATATATTAAAGATAATGCATGTAAAGTTTCTGATGAATAGTAAATGGCAATGGCTACTACTAAAGTGAGAGCATGGCGTTGGAGCCAGCGATCTGAGCTCCAGTCTAACCAGGGAACAATCCCAGCCCTGTGGCCATAGGCAAGTGGTGTAATTCTGCCAAGAATCTGTCTTCCTGTCTGAGAAGGTAGTGTCCCAAGGTGCCCGACCTGAAGGCTGCTGCGATGGGTTCACGATGCGCCACGCTGCCTGGCCCTGGGCTATGCTCCTGATGCGTCAACTTCAGGGACAACAGGATTGCGTTGTCCAGCCTGTGAGATCTCCTTGCTGTCAGATATGTGTGTCTCTGAGTCCAAGAGACCTGCTTTGTCCCTGCCAGCACAGAAGGGTTAACTCGCCGCGTGGAGTCAGGCGTCTTAGTGGGATAGCGCAGTGAGCCAGCACAGAGCTACACAGTGGCACGGTTGTGTGAAGTCTCCACTAGAAGTCATGGGCTAAGGTTTCCTCCCAGATGCTTTGTGAGTGTGTGTGTGTGTGTGTGTGTGTGTGTGTGTGTGTGTGGTACTGGGGAATGAACCTAGGGTGTGCTACCCTCTGTTTTTTATTTTGAGACAAGTTCTCGCTAAGTTGCCCAGGCCGGCCTTAAACTTATGGTTCTCCTGCCTCAGCCTCCCAAGTAGCTAAAATTATAGGTGTGTAGCACTGTCCAGAACAAGTGCATTTATTTTATTTTTTTCCAGTACTGGGAATCGAACCCAGGGTCTTGTGCATGGGAGGGAAGCATTCTACCACTGAGCTACAGCCCCAGCTCTCCAGATCCTTTAGTGGACTCCTACAAGAAAGAAACTAAATCACTGACCATTTTCTGTACTGCACTTGCTGTTGTCCTAAGATGTCATATCATCTTTCTCCACATTTAGGGGAGGGAGGAGGGAAAAGAGAGGCTGGACAAAGAGGGAGGGAAAGGGAAGAGTGAGGGAGGCAGAGAAGGAAAGAAGGGAGGAAGGAAGGACAGAAAGAAGGACAGAAGAAAAAGAGTTGAATTATGAAAAATGTATCCAAAATATACAGTTTATTTTAAAACAATCCAGAGTGATGCATGACAGTTTCGAGTTGTGGCGAAACAAATTAGATCTTACATTTTACATAAAGTGCTGTTTACAAAGCGAGTTGATAGCATCTGAACGGAAACGATTCTTGCAGCAGTAGTGGGACAGTGAGAACTACTGCCCTCACTTGAAAACGAGGGGATACTGAAGTTCAGAGAGCATCAGTAGTTTCCAAGATCACTCAGATTGACAGAGGCACCAAGGGACTGGAAGTCCAGCCTGCATCTACAGCACGGTCCCACGGCAGCACCGGCCCACGAGAACCTCCTCAGAAGCCCTGTCGGCTGAGTCTACGCAGGGAGCCTGTCCCTGAGCCCAGATGCCTCCCCTGGAGTCCCATCTGTTAACGCCGAAGCTCCCAGTGTCTCTCATTTCAGCCCTGACCCACGGCTCGTCTGTGACAGACAGCACAGCCATGGCGGGGACTGGCTGGAAGCCCAGCACCAGGTGGTGTGACTGAGACTGATCTGGGTGATAAATGGGGCTGAGTGACGGGCAAGCCTATATTTGGTGTCCCACCTTCAGTGACCCCTGCCAGTTCCAGGCAATGCTGATAAACAAATGGCCCATCTCTTGCTGCTGTGCCAGGGTGAACATGCTCGGAGCTGGGCTGGGAGTGCTGAGACACAGGAATGCCAAAGCAACTTGGAGGCTGAAAAGGTTACCTCTGTGAGCCAGGACCTAGATGTGCTTTAAATCACAGTGCCTTAATTAGCACGCTGAAATAAAGTGGGTACCCGTGCCTCACCTCTGAGCAGCTTCACAATACTGCTTTAAATTCCATTGTATTTCCATGACCTTTGCAACGGTCCTGTGCAAGAGGTGACATCATCAACATTTTTCACTCAAGTTCAAGATCATTAGGTCATGGTTGAAATCCATGTCTTTGGATTCGGGATGCTTTGAAACACCTTCAGCCGCATGGCCTGTGAGTGCAGGAGAGCATCGGAGATTTTTTTTTTCCTCTGCATTTAGGTTTCACTGCTACACTCCCCTCTTTAGAAATGGAACTGAGTGTCCATTAATAATAATAGATTTCTATTTTGGGTTTCAAATCCTGATACATGCATGTCAGATATTTATGCTCACTTAGCAGGCTGTGCTAGGACACATCAGCCTGTGAAGAAGGTATTATCTGTAATCGAATCCTCATTTTGAAAAGTATGTCTAGGCAATTGTTGAATACATATGCCTCTTGGGGAAATATATATATATTCTCCAGATGGCGAATCTGTCTCCCACCAACCTGCAGGATACGACAATGAAATCTCCATGGAAGATGTGAAATGAGAAATCCGACCTGGGGTTGTTTTCACTGAAAGTTTCCACATCACTAATTTCACACGTGTCACTGCCACATTCCTAGATGAAGTACATCACGTCTCCTCTATTTCATATTATGTTGAAACCAAGGATCAAAATGAACCTGAACGAAATGATGTGTTTCTGCTCTTTGCTTAAAAAAAAAATCTATTACCCTACACAAGAGAAGGATAGGCCTGTGAAAAATAAATCAGCAAAGAAAATATCCCTAAATATTTACTTTTTATGCCACACCTGAGTTGTAAGTGAGGGGAATCAGACAATCTTGAAGTTGCGTTCCAAACCTAAAAGTCTATTGTTTAAATGGAGCCAAAACTCTTTAGGTTCTATTAAAGGATTTTAACGTTTCCATCCCTTTCTGCTGGTTCTTCTTTCCCCCTCTGTATAAAATATCCTTCTCCCATGTTCTCTATCTGCTGAACTCCTATTCATCCTTCAAAATCCCATGTGGACGTGATCTCTTCTGTGAGCCTCCAACAACTCACCACTGTGCCCTCACTCGAGTTTCCTAGTGCTTCTCACAAGACTCTTTGGTGGCCCCAACTATTTTGCTTCCTACCTGTCTTCCTCACTAGAATACGGCTTCTCAATGTCAGGGGACACAGACTACTGGCTTTTATACGTGCTGCCTCCTTGACCTGCCCCTGAATACCTAGTGCTGCGCTTGATCCAGGATAGTCAGGATGTAAGCACGCGGTAAATGGATGGGAGAAGGAACCAACGAAGGAATGCAGGATCCACTCCAAGCCTTTCAGGGAAAAAAAATCTACTTTTTGTCCGTCACACTAAACAACACAAACTATAGGGACAGGAGCACTGAATGTTTCTCTTTTTGAAGTTATTTTCTGAAATTTCACTAACTAGAAGGGCCTGCTTCCTCCACAGGGCAGAATGTTCCTGTGCAACCTCCCAGCTTTCCTAAGGAGAAAGAGCACTCTGGGAGATGCTGAGACAGGAACATTCCTTCGGGGCCCAGTGGCAGGCTCAGTGGTCTGTTTTTTATTGACTCCCTGTTTCTTAGCAAAAATGATCTTTGTTAGGAGACTGGGAGATGCTGGCCGGAGGAGTTGACCCCAGAAGACTTAGTGTTAATCGACAGCTATTATAAGAAGGTGACTGGCTTCCCAGAAGGGAAGGAGAAGGTCAGGAGCAGCCACTTGGAATGGCCCGATGGTGCTTCATGTCCATAACAACGACACAC
Source organism: Fukomys damarensis (assembly GCF_012274545.1). NCBI lineage: Eukaryota > Metazoa > Chordata > Mammalia > Rodentia > Bathyergidae > Fukomys > Fukomys damarensis. The sequence goes on from NW_022900928.1 coordinate 11,123,985, forward strand.
CAGGCTTCTCAGAAACCAAAGGATCCTGGTGAAAACTCAGCTGCTCAGTGGCCGTAGGACTTCAGAAATTTCTTTGATTACGGTTAGCTTATTTCAGTTCTATTCTGGGAAAAAGAAAAGCTTGGATTCATTCTTACAGGAGAAAAGTGTTTCTTGCTGTTTTTGGAGTTGAACCCAGAGCCTTTGCCCCGAACTACATCCATAGCCCTTTTTTATTTTTTATTTTGAGATAAGAGTCTCTCTCACGCAGTCACTAAGTTGTACAGGGTGGGCTTGAACTTGCCATCCCCTTGCTTCAGCTTCCCTGCTGAAAAATTACTTTTTAAAGTCATCTTCTCTGTGCAGTACAGTATCATTTAAACTGAATCCTCTGGTGGAAAGACAGTGCATGCTCGGGACTGTGGCCACAGGCAGCTCCCGGCAGCACGTGTGTTGCAAGAGTCCGGGGGATGCATCGGTACCATCAGCTGGCCCCTGTCCCATACAGAGGACTGTGTCCAACTCCCTTCCCATGCATGGCATCCTCCGGTCCTCCACACGACACTGTGAAGCCACAGGGAAGAGCATGGTTCTTGTCATGTAGCTGGGAAGAGGTAACGAGAAGCTTTGCAGCTCTTTCACTAGCACAGTGCATTGAGAGCATCCCTGATGGCCCGCGGCAGGTTTCCAGATGACCTACCCAGTGCAGGGCCAATACATTTTATCACCTGAACAACATCCCTGGCCCTAGGGGATTTTTTAATATCATACGTGATGAGCTAAGAATGTACTACCTAAAGGGTTAATAGCCTCAACACTGCCTGTCCCCAGGTCTACCAGAGTCTGCAAGACGCAAGGTGATTTGAGAGGCACTGGGCTAGACAGGTAAATGATAGCATTTACTGATGTGACTCCCACTCCCGATGGGGTAATTTTTTAAAACATAGGTGGAAAAATGATTGTAATATTTGCATATAATTCAGATGCACAGAATTAGCCATCCATTCCTTCTAAGGAGCCTGTGAGATAAATCGGGTCAGATGTTATTAGAATCTAACAGCAAAGAAACCTGAGTCCCAGTGGTGAAGTGGCCGTTCAAAGCCATCCGAGGGGTTGGAACTATGTGCACAGAACAGCTATTTGCTGAATGAATGAACGAACCACTGAACAACCACTAGAACCACTGAGGTTGGATTCTAGTCTTGAGATCACTGAATACTAGGAATGGGCTCACTTCTGATGTCACCCACATTGAGGGTATTGGCTTTCTATCCTCTTAGACTTGACCTTGGTCAGGGAGTCTTCAGGATGCCAAACTGGGGAGGAGGAGCGAAATGTGGAGCCTGTGAAAAGACGGTCTACCACGCGGAGGAAATCCAGTGCAATGGCAGGAGTTTCCACAAGACCTGCTTCCACTGCAGTGAGTTGAGCGGACACTGTGGGGTGTTTGCAGCAGACGAGAGCTTTTGTTGTGGTACCGGGGCTTTCACATTGAGCTAGATCCTCACTTCCCACTCCATGTCCCTTGCTGCCCAGGCCGGGCTCAGGCTTGGCGATCCTCCTAACTCAGCTTCTCAGAGTGCTGGGATTACAGGTGTGCACCACCATGCATGGTTGCGAGAGCATCTCGAGTTCTCCTTTAACCACAGATTCTCCACGTCTGGTCTCACAGTGTGGTCAGTCTGCCGAGCCAGGCCTGGAAACCTGTGAGAACTGTCACCAGTGGGCCCCACTAGAAAGGAACAGCGTCCCCTGAGCTCTTCTCCACCACTCACATATCTCCCAGGCCATCTCCCTGGAGTCAAAGCCTTGGCAAGCTGGCCTGCCCTCTGCATGAAAATCTTGACCGAGGGGCGACATTTACAAAGTATGACTTGGCAGGGAAAGGAGGCCAGTGATTATCTGGAACCAAAGTGGATTTGTCACTGAAGCCAGCTATGACTTGTCTTTCCTAAGAAAGAACCTGTGTCAGATAGTAGGTAACACTGCCATTTCTGAAAGTTCACGGCCTGGGCGCCAAGGACTCCATGAAGGCAAACTTTATTATCTGCTACCAGACACAGATTAACAGATGTCAAAACTGGGGGAACTTTGAGCCACTGTGGTCATGTGACTTTTGGCAAATAATTTATCCCCAAATCCAGGTCACATGAATTTGAGGCAGAGCCAGGAGACTGTACGTTCAGACTCCCAGGCTAATACTCTTGGACGAGATTGCACTCTGCAGTTTCCTAGTAGCTGGTTCTGTTCAGGGAGCAACTAGCCAGCCCCATGGCTTTGAAATGGCCATTTATTTTCTCTGCTCCCTCCTGTGGCTCTAGCTGAAGGCCTAGCTTTGCTGGATATTTGACCCGCTCCTCCCGATTTAGTTCCTTACCCCACTACCCTATACCCCACGCCTGAGAACGTCAAGGGCTCGGCTCTGTCAGGACAGGGAGACACTCCATCTTTACGCTGCCAGAAATAGTGACATTTTATCAGCTGCATGATCCTTATCCCCCTAGCAAACATAATGATCACTGAAGAAAAGGGAAACCCTGCTCTGAGTGACTGGGTTCGTGGACTTAATGATGCTTTGAGTTTTCATAATGGATGATTATTTTTAAGTTATCTTAAACAGTCCTCGCATTCATCATTATTATTCATTACTATCACAATTATACACAATCCATTCATTTAAGGCAGTTCATGCCGGAACCCTCTGGCTTTTGTCCAAAGAAGGGAAAAATGGCTAGTGGTCTTGAAATAGTCAAAATGAAGAATACTGGAAAGAATACTGGACTTGGAGGGGATGAGTTACTTTTCCCACTGTTGGGACAAAATGCCTGACACCTAGATTTAAAGGGGGTAAAACTTTATTTAGCTCACAGTTTGTAGAGGTTTCAGTCCATAATCGGCAGACTCTGGGGCAAGGATGGCAAACAAGCATCACAGAAAAGAAACAACATGGCAGTGCACAAAGTAGCAAAAACAACAAGGGATTTTAACAGCTTCTGCCTGCCCCTTTTATTTTATTCAGAATTCTCAGGGCAGGTAGCGCCTTAGTCCCAGTGCTCTCAGGCCTAGCCCCACCATGAATTAAATTAACACACTCCAGATTCAGTCACTTCAGAAAAAGCCCCACCGACAACTGCATGAGGCTTTGGGGGGACACCTAGACACAAGCCATAACAGGGAGTAAAAAGAACTAAGGTTTGAGTCTGGACTCTGCGGAAATCACTTCACCACTGTGAACCTCATTTATAAAACGGAGATGGTCAACCCTTACCGTATAGTTTGGTACCAGGAGGAGACTTGACCTGAGGTCCTTGGTCTGGAAATCCAGCTTTCTAGGTGTCGATACCTTTGGATTAAAGTTGATGTCTGTGTGGGAATAGCAAGCTTCCATGATAGGTGACTCCTCTGCCAGGTATCAAGGAGATACCCTGTTCCGTGGAGCCATGGAAGAAGGGGTTTGAGCACCTGCTGGTCCATACCTTCAAGAACTTGTAGGTGGGTTGGGCATCTGAGTACGTTTTTAGGAGTGGTGGACAGAAGACTCAGGAGAAGAGCACATTCTTATATATTATTCTCACCTGATGACCTTTGGTTGCTAGAAATAGTGTTCAGAGAGGCCATGTCTACCTTAGCTCATTTCCCTGGAAATATTCTCCTGATTTCTAGACAAATAGCCATAAATTATCATCATACTAATCTCCTGTATTAGTGCTGTCCAAAAGAAATAGAATGCAAGCTATGTACATAAATTTAAATGTCTAGTAAGCATGGGTTTAAAAGTGTGCCTAGAGGGCCAGGGATTTAGCTAAGTGGTTCTGCTGCCTGTCTCACAAGCATAAGGACCCAAGTTCGAGCCCCGGTACCGAAATGAAAACAAAAGTGGGCCTAGAAAAAAACACTCAGAGAGAGGATTAATTTTGAAACATTTCATTTAATCAAATATTCTAAAATATTCTAATTTCAATGTATAATCATAGATTAGATAGTGATGGGATATTTTTCCTTCCTTTGTCTTTGTACCAAGTATTTGAAATTAAAACAGCATTTCATGCTCCGGTACATTGTGTGGCTAATGGCTATAGTACTGGGCAGCACAGCTCTCCTTTGCCCATGTATCAAAATTGGTCAGAAGTCGGGCAGGGACTACAGAACTGGCCAGGGCAAGGAGGGTATAAGCTGCCCAGGAGTGCTGGGATGAGCACCAGAATAGATGTATGGGTTGCCTTTCTCATCATTGAGACAAAATATCTGACACCCAAAGGTAAAGGAGGAAAGGTTTGTTTGGCTCACAGTTTGTAGGGGTTTCAGTCCAATTGGCTGGCTCCAAGGCGGGGTGGCATGGGAGAGGGACATTACAGAGGAGAAACAGTCTGTGGCAAGAAGGCAGGTGAAAGCACGTTAGTCCTTTTCTTGTCCCTTATAGTCTATGCAGGATACGCACCCTAGGGCCGGTGTAGCACTTGATAATCATACAACTTTGATCCCAGCACCACACACTCCAGATGCAGCCATCTCTGAAAAGCCCCGCCTACGACCACATGTGGCTTTGGAAGGACAACTATAAGCCATAACAGCAAGAGTCCAAGGATCTGAGGTCAGCTATGGTTCTGCAATTTACTGTTACATAACCATGGGAAGGCCACTGACTCCCACCAACATATGCACTCATTCATAAATTCATTTATTCAAAAAATGTTTACAAAGGACTAACTCTGGCCTTGGGGCCTCTGCCCTGTTCTGGGGTTATTAAGGTAAAACACCCTGTCCTCCTGGATTCCAACATCTACCATCAGCACTTATGTGGAGCAGTAGTTTTGGAGGGTGCTAAAAGCAACAACAGAGACAGCTACCCACCTCCTATGTCCCCGTATAAGCCATCCCCCCAACTCATTCTTCATGAAGATTGCCTTGTGTACAAAGCCCTCGGAACTTAAACTTTGACCCCTACAATGCTGACGAAATAGTTGAATGAACTCTCTTCCATATGCCAGTCTCCCTGGCTCCACAACCATCAAACCCTAGCCAGTCATACCTCACATTTAGCTTCTTCTTCTACTCCTTTGGTCAATGACTTATTATTTTTTTTTTTTAACAACAAAATACCACTTGAAGAAGGCCTGGGGACCTGAAAGTATCTCATACCATCTTGGATTGCTTATAGGGAATCACTTGATGGAACTAGGTTAAAAAAGAGAGAGAAAAATAGATTTAATGTAAATTTCATTATTCCTGGGCTATAATCTCAGATCCCTATAAAAAGTCATTGAGGATTACTGCTGCAAAGCAATACAGCAAGTTGTTAGGTTGTGAAAATCCTTTGTATATTTTAAAGCTGCCTTATGTTATGCTAATAGCATGACAATTGCTTGTTGAGATACAATTTGTAGGTGTCAGTCTCCTAATCAAGAGGGAAACAAGGTGGCTCTCAGAGGACTCAGACAGAAGGGCAGGCCAGCTGCTCTACAAAGCTGGGCCAGCTGCCCCCCAAGCAACGGGAAGTGAGGAAGATACAGAGAGAACGGGATATAGAATCTTTATGAGAAAAAGTACATTTCCAGATCAATATATTAGTGATATATATGGTTACATTTTAGAACATATTTGGTTTTTTCATTTACATCTTTAAAGGTTTTTTTTCTTCGAGCTTGCAAGAAAACAAGTATCTTCCTACAAATCTCTTTGGGAAAAGTGGGATAGGGCTTCTTATCTTCTGGGATGCTGCACATGACACAGAGCCACCACAAGGCGAGCTAGTGGAAGGCTGAAGGGAGTATGAGCCAGGTCCGTCCTTTCTGCCCCACCCTTGCTTCCAGAACTGGACCACCCAGATTGGTCTCAATGTTGACTATCTCCTTCCAGTGCCCTACAAGGTCCAGGGATAAGTACAGAAAGTGCTCAGTCCTAATCTCGGTTTGATTGTGGGAAAAAAAGAAAACAAAACGCCTCTCCTGTGTCACTACCCGCCCCTGCATACACTCTCTGGAGTCTCTGGTGTGATCTGCTGTCCAGCACATTGTTCTTAGCCAGTCTAAGACCATAGGCCCTGTCTCAGGGCTGGCCTCTACCTTCTTCCTGCAGGGTACATTGGACACATTTCCATTCTCTGCGGGCCAATTTCCTCACCTGTGAAAATGAGATCCTCTTCAGGTGTACAACTCAGACAGATGCTCTAGGTGGTCTACATTTTTTTTTTTTTTTTTTTTTTTTC
>NW_022900928.1:11130242-11136808 GCF_012274545.1 Fukomys damarensis
GTACCAGGGTTTCAAACTCAGGACCTTGCGCTTGCGAGGCAGGTGGGGGAAACCACTGAGCTAAATCCCCAGCCCTAGACACTCTAGTTGGGAATCAAAGTTGAGTTCTGGGCCCAAGGCCCCAAGCAATGGTATTGAGGGTTCAAGACAGGGAACAAGGATCTCAGCCCCAGCCCTGACCCTTTTCTTTTCTGCAGTGGCCTGCAGGAAGGCTCTGGACAGCACTACAGTAGCAGCTCATGAATCAGAGATCTACTGTAAGGTCTGCTACGGGCGCAGGTACGGCCCCAAGGGGATCGGATACGGACAAGGTGCCGGCTGTCTCAGCACTGACACGGGCGAGCACCTCGGCCTGCAGTTCCAACAGTGAGTTACTGCCTTGCTCCCCCTCCCCGTTACAGTCTCCAATTACCAGGACAGTTCATTCCGTTCCCATAGCAACATTTTCTGGCAGTGGGAGGGCGGACTCCATTGTGGACTTGCCCACAATAGGAATACTCACTCTGACCAAGTTCTAACAATGTGTCATTGCTCCAAAGGCAGTCTCTAAATTATCTGCCTTTCTAAAGGACAATTACTTTTACACCATGGCTCTGCCTCTGCATGTCAAGAGAACTCCCCGGAATGTACAGATAGATATATTCTACTGTCTGACCTTTGCAAAACTGCATGGAGTTCTTCTTCCTCCCTTTTGAGGGCTTCTGCGTAAACCACATGGCTGGGATGGGATGGCCATTCTGTGTGTGCTTGCTGCTAAAAGATTTCTTCCCTTCTGCTGGAATATGACTAAGGTTCACATTGTGGAGGGTGGGGTCGCAGGAATGGGCTGAGTCTCAAGGGTAAACAACCCTTTACCGTTGTTCCATGAGTCTCCCTGGCTGCCTGTTGCTGGCACGCTGCTGGATTTCTCCCAATACGGCCCTGAAAAGTGGGACATCACAACGGCCACCTCCCTGTACTGGTCTCTTGCTCAGCCTACTTTCTAGATGATGACACTGACCCCTGGCCCAGAGCTGAGGATTGTGTGGTGGCCACTGGCCTGCAGCAACTGCCTTGGTCAGCTGGTATCTGGGCTCAGCCTCCTAGTGCGGCTGTCCAGAAAGGCCCTGCCCAACTGGGAGAGTCCCATGAGGCTCCCCCACAAGCAGTTAAGACATCTAAGGAGCCATCTGGTCCCTCCAGACGGGAGTAACTTAACAGAGCCTGGAAAAGTGGAGGGAGATGTGACTCTCATCCTAAGGAGAGAACTTTGTTAATTTCTCTCATTACTCCTTCCCAGCTGGAGACTCCTCCCCTCTGCCCAGTACTGGGGGTTGAATGCGGGGCCTTCGCACTAAGACACTGAGATAAATAAAACCCAGCTCACCTTTTGAAAAAAGTTATTTTTGAGGCAGGGTCTTGCTAAGTTGCCCAGGCTGAGCTTAAACTTGTAGTCCTCTTGCTTCAGCCTCCCAGAGTGCTAGGATCATACAAATGCATCACAGGCCTGGATTGAGACTTTTCATAAAGAAAAGTTATACCAATTGCATTCTCTACCTTGTAGTACATGAAGCTCACTTTCTTTTGATGATGCCCAGAGTGACAAAAATCTAAGACCTGGGGTTTCATCTCCATTCCATCCATTATGAGCTGTCTGGTCCTGGGCAGTTCATCCTCCATCCTGCTCTCCTACAATTACCCTGGCATACTTTACCAGGCCATGGCAAGGTTCAAGCAATAGAACATACACGGAGGCCCAAAAGATACAAAGACACAGGGGGCTATTGTTGTGCCTCTTTTTGGGACATGGTACTCATGGGGATGAGGGACTTTTGGATGCAGGAAAGCTTGGATTGTGATAAGGAGAGCATCAGCCCAACAATCAATGTTCCCTCTTACCCTGGAACTTTTACAACTCAGTTTAGACAACAAACTGCTGAGCTTTGAGAGAGTCCAGAAAAACCCAAACAAGCAAGCACAGCGATTACAACACCAGAACACTGATAAGACTGCAGTCAAGCACACACGGAACGCTTGCTATGTGCTGTACAACGCAGAGGGTTTTTAATCCCACTGTTTCAGGAATCAGCCACAGCGTGCCAGGCAGGCACTGTTCTCAGTGCTTTCGCACACAGCCCCTCATTAACCCTCTCAACAACTCTGTAAGAAAGGCACTGTGATTATCTCCATTTTCCACGTGAGGAGACGGAAGCACACACAAGTCAGGTAGCTTGCTCGAGGTCACACAGCTCACACTGGGGGCCGAGGGTGGTCTACATTTCACTGTCTACTTCCATCAGGTCCCCAAAGCAGGCACGATCAGCCACCAGCAGCAACCCCTCCAAGTTTACTGCGAAGTTTGGTGAGTCAGAGAAGTGCCCTCGATGTGGAAAGTCAGTCTATGCTGCTGAGAAGGTCATGGGAGGTGGCAAGGTAAGGCTTTCTGTTGGAGCCAAATGGGATCTGCTCATCTATACTGGATGGGCTGGAAGGGAGGAGGGCACTGGGACTTTTGGCAGGTGGGGGCAGACCCTACACTCACCTTAGCTTCTAGAACCTCTCCAGATAGTGTTTAACTACAGGAAGTAAGGTTTACATTAAATACATTACAATGCATTACAGTAAAAGACATACTGTCATTAATCCTCCCCTTGGTTTTGAACACTCTTCTCCCACTTCCTGAAGCAGTTCTGGAAGCCCTCTTCCCTGAGTGTCTTTAGCTGTGCTATGTGGCTGACCCAGTGTCCTAAATCAATTCAAAATGTTTACCTTTCATGGTCACTTTGACTTTGGGGAAGAGCCAGAAGTTGAATCATGCCAGATCCAGCAAATAAGGTGGATGAGAACACACTACAATGCTTTACAAGCCTGCCTCTCTGTCGGGTTGTATACAGAAACAGCATCCACTACACACACACACACACACACACACACACACACACACACACACATATATTTTTTAATCACTTCTTGTAAAGACACTCATGAAAGAATTTCCAGAACCGCTTCAGAAAGTGTCAAGAACACTGGGATAAGTATGTTTGAGGAGAGAGAGATTAATGGCAATGTATCTTTTATTGTAATACTTTCTTTGCGGGGGTACTGGGGATCAAAGTTGGGACCCTGTGCTTGTGAAGCAGGCCGTGGCACCACTGAGCTAAATCCCTGGCCCTGTAATAAATTTTTATTCAAACATTCACTGTGTATTTTGACCACCCCTTGTAGATAACCATACATTTTCACTCACCTCTCTGGGCTGTGACTGTCACCTGGCAGTGCCCTTGGGAAACAAGAATGGATGCAGTTTGCTGCAACAAGTGTTAAACTACTAGGGCAGTGGCGGCAAACCTGTGGCACACGTGGGCTATTGGTGTCCAAAGCCCTAAAAGGTTTTCTACCACAGTACCAGGACCAAAGCACCGAGCTAAAGGCACCCAAGCCTCCCAACTATCAACGTACACAATCCTTCCGGAAAGGTGCCAGCCCCGGAACCCGGCACCACCTGTAACTGCATGTGCTCCTGTCATCACACAAGGACTACCTCACAGCAGCGAGACAGCCTCACTTACCAATGTCCCGGCTTACAGGGAAGTCAGCCCGTGTCTGCGACAGTCATGCACACCGTTCTAAAAGCTCCAATTTCAGGCCCAAAGTCAGGGTACTCATCAGAGGAGCTGGACCTGAGGAAAGAGAAGGATCCTGCTAACACTAGATGTAGGGAAGAAGGGGCACGGAGAGGACAGGCTTCTGCACAGAGGCTGTCTCTTCACAAAGACCAGCCCTTCGCAGGCCCACGAGAACCTCCAGCCAGAGCCTGGCAGACATGTACCATACAGGCGGGAGGTGATGCTCCCAATAATCCAAGCACCTCTGTGCCATGGGAATTTCAGGGAGAAAACAAGGTTGATTACACAGAGGGCTGCTTCTTCACTTTTCTTTATCTTCATATTCAACACAACTATTACCTTTGGCCTCAAGCCCAATCCTTTCCCGACCAGTGTGTCCCTTGGATCTGTTCCCCGCAGGAAAGCCCTTCTCTCTGTCCTACTTTGAAGGAACCCATATGCAAGTCACCACAACACATCCGCTTGCAGGGCTCTGCTAGCCAAGGCCATTGCACCTCATCTTCTCCCAATCCCCGGAAAGATTAGCTAAAGTCCCATTAAGTCTGCGAAAACACTTGTTTGTAGGATGCTGGTTAGGAAACCCAAAAGGAAAGTAGAACTGTGCTGCCACTTCCTTGATGTGCAACTCTCCTGTGCTCCTCAGCCTTGGCACAAGACCTGCTTCCGCTGTGCCATCTGTGGGAAGAGCCTGGAGTCCACGAATGTCACTGACAAAGACGGAGAACTGTATTGCAAAGGTGAGTGGTTCTGGACCTTCCGGAGACTTGTTTCCCCAAGGAGGGTGCTTGGGGTGGGCAGGTGCGTTCCTGCCTAGAGGCCTCTGGGCCGGCGTGAGTCCACCTGGGCTGCGGCTGAAGAAGTTTATCGATACGTATCTGTGTCCTCTCTGCCTGTGTCGCCCTTCCTCCTGCCGTCCATGTTCCTTGCTGTCTCTGCTCCCCCCCCCTTCTGACACTTGTTTCTGACACTGCATGTCACTTAGAGATCAGAGGCAGAACTGGCTTTCCTCTTGGTCCCGGCAGCTCTCAGCCAGCTGTCTAAATAATCCCCGGGGTCTTGTGCAAAGACAGTGAGGCTCAGCTCCCTCCTCATACTACAGAAAGGGAGGCACTAGGGCCAAGGCAATGTTGTCACCCAGAGCCTCCTCAGGCCTATTCTGCGACTGTCGAAGGTCACTTAACGATACCTCAGGCATCTCTGGAATCAGGGCAGCAAAGGAAAGAGGGTTAAGAGAGCATTGTTAATTACGACTATAGGTTGCCAAAGCTTTTCCTATGATGAGACTGGATGGGACTTAACTCATCATCTGACGGGTAGCGGGTGGTTGCCTTATGCTGGTAGTAGAGGACACAGAGGTTCAGCATTCACAGGTCCTAAAACTCTACAATCTTGTTGTAGTCAGTAGGACCAACATATAAACAAATCATGTTTCAAAGTGAAGAAAGCTGCAGTAAAGAACATTCACAGCTCAGCTGCCTACCCGATGGAGGCTTCTCCAAAAACACACTTCCTCCTGGGCTTGAAGGCGCTGTGGGTTTGGGAAGAGGCATTCCAGGAACAGGCAGCAGTGACATTTAAGAGTGGACATCACGGCACATTCTTTGGTGTGTCTGCAGCATGAGGCAGGAGCCAGGGGGCTGGGTAGGCAACCCAGACCCGGACGGTGCCAAGTCAAGTGAGAAAGTCTTATTAGCAGACCTGTGAGAAATACACTTTATTTAAAAGTTAACCTGTGCATCCCTTCATGAAGTTGCCTTTCACAGGTAAATGGACTGTGCCTATGCATGAGGACCTGAACAAGGGTGCTGATCAACATTCTCTCTCTTTATCCCCTCATTCAGTTTGTTACGCCAAAAATTTTGGCCCTACAGGCATTGGGTTTGGGGGCCTCACACACCAAGTGGAAAAGAAAGAGTGAAAGGAGCGTCCTTCCTCACTTTCACAGCAAAAGGCGTTGCCAAGTGTTCCTGTGCTGATGACATTTTCCCCCAGAGCAGCCTCGTTTGTAGCTGGACAACATTCTCTTCAGAACCAAGTGAGGGGACAAAAAACAACATAACACAAAACAAAACAAAACCTTGGAAGAAGATTATTTAAAATTTAATCTGTAACAAATGCTTTATTATTTACAATTATTGGAGTGGGAGAGGCAATAAATGTTTTAGTGGTACTTTGCATGTCTCTGGATTCTTTCTTTTTGAAAGAGTGCATTTTTCAAAAAATAGAACTAGTTCAAAAAAATTTCTGCTGCAGAGAATGAATTTAGATGTAAGCTGGGAAAGGAGAAGGGAGAAATCACAGGCTAAGGTTGCCTCCCAGAATCGTCAGCTGAGTGTCTTTCCAGTTACTGCTAGCAGAGAAGTAAACAGGCAGTCTCGGAGGAAACAGAGAACAAGACAGCAAATTCTACAAGGAAAATAAAAATAATAAAATTGCCAGAGTTTATCCTTTTGTTCTATCACTGGCTTTGCAATCTTACAAATTTCGTGAAAACTGAGAAATGACAGCAAAGCATGGCACTTGCTTCTGTATTATGAACGACACAAAGACGATTTTCTTTTATTCTAGGACAATTCCCTGAGGTTTAGCAATTTTTAAAAAACTTCTCCATCCAATTGCCAGCCTCAGAAGTGAAATGCAGCCAATTAGAGACACATTCCTCTGCTTCTTTGGTGGCAAACTGAATGCTTGGATTCTTGTAACAGCACCACTAATTCTCCTACCTCTGCACAATTTAAAATTATTTGGAGTAAATGAAAGCAAATAAAAATCTACTGATAAAAATGATGAAATCTTAGACTAAACCATGGGGTTTTCTATGTACCAAGTCCCAAAGAAGGCTGTGTTTCAAAGGAGGGATTATGGGGCCGGGGATTTAACGCAGTGGTGCTGCCGTCTGCCTCACAAGTGCAAGGTTCCGAGTTTGATCCCTGGTACAAAAAAAAAAAAAAAAAAAAAAGA
>NW_022900928.1:11137205-11149395 GCF_012274545.1 Fukomys damarensis
AAAAAAAAAAAAAAAAAAAAAAAAGGAGGGATCACTCAGTGCTGCTTATGTGCTATCTTGGACAAAGCCCGTATGAAACTTCTGCTGCACGTCACTTACCAGTCTCAGGAGACCGAAGCTACAAACTTCAATTATCCTTAGCTTTGTCCTCTCCCTCACCTCAATCTTCAAGCTTCCTGGATTCTAATCTCAGAATCCCTCTGGAACACACCCTCTCTGCTCCCACTCTTTGGCATGTATGTTAATCAGCTGGAGTTAGACGCCCATCAGGGGTGGGCACAGCTGGTTTCTCCTGAAGCCTCTCCCATTGGCTTTGGATGGTCATCTTCTCCTGTATCTCTGCATGGTATCCTGTGTGTGTGCTGAACTCCTTTGATAACACCAATCATGTTGGATGAGGGCCCATTTGTAAGACCTCCTTTAACTTTAATCATCCCTTTCTATGTGTTCTCTTCAAATACAGTCACATTCTGAAGGGGTTAGGACTTCACGTGATGAATTGTGAATTCACATATGAATTATGATGACACACAATTGAACCCCTAACAGCTTATCATGTAAGGACTTTAACAGATTGACCTCTGCTTTACTCCTTTAACTTAGCTTTGGAATCTCTTCCACAGAAATTCAAGCTACACCTAAAAGACCTGAAGCTTTCTTAAAACACCCAGTGCTCTGACCCCACCATACATCTGCTAACACTGTTCCTTATTTCTGGAAAATGGAACCTCCACTCTATCTCCTCAGAACTCAACTCCTTAGCCTCGTAAACTATCAAATAAGTCATAGGTCAGATACCGCCTCCTTTGCAAAATAAATTCTGAACTGAGAATGAGCCAACCCTACACTTTGGTAAATTATTTAACAAAACCCTGTCTCTTCGCACAGAATCTTAAATTGCCACTTATCTTCTTGTTAGAATACATAGGCTTGCATTCACAGAGGCTCTACAAATAGTAAGCATTTAATAAACATTTGTTGAGTGAATGAAGTGGGAGAGATTGTAAGACAGACTAAACGCAAATTTGGCTACAATATAAAAGAAGACATTACAACGGCAATAAAGAAACTTAAGTAAAAACCAAACAAAGGAAGAACCTCCTTGTGGTCCAAGAAATGGAGTTTCTTTCCAAGCACACTATTCTGCTACATTTCCCAGACTCCTCTGCTATCTACTGGGACACATGACTGGATCTAGAACAGTGGTGGCAAACCTGTAACACCTATGCTGCAGTGGGCTGTGTGTATCACTGACAACTTTAAAATCACCATGACTGGTCCAGACAATGAAGTTCTAGCTTCCAAGATCTCTTGGGAAGTCTCCATTCTCTGCACTTCTGGATTACAGAGGGTCTAGTAGAACCGAGGCTATAGGTAATTGTGGAGTCACTAGTTGGGAAAGAGCTTGGATCTCTGCTAACAGCTAAATGGACTGTGCTAAGAGGAACAAATACCATTATATTGTTTAGCCCTAGGATTGTGGATATTTAAAGACACTGAGGGAATGGATATTCATGATCACATTAACTCTCTTGACTACCAAACACCTGAAACATAAATGTGCTCCAAGTTATACCACTGCTCACTGCTTTGGTGTAACTCCTATCCTTTAAAAATCCTATCATCCTGGGGCTGGGGCTGGGGATTTAGCTCAGTGGTTCTGCTGCCTGCCTCTCAAGGACACAAGTTGAATCCCTGGTACCAAAAAAAAGATCCTATCATCATAATGCTTCCTTGGTCATATTCACTGAGGCTCCTCCTGACCTCTAGATCCCAACAGTATTTTATGTGCATCTCTCTTCATGGCTTTTAATATTTTATACCTTATATTATAGTCTCTTTTATATTAGCTTCCTTTCGACTGTAAGCTCCATGATGAGTATATCCAGTGAAATGTTTTATGGCCTGTAAGACAAAGCGTGGTGTTCAATGTTAGTAGAACAGTCTAAAAATTCATGAAATGCACTTTTCATGTTACATGGCAGTTGTAAGTACTGGAATGCTGTGGTTTGGACTGACTTGGAAGGTCTGAGATGGAAAGTTGGAATTGTAAAGAAGGGAGCCCTGGATCCCCACCTCGTTCCCATGATTCTGATCTAAATGGTCTGTGGACCACAACTTGCAGATAGTTAGAGGTTAGTAAGAATGGGGGAGAGAGAGAGAACATAGTCTGGGAAGTCCTTTTGTCTTCTAATTAACAATCAGAGTCTTCAAACATAATTTTGATCTCATCATGCCCTGCTTTAAAAAATATTATTTTGTTATTTCATTGAAGAAATTCAAATAGTTATTGACTGAGGAGCATGGATCAGGCAGTATTGTAAGGGTCTGATACTGTACTGTGCCAACCCCACTGAGTAACCACGCGACCTTAGAGAAGATGCAAACTTCCTTTGGGTTTAGTTTCCTTACCTGAAAAGACTGTGTAGGAGGAAGAATGGATCCTCAAGGAACTGAAAGGTCAATGCAACTGGAGGACTAAGCGTGGCTCAGAGTGACAATGGTAAAATGAAACAAGGTTGTGTCACTCAAGAGCTTGCAGGTCAGGATGCAAATCATGCCTCTAACTTCAAAGGTAGCGGGAACCCACAGTCGGATTCACAGCAGGAAGGAGCTATGCACAGGGATATACGCACTGTACCAGCAGTTAAAGTTGAATCAGCATTTCCTCCAGAATAAAGAAAATGGGTAATGATAATCACACTAGTATAATATTTTGAGGGTACTAAGTAAAAACAGGAATTAAGCTTTAAGACTATGTTCAACTTCTAAATAAGATGGAAAATTAAATTAAAGCTTGCTTACTGAGGGTAGCAGTAATCTCAATTCATTCCCAAGACCACAAATTTCTTTATGTCATATAAACATAAACTAAGCCTCAGTTACAAAAGAAAATTTTATTAGGTGTGAAAGCAAAACAGAGATACCCACTTAAATAGTCTTTACATATTTATAGTTACAACATGGACAAATAATTTATTAAAAATTACATGTTCAAAGAATAGTACTATTTTAAAATAGCCAATATGGTATCTGAAAATGCTCTATTTTATTCATAAGCAGTGAATGTTATCTCCAAAAGAAGTAATCTGTATATTCTTGTGAAAAATATAAAAGTTTTTTTTAATTTTTAAATTTTTTTTTACGGTGTTTGCCAAGAGTATAAAGGAATAGTCCACCTCTCTAAGCCTGAAAGAGTACATATACACTTATTGAGAACTATTTTACCAAGTGGCCATAAAACCACCTTTGTTTTCCTCTGGGCTTAGATGAACTCCAAAATTCATTTCCTTTTCAAACCTTGGCAGGGTGCAAAACAAAACAAACAAAAACAAATCAGAATGACAGTTTCCAGGTGCTTTTCTTCATACGGAGCGAAGAACCTTCTCTTTGGCTGGATGAAAGAGCATGGTGTATTGGGATGTCCAATCTACCACACAGGGCTTCACCAAGCCAAAGCAGCCACACTGAAAGAAGTCTGCCAGGTTCTGTTTGAATCCAAGGCTGCCAAGAAAACAAGAGAGCAAGCCTTACTTCACTTCCTGTGTAGCTATTCACAAACCTTCATTCAAACCATGAACTTTCACTGAGCATCTGTGAGACAATGTCCTCTGATGACCCTGCAGAATTCCTGAGGTACTCTGGACTCTTCCCGGGTCTATGGACCCTTAAAACGGAAACATAATTCTATTTCTGAATTTGAAACCCTACTTTGAGATTCCCTGACTTGTGCCCAGCAACCTGACTGGGCTTTTCTTTATCAACCTCCTTTTGAGAGACCCACACCCACTGTATTGCTCACTGTCATCACTGAGTCTCTTCCTTTCGATTTCCACTACCATAATTCAGACTTTGAGTATCTCAAAGGCCACACAGGCCAGAACAACTGTAATCAGTATGTTTTTTTCCCTTAACTGTCCAAATAACTCTCTAAATGATGTACTTATCTAGGTCCCTTCCAGTTCAGCTTACATAGCGGAGCCTGTCTAGTCCTGCAAAACCCGACACGTTCATAGTTCACGTCTCAGTGAAGCCTTTCAAGACACTGCTCTTCCCAGAGGCCCCAATCCAAACTCCTCATCTTTGTGGTCAAAGGCCTCTACAACGAACCCAAGATTTAGCTCCCAAAGTCAACTTTATAAGCCTACTGCTTTCTGCTGGCTCCATTTTCCCCATGGGGACCCACATTCCCCCACCCTTACCGCAGGTCAGCTCCTCGTCCTTTTAAGCCCTATCAGCTCTCAAGGCCCAGTCGATGCCCACGTTCTTACTGGGCCCTTCCTGACTACCATCTTCAGCATCACCTTTTCTCCACCAAACTCCTGAAGTACTAATGTCCTATTCCAGTATGAACAATGATTATTTTATATGCATATACCCAGTCTTTTAAGTGCAACTCAGTTCCCCCATACATAGAAATAAGTATGTGGGGCTGGATATGCAGCTCAGTGGTAGAGCACTTGCCTAGCTAGCATGCATGTGCCTCTGGCTCAATTCCCAGTATTACATAACAAACAGCAGCACATTTGTGCATTAAGATGACTGTGCTGTTGTCGTTTAGATGATTGTGTGGCACACACAAAGAGGACCGTGCTGGTGTCAGGGAAGAATCAATGCTACTCAGAAAGCAGCTTCCCAGGGATGGGAACATTTCTAACTGCACAGAAATGCTGGAGTGGCAGCAGAGGGACATGCTAAGAAGTACAGGGTCTGGTTCGAGACCCACTTCATAAAGGAGGGCTAACAGGTAAAAACTCCGGTTAGGGCAGGATTTTGGAAGCTAGATTCAAAGCAACTCCAAGGCTTTACCTCTAGTTCCTCGAGTTATGCTGCCTTGCTCAGCAAATGTATACCAGCTCTCACCTCCTCTCCCCCTTTAGGACTCTTCCCCAGGCTTGGCACGCCCTTAGTTCCCTTTTACATCAGGTCTGCACCAGATCTCAAGGCCCAACTTAAAATTCCACCTTTATCAAAAGTCTTCCGTACTTTGGTGGAATAAATATTTATTCCTCTGGTTAAAGCACCGCAAAAGGGATTTTATCATCACCACCAGCCCGAAACAACCACAACGAACGAGCTTCACACTACACTCCCAAAGCTGTAGCCATTTCTTCCTATTAAGTCCATTTCTCTCCTCTCCAAACACACACTGCAGTCACACCCCAGGCTCTGATCTCCTTGTCTAACAGCCTAACAGTTTCATCTTGTACCAAGAAGAGGCTTTAAAATAGACTGCTCCAGAGATATGCAGTGAGTGCGAGCGCTCGAATCCCTCAGGGCTTCTGGGTCACCTCTGCAGTGCTCTCGGCCTCCCAGCGCTGATGGAGGTGGCAGGGAGATAAGCTTCAAGGCCTCATCTTTTTTGTATCATGAAATGACAGCCTTTCCACAAACACTGTCATTTTAACTGAAGACAGGTTTTATACACTCAATGCTCTGGGGAACATATTCCAAACTTGAAAAACAGGATCCCCCCTGACACAGGTGGGCATGCTGAACACAGGGCTGAAAGAATTACTGGTGACGGAAAAGCCAGGCTGAAAATTCTGGCAAAACACACAACCTAAAGCTTCCGACAGGCAGGTGGCCGGCTTGCTCAACCAAGCGCTTAATCACCTCGCATTGACTCCAAGCCAGCAACCTGCAACCTTGTGACTGTGCGGATTGACTGGAGAGATTCCCCATCTTGGCAAAACTTCAAAGTCACTTACTACTAAATTCCTCACCACCTTGGGATCATGACCTCACCACCCCAACCCTGCCACTGAGGCTTCCAAGAAAGGGGGGCTCGACTCCCCCAAATAGCAAATTAGAGAATGGCAGCATGGGCCCAGGGTGGGGACACTAGGTTAGGAAGTCAGTGGCTGGGGGTCTTCTGGTCATGGAGGCCAGGAAAGATCTCACTTACTTGTACGGTGTCTTCCAGAGGGACAGCGTCTGTTTCATCTGCCTGCTCTGTTTCAGCAGGCTGATTCTCTCATGGGAGGTCAGGCCCAGAAAAGCAATCTGAAAGAGAAGGACGGAGGGAACCTAAAAACACTGCTTTGCAGCTCCATCACCCTTAACAGTACATCAGAGGGCACCAGCAAACCCTCAGAACTGCCCCCTCCACTGCCTCGGCCTCCCTCCTAGACAACGGTCAAGGCACGGGTGAAGCTTCAGCAGCCTTCAACTGTATCCTGCATTTGTTGCTATGAGAATCTAGTTGCTAGGCTTTCTCTTTGTGATTGTCTCATTTTTATTAAATTTTCAAGAAAGCACTGTGGATTAATTTAAGAGTTGTGAAATAACTGCTTTATTAATTCCAGCTATGGCTAATGGGCATGTTTAGATTTTTAACACAAAGAGTATATAATTCTCAGGCAAAGAAAATAATCGAAAGTCAGTATCAGTGCAATTATCTCCATTTGTTAATTCTTAGAAGTTCTCTGAAAAGGTGCCCCCCGCAAATGTTTATAAACTGACATGATGAACATTTAAATCCATAAATTTGGAGAAGAATAAGAATTAAGGTGTCGTATAAACTTCCAAATCATTAAAAGCCACAACTATTTACAGAGTTATCCCATTTCAGATTGAAAACAACTCTAAAGGCAATTTCCTCATCTGTGAAGTGGAGCTCAGCGTGCCACTCTTTTTGTGCTAAGATACACACACCCGGTGCTGGGCCTAAGGGAGGGGAAGGAACTGCCCCAAGGCCACTTCGCTGAGGCCACTGAGCCAGGAGGGGCTCCTCCAGGGTCACTGGCTCCTCAGCAGCTGTCCACACACCCAGTGCCATTGAAACTAGGCCCAACCAGAGCACTCAGGAAATGAGCAGTTTTGAAGAAGCGGACTGCTTTGCTCATTCAGTAAACAGCTCTGCTCTAAATTCTTATTTCTGAAAATTATCTGAAATTTAAGTTCGTTTTCCTTCCGTAGAAAGTATATACAAAACCTATTAACCTTTCTTTTAAAAATTAATGGTATCATAACCTCATACACTCCTGCTTGTTCTAAGAGTCCGGAAAAGAAGAAAGAGAATTAGAACTGATGCCTCCAATCTTACTCCACCTCTTACCAGGCCTACGGCCACAGCAAGGCACTGACCATCTCTTGGGTTTAGTTTTTTATCCGTAAAATAGAGATACTTTGGCATGGCGCACACCTCAACTGCTTAGGAGAAAACAGATGGGAAAACCCCAGAAACCTGATTTTACTCAGCATTCACTCTGTTCTTTCCTTAGCATTTCTTTTTCTAGCTTTCTTTTCTCCTGTTCTTTCTTTCTTCTTGCCTTCCTTCTTTTTCCCTCCCTCCCTCCCTTCCTTGGGATTGGACTTAGGGGCGCTGTACCACCAAGCTACATCTCTAGCTCTTTTTATTTTTATTTTCAGACAGAGTCTCACCAAGTTGTCCAGCCTGGTCCAAATTTACATCCTCCTCAGCCTCTCCACTAGCTGAGGATTGTGTGTACCACCACGCCTGGTCCTTGGCATCTCCCCACCCTTCCTTCCTTTTTACCAACATTGTGTTGAAATTGGTTACTTGCCCACACAGTGTATTCACTTCGCTTCTGTTTGGTAAAGCTACAATTACCCGAGGTCTTGTGTAACTGGTTCAGACTGATCACAGCTGCCTGTTCTATGTGGCAGGTCATAGCAACCCCAATAATTCGGTTAGGCTCACAGAAGGAGGAAGGCAGCAGGGGTAGGGTAGAAGCTTCACAAAAGGCTGACGGTGACTACTGCCCTGGAGCTTGCACTTACAATGGTCCTGACCTCCTTGGAAAATGTAATTATTATGCCCACTGGTCAGCAGTATAGCTTTCATTTCTTCCTACTCCATCCACCTAGTTACTGCAGCAGGCAAGACACGGACAGACAAAGGGAAAAGAACCACCTCACATTTCTGCGCTGTTTCACAGTTCACACCATGCTTTCATACACTACATAACCTAACTGCATGATGGGAAGAACTCCAGAAATCAGAGCTGCTGGAAGATCTAAGCTTCTAGCTCTGACTTTGCCACTGACTGGATGACCCCGAACAACTCACCTCTTTGTTCCTCTATCTGTAAAATAAAGAAGTCAGATCAGGTCACTCCGCACTCCCACTCCAGCAACTGATTAATCTTTAAACCATCCGGTGAGACTAGATGGGCATGATTATCCTCATTTCACAGCAAGGAAACTGGATCCAAAAGAGGTCCAGTGACTCACAGAGGAAGCCATGGAGGCAGAACTAGAATTTAAGACTTCTGATTTTTAACTACTGGTGGCTGAAATCTTATTCAAAAGCATTATGAGGAATAAATACCTGAAAGAGCTGATTCATTAATAAAAATGTTGACCATGAGAAATGAAAAGTGGCTAGCATGAAGATATATAAAACCCAAGGGGAACAGGCCACGATCTGACTGAGGTAGGTCCATAGTCCGTCTTCCTTGAACGTTGTGGCACAATGATTTGACCAATCTGTGAATTTACAAAAAGGAAAACCGTTATTAAAAATGGCGACAAACTAGTGATCCTTCTCTAAGAAGATGAAATCACTGCGGTTCTACTAGGGAGCAAAAAAAGCAAGACACGATGGCGAAGATCAAACTTCATCCTTGGGAGTCAGAGGGGTGACTCAGTGGCAGGCAATGCATGTAGCACGTTCACGTGGCTCTGGGTTCAATCACTTGCATCAAAAACAAACAAAAAGCAAAACAAAAACCCAGAGCAGGAATTCAGCTTTAGGGGTTTATTTTCCAGATGTAGCTCAATTACAAAAATGAGACTGTGGAGCATCTCAACGTCTAGGAGGGCCTGGTGACGGCACCTCAGCAGCTGACAGTGAAGGAATGAAAGCAGAAACCCATAAAACCTTGGCTAAACTCAGCACACCCGGCATAAAATGCACTGGGGAACTGAAGGACTTGGCAAATGAGAATGATTATATTTCATGAAGTATCTGCCCTAGAAAATTCTCTATCTTGTTCACGTTACGTCGAGTTACAGATCCACTATAGGACTCAATATGAACTTTTATTAAAGGTTCACAGGGACAGGTGACTGCTGTGGACACAAGATACCCACAAGTGCCTGGACACCATCAGAACACAGCCCTGCAGCATGCAAGGGGCCAGGCATGCGTGAACCTCTGCACTGACACCATAACTAACCGTGTAGGGGAAGAACGGCCGGGGAAGGGACTTGTGGAGGAAGACAAATCCAGGAAAAGAAGACAGAACAAGATTTATATGGTCTCAACTCAGTTTCTCCCCGACAGCACCAGATGCCAATGAAAAGAGAGGGTTTCTCAATGGTTCCTGATGGTGACTCACTAACCCATGCAGCCTGGAGCAGCAGGCAGGGAAGCAGCAGAAATGGGGATGGACCTTCCACATTATGACTTTTAGAGGCAGGATGGCTACATACAGAGGGAATTATTTCTGAAATGAGAATTCTGCAGATATGAGCCTTGAGGTTTCACAAAGTTAGTTATTTGACAATCTGCGTAAGTAGTTTCAGACATTTCCCCAAAGCAGCACCACAGAGCTCCTGGGACAGGGAGAAAATGAGTCCATGATGCTACTATCAATTCTCTGTCCATTTTCGTTCTGAATGCCTATGTTGTTTTCCTCCTTTGTGAGTCTCAGAGCATCGCCACAGAGTGATAATCAAGGTAACAAGCTGTCTCGTCAGGACAGCAAAGAGAGACGTATCCAATGCATCTGATACCATGGAAAAAAAAAAAAAAGAATACAATTTCTAACAGCAGGTGGAGGAAATAGCTGCTTAGTGGGAAAGAATATCTAGTTTCTTTCAGTTTATGGATTTCTAATGTTCCCTTCTGGGGATTCTTTGGATAACACAGCATGACCTGTTACTGAAGTTCACCCTGAAATACAGATTTCAGACTCCATATCGAAGACAAGACCACAGTGGCCGTCCACATTATCTTTTGCAATATAATACTTTAATTTGTCTAATACATTCTTATCAAGTACTCAGTAGTTAATGTTCCAAGTCACATCAATTGTTCCCATCATGCCAGAGCAGTTACACAGTTCTTCCTGATACTGATCTAATACCGTTCTCTCTGTGACTTGTAGGATGCTGATGCTTTCTGATCTGCTTGCTGTCCACCCTGAAGACAGACCTCACAAGAGATGAAGTACAAGTGGCAGAAGCAGCTGCGGCTGGATCAGCGAGGAGGAGGAGGGTGGTATAGCAGGACTCTGGAGGTAAAGGCATCATGGTAAACCACGGGGAAGGAACAACAGTGAAGCCTTATTAGAGAAATGGAATAATGTTCATATGTGTTTGTGCTTCCTGTCTGAAAAAACACAGGTTACAGGATGCCCTCACTCACTGCAAGAAAAGAATTGCAGAATATGAATGGAATAAAAATAAAGCAGGGCTAGAGATTTAGCTCAGTGGTTCCATCACATGCCTTGTAAGTGTGAGAGACCCGAGTTCAATCCCTGATACGAAATAAAAAAAAGAATGTTGAGCTGGTTTAAACAGCTGGAAGTCAGTGGAAGGTGGGACTGTTCTTCAAAAACAAAATATAGTATGAAAACTGGTTCAAAGGCAGAGGAAAAAAAGAGAAGAGGAAAGAATCAATGAAACAGAAAATGAGCTTGGAAAGGCTGAATGTGATGGAAAATTGTGGCTGTTCTTATCAAAAGTCTTATGATGGAAACAGACACCAAACAGGAACTATTTTTAGTGAGGAGAGGGAAGAGGAGAGACAAGAGTGGTGTAAAGTCTGGCTCCTTTCCCCTAGGATCAAGTCCAAGAGACAGACTTAGTCCACGGGCCAACTCTGAAAGGTTTTCTAAGAATATGCTTTACTGTTGGGCCTTAAAAGGGCAGCTCTCTCAGAAGCACTGCTGGAGATCTTTTATTTCTGATGCCATAAGAATTAATCAAAGATGTAAAAATTCTAGTGTTTAGGGTTACTGGTGGTCTTTGGCAAGACCTGAGCTCAGGAATCCTAACCTTCTGACTGTTAGCCCTGTTGATAGTCATATTTGGCTACAAAGCATTTCCTGGAGCTCAAATACCCATCGTGTCCGGTGGGAAAGGGTCTGACAAGGTGACTAAGTCCTCACCATGCCTATGTCAGGGCAAAAAGTAACCTATTTCACTGAGATACTAAAACCTCATGAAACCTCAAACAAAATGAGGTCTGTAACACTGGTTATTTCTAGGGAAAGGAGCCAAGGGGCTGAGCACAAGCACCGAATAAATTTTCTTCTAAAAATTATATTTAAAGAAAGCTGGGGTGGGTGGGTTGGGAGCACAGTGTAGGGACAGAGAGAGCGGGAGTACTTAAGAGTGCTGGGGACTGGACTACCTGGAAGGAAAAAAAAAAAAAAGAGGGATAAACTTTTTGTAATTGTCTTCCTGCAGTTTTCAGTTTAGGCAATGAGTTAGTTCTTTACTCGTAACCTAACAGAAGGGTCAATGCAAACAAATTAGAAATGGAGACTCTGCATCTAAAATTTGCCAATCCTTCAGAATAAATAAATGACAGTTAAACTCCAAAGAAATAAACTACTAGCACTGTAAGTTTTTGCAGTTAGGTAACCTATTCTGGGGCCTGAGAAGTGTGGCCGTGTAATTCTTAAGAGCTAAGCCCAATGCTCTTCACCTCAATTTAAACCTTGTCCTTGGTGGATGCCCTCTGTGCAGCTGGCTATCACTCCCCTCACAGCACCCCCAGGCACCTTTTAAATTGCTAGTGAAAGTTATTTTCCTTTTCCAGGGCTACAGAATAAACAATTGAATGTTTTCTCCCAAGTTATTATTTCCAACAGTTTTCCCATTAGTTCGAGGTTTCAAGTTGATACTCATCAAGTGGAATGCGCTTTCAGAGCTTTGCTCCTTAATTTACTGTGACCACCATCGGTCAACCTCTTCACCATCGACCTTTCCTTTGTTTTTCTGTTTTATTTACTTATCCCTCCAGATTTTACTGGAGCAGTTGGCTTTTGCTCTTCACCAGGGGACAAATTTACAGTTGTCTTAAATGAATTTTTATTTCTGAGCACTCCTCAAGTTTATCAAGGTTCTCTTCTGAAGTATTAAGAATCTCTTCTAGGGTTGGGGATTTAGCTCAGGGTTTCAGCGGCCTGCCTCACAAGCACAAGGTCCCGAGTTCGATCCCAGGTACCAAAAAAAAAAAAAAAAAAAAAAAAAAAAAAAAAAAAAAAAA
>NW_022900928.1:11149504-11185074 GCF_012274545.1 Fukomys damarensis
AAAAAAAGAAAGAAAGAAAGAAAAAAAAGAATCTCTTCTAGTATTTCTGGAAGCTTCCCGATATTGAGAGGAATCTTAGAGATGCTCTTGTTTTCATTAG
Source organism: Fukomys damarensis (assembly GCF_012274545.1). Classification (NCBI taxonomy): domain Eukaryota; kingdom Metazoa; phylum Chordata; class Mammalia; order Rodentia; family Bathyergidae; genus Fukomys; species Fukomys damarensis. Next base: position 11,149,605 of record NW_022900928.1, read on the forward strand.
AGGAATGGTTTATAGCTGCCTGGTCAGAATGGGAAGGGCTTACAAGGAAGAGTAGAATTAGGTGTGGGTGCATGAGCTTGTTAAGAAAAGTCTATACTTACAGATGAAGGAGCCATACATAATCCAGCCACATACTACGGACAGGAAAAACAAGAAGAATATGTAATAGTGATGGTTGCCAAAACCTAAACCAAAAGGAAAGAAAACATACTTAGTATTTTCTTTTTCCTGTAATGACTTCCAGATAAGAGCTTATTAACCACCTTCTTGTCAAAGGTATTCATCAGAGTAGAACAGATACAAGGCTGTTGCTTTGCTTTTAAATGATACTAAACCCAAACCAAACATATTTGATATGTCACAGTCAATTATCCATGTTAACTAATATTTATTCCTTACGTACTAAAAGAAGATATTCTGTTTGAACAGAAAAACGTTAACTAAACAAACACAGCTACAGGCGGGCCTTCTCCGCGTTGGTGGGATGGTAGGCAGAAGTATGGACAAATCACGCTGTCTGTTTCTTCTTCATGGAACAAAGGAGTATAACTTCTGATCACTGAGGACTGACTTGATCAAAGGAACAGAGGGAACAAATTCAAGGAGCCGCAACACACAGTGCACGCGCACACAAACACACACACAGAAATATAAATGCAGGAAACTGCGCATAGTAAAGGGGAGAAATTTATGCCACGCAAAAGGTTTGCAGAAGGGAAAAAAGCATCAGGCAACCAAGCCTTTTCTTGCACGTGCTGCCTTTTGCCCTTCTTGATGCTGGAGATGCTTCTCAATGCTAATGAAATGCTCTTCAGGTACCACACCGTGGCTGCATTTTCTCCTGATGTAGCAAAGCTCAGCAGGAGCAGCACCCAGCGGAACTGAGACAGGTTTACTACAGATTACTGGGCTTATTATGGGTTGTTACTTGTGTCACTGTAGGTTAAGACTTCCACTTTCTCTGGTTTAGCGTTCTTACTCATAATATGGAGATGAGGCCTCTTCTACTTCATGAGGCCTCTACCAACCAAGCAGGATAATGCGTGGGACAATACTGGTAAGTGGGCTTATTGCTGTTGTTTTCTGGTTGTCATTCAATGCCATGTATGATGCCAATTATGTAATCCTCATGGTGGGACAGGGTCCAAAAAGCTTGGGGCTCCAGGAATTACCTTGTCACCTTTCTCTAAGAAGAGTAAGGAACGGCGAAATGCACCACAGAAGACTGCCTGAGCTAAGATAGGGCAGCCTCCTGAAAACTCAATCACAGTTCCCCCGAAGTTCCTCACACCCAACCTTTGGCTTTTACTGTGATGGTCAGGGGAAACTCAGGGCTGCAGGTTAAGAAAAGGGATATTTCCTGGCCGGAAGGCAATTCCCAGATCTTTGCATCTCTGGTTCCAGCTCCTACTTGAGCTTGAGGGAAGTGAGTGGAAAAGATGACTATCATAGCCAAGTCACGACACGTGGAAAGAGCACACGTGGAGAGGAAGGCGGACACTACCACAGCAACCATAAGCCAACAGTTTTACCTTTACAACTCTGCAGCTCTAAAATGGAGACAGTAACACCAACCTCACAGGTTGATCAAGTTGGACAGTGTAGGTGTTTGGTAAAGTCTTAAATAGTACAAAAATGACAGAAATTGTCATTATCAGCTTGAATGGTTTTCCAGAAGTCTTACACCACACAGATGATTCTCAGACGAGGAAGAGAACAAATGGGACTCTTGGATGCCCTTCTGATTTCTGTGAGCCACACATAACTAAGCATATGCTGAACTTCAGGGTGGAAACTGAAAAAATTAAATTTCTCACCTACGCACCGTCCAGTCCACACACAGTGCTGGTCATACCGAGCCACGCAGGCATTGCACACATGGCAATGGAGTGACCTTAAAGGCTTCCTTATCTAAGGGGACAAATGAGAGAGAGCTAAGCAAAACTCAGTGTCTCGATGAAACAAATCAAAAGCAAGATTTCAATGCTAGGTTGTAAAGACACCAGCACAAATAACCCTACATAGATGATCATTCATACAAAGGCTCCGAAAGGTCTCATTAGAATTCACTCTGTATGCGTACTCTGATGAAACCACCATGAAGGGTGATTTGAATTTCAGAGCCTATTCACACTGGCTAAGGGGAACTGAGGCAGGAGCACAAAGCAGAACGGGCACTGGGCTAAGAAAAACAAAGCCCCAGTTCCATTTCTGGTGCCTACAATGACCTGGGAAAACTTACCTTCTCCCTTTAGGCCCTGATCCCTCAATTACCAAATAAGAGGTTGCACTAAGTGGTCATTACAAGCCTCTGATTTGAAGTCAGCTCTAATATACATGCTACATGGCAGAGAAAAGCAAACAAAACACACTATAGATAATTCATAAAGAGATTTTACCATAGGCAACTTCATAAGATTACAAATATTCTCCCATATGTCTAAGGCAGGAGATTGTTCTGACATTAATAAAAAATTAGAATTGGTTGAAACAAAACAGTGTATAAATATATCATGAAGATATGACAAATGCTTACATGAATAATATTATCAAGATTATACTTTTACTACGGAAAACAAAAAAATTACACAGAAAATACTCACAAGACATGATGTACAAAATGTTCTGAAGTCCAGGCAGCCAGTTTCTGCAAGGGTGACGATATTCTGAAAGACACAAAGTCTGACCTTATGATTGCATTTTACTGGGCAATGGATTATGCACGCTTATGTACTGTTCTCTGAGCTCTCACACCTAACTTAAGTACTAAAAAAGCAACTTGGAATACTTGCCACCAAAGCATTCTGTGCTTGAAATGAAGTGACTTTTCAAGGGTGTGTTTTCAGTCAATAGCCAATAAAGGTGACTGCATAAAAACTACATACCCCAGCACGTCCAAAACCTTTTCCTCATGAATGGAAAACACCTCCCAATTATAATCGACTAGGGAAAAAAGAATGTGTGCACACATACACTCATTAAAAAGAGAAAAATCGCCAGTATCCATCAAAACCTTTGGTTACAAGTACCAAGGGCCAAGGGCCAAGTCTTTCAGGAACATTGGCTATAGGTAAAGACAGCACTCTCTCCAATTTCTAAACATTCATGAACAAATGGAGAGTGTGTCATGCCACTTGACAACTTCACATTTGAAGAAGAGGAGTGTCTCCTTAGTCATTAAGGGAAGAAAGTCCCTTTGTCCCTGCCTAGTTGGCCTCCGTGTACTAAGTGGGGAAATTTGAGCTAAACAACTTATTTAAATATTGTTACAAGGAAGATCATACATGATAACAAAATCAAATCTAAAAGTCTCGGTGAGGCAATTACTTTATAGAAAATAAAAATATTTTAAAAACATATATACATATATATAAATGAAAGAAGCACTGAAGAAACCTCTTGCTGAGTCAATCACCTTGCACTTACGATGGCCTGCACTAGAAATGTGGCCATGGCAAACTAACATGGCTATGATTTTCTGAAGCGTACACACCCTGATTCTAAAACATACCAAAAACAAACAAAAAACACTAAAACAACAACAACAATAAAATAAAACTCACCACTTTCCTTTCTTCCTCAGAAGCCTTAGTGAAGCCAGGATCAGTTGCCCAAGTCTTGTAGAAGAAGTAGAGAAAGGCTACTATGCTGAAAAGGAAAACAAAATAGAAAGGGCTGCCTGCAATATGTGCAAGCCGGGTTAAGGAATATATCAATCTTCCACTGTGGACAGACTCAGGACACAGCACATTTTGTCACTGGTACCTAACAAGTTGTCTTCTCAGCACCCTGTCCCCAACTTCTATATGTACATATCCCCAGTGAAGTGCCTGCCAAAAGATGGCCCCATCCTCTATTCTAATCTTTTAGAATTTGCTAATTATTGGCTAATAAATAATGCTTTCTTCTTAGTTGGAACTCACATTAAATATTAATAAGAATGGTTGCAATTTATGAAGAATATCCTGAAGATTGAAAAGTATCTAACAAAATAAATTTAGCCCTAATGGTGTAAATGGATCTTCTGTCAGTGTCCAGAAAAATATTCCCTGATCATTTTAACAAAATCATCCAAGGAAACAGACCATTTGGTTCAGATATGAACTAAAAACATTTCCCTATAGAGTAGATAAATGCTTGCAAAAATTTCCTACTGGTATGTTCAATAATTCTTGTAATTGTTTTAGGCTGAGTTAATTTAAGAAACTGTTTTCCTTGCAAAATGATTGCAAATAACCTTCTATGTGGGAAAGACACATTACAGATAAATTAAGATAAAAGTGTTCCAAGAATATACTTTACTTTGCTTTGAAATGTTTTTAAAGTGGTATGAATTCTTTGCATAAAAAGCAAAATTATGCTCCAGGTAAACACAAATGAGAGTACAGTTAAAAAAAAAAATCAATAAACCAGTAGTAAACCAATAGTCCTTGCCCAATTTAAATTATTACTGACAACAGTAACTGTATCTCCCTCAAAAGCTGTGGCTAAACAATCTTGCCTCAAACTTCACAGTGGAAAGGAAGCCATGAAATAGACTCTAAACCCCTGCTATTCAAAGTGTGGTCCACCGACCTACAACAACAGCTTGTAAGAAAAACTGAACTCCAGGCCTCCCGCCAGTCCTACAGAGCTAGACTACGGATTTTAACAAGATCCCTAGGGGGCGCATCTACAAGTTTGAGCACTGCTTTACCCCACAAAGATGCATAGAGGCCCCTCTGGCTCAGATATACAGGAAGACACCTTGGTGGCTTAGTTTATCACAGTTCATCTGATGTGGGCTTAGCTTTACAAGAGACATAGGGGCCAGAGAAGTTGTGTGAAACTGAATTTTAACAAAGTTACTGAGAATGACTTAAGAAGAGCACTGTTAAAGGATACACAGGGTACAATCGTTTGCTAAAGAATCACATCATTTTTTCCCAAAAAGTCCTGATCAATACACACAACATACATATTCTCAAAAATATGTCATCATCCTGCATAGTGAGCTCACTGAATTTGGGTTTCCTGCGTGAACAGTTTATAAAACGAGTTCCAGATCACCGGGTCCTCCTTTGAACTCAAGTGGACACTTATGTACTGTCGTGCAAAAGGCAAAGCCACTCCTTGTTTTCATGCCCTTGCTTAGGTGGGTCACTGACTCAAACGCTCGCTACTGCTTCTCAAATTGGAAACCACACTTTCAGTTTGTCCAAGTCCCAAATGCCTTTCAGAATTAATCTCCTTCTCCCTCTTCTTTTAAGTCTTTCTTGCTTCTCTGGAGAGGATCCTCTCCCCTCCGTGAATCTGGGAATTATTTCTATGGGTTTTAGACCTTATTCTTTTTTTTTATTTTTTTGGTACTAGGGATCAAACTTGGGTCCTTGTGCTTGCAAGGCAAGCGGTGGAACCACTGAGCTAAATCCCCAGCCCTAGACCTTAGACTATAGTTATTTATATAGATGTGTCAGTCTCCTATAAGCTAGCAACTTTTTTGCAGTTAAAATGTCTCTGGATATGAAGCTCTAAGTTGCCTTTTTAGAACTCTGACCAGTGGTTCTCATTCACAGGATCCTTTAGATGTAACTACGACTGTCTTTTGATTTTACCCTACATAAGATTTACTCATTTATTCAACAAAATTTTTACTGCATGCCTATTCCACAAGTGCACTGACTTCCAAATGATAGATTTCCACACACTTGCAATTGGAAGGCAGTGGCCAGATCTCCAGGATAACAGCAAGACTGCTCCTCACACTTCATTCCACATTCCTCTGTGCCTGTCCATTCATTATCTCTACAAGAACAGAATTCAAAAGAGAGTAAACAGTGCACTGACCAGTGCAGAGCACAGTGAGACTGCTGTTGTCCTTTGCTTGGACCCTTGGATTCTTGTAAAACTTTTTGAGAACTCCCTGGTTTCCTTGACAGCTGAGTCATTAACCACATTGGGCATTCAGTAAAGCGCCTTTTTTTTTTTTTTTTTACAATGACTTAAAGCTATATTGTGCCTCTTTGTAATACACTTGTACAGCGGACCCTCCAAAGTGAACAGGACTTTACATGTGTTTGTCCCTCTTAAACTTAGCTCAGTGATGTAGCTTGTATCATAAATATAACATTCAGCGATTCACCCTTTTTTCTTCCCGTTTTAATCATACCTCTACGTGCATCAGTAAGGTCCTACTCTTTTTCACTCAATCTCCCTTATAAAAGCCAAACACACTGATTATTGAATATACAAAAGGCACTGAAAGAAATTCATCTGAGGAACCGACCTACAGTTGTCCTTAAAATTAGTTTCAACCTGTAACCTTCTACAGAACAGTAACTAATAATCAAACATTAAATATTATTTATAAACTGCCAGTTATGTAATGGGGATTGTAGCCAGCCCTTCAGAGATGGCACAGCATAGCAATGCTTGCAGCCACGCCATGAGCTCAGTCCAGTTAAACCCAAGCCACAGAAAAACAATGAAATGAAACAACTTGTGCAACAGTACGTAACTAGTGGAAGAAAAGTCAAGACGCAGTTATTCTATTATTCCACAGCCGTGTGCTTTCGAGGGGACCCAGACTTTCTTCCCATGACACATCAGAGGCCGTGGGATCGCAGGCCCCAACTCAGTCCTGACACGGCTAGAAATCTGAGGAAAGGCTGGTCTGAATACTCAGGGTGGGTAGCACCTCAGTTCACCATGGGCCGTTGCGACAGCTTTTACCACTCAGCTTTAGAAACTCTGATCTGACGGTGAAGGATGCTGCCACCTACTGACTCACGTGCCCTCGACAGCAGCCCGTATCAAACGGCGTTAGGCTCTTTAAGCAAAATTGACAGTGCCAACACCGTAATATTCTGTCCGCCTATGGGAATCAATTCTATGATAGAACAGCATCTTCACATAGCCCGAGTAGTTTCTAATTACACTCAATTGAACATTAAGTTTCATAACTGAAGTGTTCAGGCTACAGTGAACTTACATTTTTATCAATTTTAATTTGGCAAAACTGGACTAATTCAGTATGAAGACGATCTCACTTCTTGTGCAAAATTTGAAATAACCTATGTTGCTCAGATTTTAAAAATTCATTGAAAACACAATTTTAAAAACTGACAACTCCATTGATACCTTACAGCTTACAGCCAGATGTTCCCTCAAAACCTCACGCGCTCACAAGTGGGGCTTCTGAAAGATGAATCATGGGGCTCCATAGCTCAATGCCATGTTAGGAGTCACCCCTCCCGTATCACATCCTTTACCCTAGGAACTTAGGAGCCTTGGGTCTTCTACAGTGTTTCTGATATTGACTTTGCTGTTAGTAGATGCACTCCTTGTGCCTTATACAGTAATGTTATGTCTAACACCGTCTAGGCCTTTACTAAGTGTTGAAAAGTCTAGTGTTTGAAACACTGCTGCCAAATCAATAATTATGAGACAAAAGATCAGAAGTAATAAAATCTTTTGAAAAAAACCTAATGACTTCCCTGGTATGCTGTACTATTCATTTATAATAAAGGAATCTGAAAAATACTACAGACAATGCTCAGAAATAAAAAGGAATGTTATAACCAAAGCATTATCATGGATGCAGCGGTATTATGCTTTTTGAACACTCATGCCTGTCTCATTTCACATCTATGCCTACGGAAAAATATTCCTTGAGTTTATTCATCTCTTCAATAGACACTTCTTTTTGGAAATGTCATCATAAGAGAAACAACCCAGGAGTCAAAGCAATATGCTAACAGGTGCTTTTCTATTGACTATACTCCTTCTTCCCTCTCCGTGATAATGACTTCCAAGGCAGAGTAGCTGGAGGCAAGAAGGGAGTCTGGGAAGAGGTGAGCAGTATGTCCCCCAACTAACTGAAGACAGAAATTGCTATAATCCAAGAAGCAATCACCTTCTCCATATCTAGGTTACTGGACTTGGCCAACCTTAAGAAGAACACAGAGCCCTGGAGTGGGACTTCGACTTGGGCCCTGATCCTCAAGAGACAAACCTAGTGCTTACTTAGATATGAGAGGTTTTGCGTTTTTATTTTTAAACCATCGGCTGCCACTCATTAGGTCACAAAAGAATTAAAAAAAAAGAAAAGAAACCAGGATAAAATAAGGAAACATAAAATAAATCAAACTAAAATAAGGAAAAGAACACACTGGGAGCACTGATTTCTGAAACGGTTCCACAAGTACTTTGTGTGGCAAAGCAAATTTATGTTTGCTGGTCCTGCCACTTGTTTCCCCATCCAGCGCTCCTCTTGCAGGCCATCTCCAGTCCACCTATAACTGCGACCTAGTTAAAAGAGCATTTGACCTTGATGAGATCTCAAAACAGTCCAACATATTATTATGGGTCCAAGTAAAACAATCATTCGTTTTACTGTTTCCTCTGATTAGTAATATATGCTAGATCCCTACTGTTTCCATAGTGTGCTGAAATTACTTCCAGAATCAAGCAGATTTTCAACATTAAACAATACCAAAACCACTAAATGAATGCAGATGTAAGTTGTGTCCCTTAGATCTTTTCCAACATCTAAACATTAAATGATGTTTTTCAAAGGTAAGATGAGATATATGCACCTAAGTTCAATTTAAAGGATATCAGGAAAAAATAATATGAACCAAGTCATAAATATCCAAAATATGGAACTTAGTAGAAAGACTGTGGGTATGTATACAAGGTTCTTATATCCAACCAAGAACCTAAAAGAAAAAGGATAGGAACAGGGTATTAGTGAAATAAGGTATTGGTGTGACTCGTTTAATCTCAGTTCAAAGTCCTCCTACAGAACAATGATATCAATAATAATGATGATAATGGTAATCGCAGCAACAGCAATAGCTTTTGCTTCCTGAGCACTCACTGTGTGTTACTTTCATTATAACCACATTTTTCACATAAGAAAGCTGAAATACAGTGGTGCTCAAGGAACTGTTATTTTATTCACAACAGTGTATATTTTCAATGAGTCTTCTCTATTTCTATTGAGGCACATCATTCTGTAGCTCCTTTCTGCATAGCACATTTTTAAACATTCTTAAATACAAAAATTTAAATCCTTGGGAGATTCACTTTCACAGTTTTACAAGCTTTTCCCAGAGATTAGTTATATGTTTATGCATATACATAACTTAAGCACTTTCATCCTGTAATAAACCCAAGAAGCAGAAACGATATAAGAAAAGAAACAAATGCTAACAGTGAAACTAGTTTCACAATACTAACGATGAACTCACTAGGGCCACAAGCAACTCAAAATATTTTAATACTGTAATTTCAAAGTTCAAAACATTTTTCACACCAAACAATATAGTCACCTTAGAACGAGTATAGTTTATCTGTATATACTGTAAAATTTATACCAGAAAACACAATGCTTGAGAGAATGAAGGATTTGTAAAAAGCTATTGGGACCACAACCATAACGAGTACAAAATCACATTTGGGAAGAACTAGAGTCTAACTTCTGGCGCTCATGCTGCCAGAACGGGCCAAATGGAGTCCATGCAAACTCCAGGATACGGCCTAGGACCTTGTGGTAAAAACCATATTTGGCCTTATTAGGTACATGTAGTTCACTGAATATCTAATTTGTAAGTATCTACTGCTTCCACCTGACCACTTCTGGCAGGCATCATACATAGCAAGCTAGAACAATAAACAACTGCCCCAAGTTTCCAGCTGCTCTGCACCATAAAAGTGAGGCTCTTCAGAGGAGCGTGAGGGAAATCAGGCAGCGTGAAAGAGTGACAAATGCATCTGACTCCCTTTGAATCGTGCCTGTGGCGAGCACACCACAAGAAGCCTGTTGCTAGCTGTCTTCAAAACTAAAATCCAAACTTTTCCTCTAATTTTCTATATAGCTTGGGTTTGAACTAAAATGATCAAACAAAATCTCTAGTTGAGTAGGTATTGCCAACCCTTGCTTTCTCTCTGAAAAAAGTGCAACTCCTGGTGATGCTGCTTAAAATTTATTTAGAAACCAAGTCAATTCAACTAGTGGGAAATGATTTGTGGCATTGTTTTGAGACAGGAAGGGGGCTCGCTAGGTTCCAAGCTGACTTCACACTTGCTATGGAGACCAGGCCAACCCTGAACTTGTAATCATTCCGCCTCACACTTCCAAGTGCTGGGACTATGGGCTTGCACGCTTGCCTGTTATGCACGCTCACTCAAAATGAATACTTTTAAATTACAAGTTCTCTGAATAACAGACATTTTTAGATATATTGCTATTTTCAGAAATGTGAGCTTTTACTTTACATTTAAATATGAATTTGGTTTCCTCCAACTATGCAGGTCTTAGATGAGCAAATAATCAGATTCCTGTAATACTTTGTTTTCCCTTATGAGCAAAGTGGTCTGTGTCTACTCCAGAAAAGGCTGACAGGCAAAAGAAGGATTTAGGGATACTCGGAATAGTTATAATCACACCCTCCAGGAGCAACACTGTATTTCCTTTCAGATTCTTTCTATGGGTCTTCATTGTTAAAAAGTTTTTTTTTCCTTCAGTGAATGAAAGTGTTGTACAGCAGAGGTAAGTCTCTTGCTTTTCTGGGCCGCACAGTGCTGGAAAGTAAGGGCTGTGAAGACAAATAAAGTAGTAGTGCAGTAGAATCAATTGGGGAAGGCTTCCTGGGGAGGTGAGATTTGAACCGAGGCCTGTGCTGCATCTCCAGCTATGCAAAGACACAATGTCAGGCAAGGACAGTCCCAGCAGTGAAGGAGCCAGGTAGGTGTGAACTTGATATGTTCTAAGACTAGAAGGAAGGTGAGAGCAGCCTGGGGATGAAGGAGAAGGAATAAAGTCAGTAAGTAAGTAGGGAGGAGATGAGTGACGAAAATACCTCACAGGCACAGGGTCTGGGTTTCATACTGAGTACGAGGGCAGGCTACTGCGGGGGGAAGCAGGGAGAAGACAGAAACTTGTCTGCCTTGATTGCTAAGGGCGGTAAACTGCGGGAGTGAAGTCCGGAGAGGAGTGTGGAGCCCGGGGGAGGGGTACGTGTGGAGATGGAGAGAGGTGGACCAACTGAGGCAGAAGAGGACGCGCTTCCACTGGGTGAGGAGTGGGAAGAGAGAAGGAAGAATCAAGGGCGATGACACCCTTACTCTTGCGAGGAGGAACTGGCTGTCACTTCACTGATGTAGGGAAGCAGAAGAGCTTGGGTGTGACACAGTTGCTGTGTCAGCCAGTGTTCCGAACATTTATGGGCATCAAGCGTAAGGCAGGAATGATTGCAATAGCTCTCCCTGTTTACAGACGAAGAAACCCAGGCAAGGAAAGCAGCTTGCTCAAGATCAGATGGCAGCATGTTCAAACCCAGGCAATCTGGCCCCTAACTATTAACTATATATAACTACGGGAATTATTTTCCTAAAAATAGGACCTTACCATATCTAGTATTTCCCAGCTTCCTCCATTTTAATTAGGTCATTTTAATTAAAATCACTGAGAGCAGCAAGACACTGTGGTACACACCTGTAATCTCAGTACTCTGGGAGAAGGAGGCAGAAGGATTACATATTCAAGCCCAGCCAGGGTAACACAGTGAACCCAGTCTCAAAATGAAAAATAAAAGGGCTGGGGATGCGGTTGATGTAAAGTCCCTAAGTTCCATCCCCGGTAGTAGGGGGAAAATCAGTAAGAGCAAAAATAACTGGCTCAAAATGAATTTAGATCTTAAGAAAACAAAAAATTTCTGAAAAATGGGCAACAATGCTTAAACATGTACAGCGGTTACAAAGATGTTTTCATTATTCAACAAAACAATTCAAACAGTGACCCAGGATACTGTTTTTCTACTAGTTGTCAATTCAAGCAAATTACTGAGTTGAGCAATTTGCTTTCCATCAAAAAAAATGCTACCAAAGCCCTTTTCTCCCCACCCTGTGGATGTTGTTATGTGGTTCAGTAATATTTATAGACTGATAAAAATCTGTAATTCCAGCTAATCAACAACAGAAATAAGCAATTACATTGGCAAGGCAAAAACCCACCTTGCAAAGTTAATATACACACCTTGGAAACAAAGATGCCAGAAAAAACAATGTTACTAGAAGACATCCTTTTAAAAGCCAAGAATCTGAATTGAAGTCCAGTATGTATCCAACAGCCCACATGGTAATCACAGCGAGTATCAGCAGCAGGAAGAGCTTTTAAGAGATTCGGAATTTTAGAACTTAATGAGTTTTCACCTAAGTATGTAATGATAATTAATTGAGTTCAAGAACTATTTCTTTAGTAAATAATAACAACACAACAGCATAATTAAGTTTTTCTTCATATTTCATAAAATGTTGCTTAAACATATTGTATTTTGCTATTCTTCCCTGAAAAACTGCGATCTTTTATAGTTAGTAAAAACTAAAATTTTAAAAAATAATTTTTTACTCTGATGTGAATAAACTATAATAGTACATAAGATCCTAATGAGATAATTGACAATGTGAAATAGGAAGAAAAGGGCTAAAGGTGTAGGGAAAGTGGGAAGGGTAGGGGAAAGGTAACAGGGAAAGGAAAAAAATAGGAGAAAATGAAAAAGTGGAAATAAAATGTTTGTAAATGGGGAGGGGAGGAGGGGATGAAGGGAGGGCAGGGACAAGGGGAAAAAATGAGAACCAAGACCCGTCTTGGAAAGGCACAAGATCCCAATAATGACTGTAACTGTACCGTATACCTAAAATGTATCAATAAACTCAATGAGGAAAAAAAATAATGTTTTAAAAATGACATTCTATATCAGACAGCACCAAGCAAGCTAAGGAGACTGCACAAAAATCAATGTACCCAAGGCCAGGGATTTGGCTCAGTGGCACAGTGCCTGCCTTGTAAGTTCAAGGTTCTGAGTTTGATTCCCCGCCTCAAAAAAAAAAAAAAAAAAAAAAAAAAATCTCAATATACCCAAGACCGAATGCAGGGAATAAAAGAGCCCCAACCTAGGTACCAGATGGTGCCACTCCTCAATAAAGAAGTCTAGGAGGAAAAATTATGCAAAACATATAGCTTGGCTTGGGGTATGTAGACTTTTAAATCCTTCAGGACATCCAGGATTCAGTTAAGAGAGAAAGTCTACCTTTTGCAAAGATGAGATTTATCAGAACACTGGTTGTGAAATCATGAGTGAACAACATCCTACAGATATGTGTAGTAGAAAAGGCAGGATCTTGGCTAACACAAATTTTCAACATTAGGAACAAAGCTTAGTCTTCAAAGGTAACCAGAAAGAAAGGCAGGAGGAGAATCTAGGTAAAGATGGGTTTCAAGAGAAGCCAAGAAAGAGTTTTAAGCAGGGGAGTGGCTTTTGGTGCCAAATATCCCACAGAAGTCAAAGACTGAAATGTTGTTGGGATTCTAATAATTCGTAATTCATGTTTCTTTCTTTCTTTCTTTTTTTTTTTGTGGTACTGGGGATTGAACTTGGGTCCTTGTGCTTGCAAGGCAGGGGGTGGAATCACTGAACTAAATCCCCAGCCTGAATGAAAGTTCTCTTAACCAACAGTGTGTCTGCATGGAAGCTATCTATGTTCCACACTTGTGCAATGCAGTCCCTTAACCATGAGATATGAAGCCTTGAAAACAAGCAGGACTTTTACAATAGCAGAGAAGAAAAACATGTATTTTGCCCTAAATTCTTCCATTTTTGTTTCACTACTGTTACTTAAATCTTATTAGTCATTTATAATAACAAGTTGAATTTCCTATTTTTTTCTATTATTCAGTTCACTTTAAAGTTCAGAACATTCTTCAGGGGAATTGCTAAGTTCAAAAGTGGAGAGAATTTGGATTTCACCTCTCAAAATTCCAGATGTTTTATTTTATGAAGTGATGTAATAAGCCTGAAGTTTCAACATCGTTTAAAAAAATGTAACTCTTTACGGTTTGAAGAAAACATTTTGAATGTTATTTTCCTTTTGAGAACAAAATTTAATAAGGAAAAACTTCTATAAGAAAGGCTTTTATAAAATGTTTTGCAACAATGTTTTTCAGTTTGCTTCTCCCAGAATCGAAATGGAAATTTGCATTTCCATTCATTCATTAAATAAATGTGGAAGTACACTGTAATATTCTCAAGGTAACATAATTTTACAGCCATCATCTAGATGAGAACAGCACTAAACGCAAATGATATTCTACCTTTCCAAATTTGGGTTGTGAGGGGCATAAGAAAAATACAGTTGGCAGATACAATGCACCACAAAGGTAAGCTCTGATTTCCCTTAAAAATCAAGACAAATGAACCAAAAATTCCAATATCCCATGGAACAGGCCCCATATGAAAATACCTCGCATTTCTGCAGCCACCTCCAAAGTTTGAACTTTTGGTTGGCTCTCGTTTTGGCTTCTGTTTTTAGCATGTGAATAATGAGCTGATTTTTGTTGTGCAGAGCCATTTCAAGAGGAGTTTCTCCCTTAAAAAGAAAAGTTCGATTATATTGTTGATATATTAGGGGTGTTATATTGTTGATATGTTAGGAGTGTTGGATATTTTTCTCCAGAGTCAGACTCAACCCATTTATTCTAAAGACAGCTATTGATTACTGTTTATATCTAATTTGTTAAAATCAAAACAAATATATTGCCTGTTTTTTTTTTTCCCAGTGCTTCATGCATGCTAGGCAAGTTTTCCACCGAGCTGCACCTCCTATTTTACACAGCTCAACTTCACATTAAATTGTGAATCCTCCAAGTGAAGATGGAATAAAATAAAGGAGATAACTACCTGGCCATACCTTAACATTCCGGATATCCAAGCTAGCACCAGCTTCCAAAAGTTTATCAACTGCATTAACATTTCCTGATGCAACTGCCCAGTGGAGTGGAGTGTTTTGGTGTATTTTATCAACAATGTTGAGAGAAGGGTTAAACTTTAAAAGAAATCCAGTTGGTTCTGGCCTGTCTCAAAATAAAAACAAAAACAAAAACAAAACCCAGAGGCATTAACAGAGATGAAGATTTGAGGAGTAAATATAACTAATGCATATTCTAAACACATGAATCACTTAATCAATAAAGTATCCCAAACAATGAAGGCATTTCTTAGTGAAGAATTCTACTCTAGGAAAAAAAGAGACCTATTAAATAACAGTCTGATATAAATATAATTTAGACATTAATACAGAAGACTAAGAAAAAACTTTTACTTTCATGTTACTCTTGGTTAACATTATTTTTTTTGGTACCGGGTATTGAACTTGGGTCTTTGCGCTTGCAAGGCAGGCCACTGAACCGCTCAGTTAAATCCCTGGCCCTCTTGGTTAACATTTTTAAAATTAAAATTTTTAAAAAAATTTAACTTTGGCTTATATTAAATACTATACTATTTACTCAGTTAACAACTAAATATACAATGTTATATTTCAGCAGCTGAGCCAAAAGCTAACTTTCTATTCTATCTTCAATTGATTATTAAATAAAGCAAAGTACAAATACAGGTTGAGTAGCCTTTATCCAAAACACTTGGGACCAGACATGTTTCTGATTTTAGATTTTTTAAAATATCTGCACATACATAATGAGATATTTTGGGGAATAGATGCCAAGTCTAAACATGAAATCCATTTATGATTCATGTTCACCTTATAACATAGCCTGAAGTTCTATTTTTAATAATCTTGTGCAAAAAAAACCTTGTAGCATCCTAAAATACCTGTACATATTAGAAAGCTATGGACTAGAGGACAGAATTTAATAAAATATGTTCCCTTTCTGATCATATCTTCCCTTCTTTCATGACTACTTAAAAGATTCTTTCAATAAAAACAAAATTCTACTTCAATTACTCTGTTAAGAACTTAATATACCTTAAAGGTGTAGAGAAAGTGGGAAGGGTAGGGGAAAGGGAACAAGGGAAGAGAAAAAAATATGAAAAAATGAAAAAATGGAAATAAAGTTTGTAAATAGGGAGGGGAGGAGGGGGTGAAGGGAGGGCAGGGACAAGGGGAAAAAATGAGAACCAAGACCTATCATGTGAAGGTACAGGATCCCAGTAATATATGTAACTGTATTGTATACCTAGATTGAACCAATGAACTCAATAAAAAGAAAAAAAAAAAAAAAAGAACTTAATATACCTGACTTCAGAGAACCAAAGACAAAATGCTTTCTAACAGATTTTACCCTTAGCACTACGCCTCTATGATAAAGGGAAACGGCATTAAAATGAACCCTGTTCCTAGAAGTTGCATGGAACAGAAGCGACTCAGTACAAAGGTGGAAATAAACCAACCTGACAGGAAAAGCTGCAGCCTGCACTTGCACAGATGAATACCAGATACTGGATTATCTGATTGTCATCTAGTACGTAAGCTTATACATCATGCAGAAAACTTAAATATGTATCAAGGATCCGTAATGAATGTAACTGTATTGTATACCTAGATTAAACCAATGAACTCAATAAAAAGAAAAAAAAAAAAAAAGAACTTAATATACCTGACTTCAGAGAACCAAAGACAAAATGCTTTCTAACAGATTTTACCCTTAGCACTACGCCTCTATGATAAAGGGAAACGGCATTAAAATGAACCCTGTTCCTAGAAGTTGCATGGAACAGAAGCGACTCAGTACAAAGGTGGAAATAAACCAACCTGACAGGAAAAGCTGCAGCCTGCACTTGCACAGATGAATACCAGATACTGGATTATCTGATTGTCATCTAGTACGTAAGCTTATACATCATGCAGAAAACTTAAATATGTGTCTGATATAAACACGGGAAGTTTTCACCAACCAGTTACAATTGCCTTCAGAGCAATCGACAATAATGTCAGATTGTCTGAAATATTATTGTCTTTGGGAAACCTATTTGCCATCTAGATTTCAAATTATGAGGACATTTAAGCTTGTAGCTATCTTTTTAAAATGCAAAAAGAGAAATATCAGACATGTTAACAAATGTATGCTAGGGCATCTCACCCTGTTCTGAAAGGAAACTTTTTATTAGTATTAAGAAACAAAAATCAAATTGAGGCAATTCAATTAAACTCACCCAATTACTTTGGAAGCAGATAACATGAGAGGTGTCTGCCCATTTACATCTGTCATATTCACACTCTATTTAAAAAACAAGCAACACAAAAAAATCAATAGTCTCTTCCTTAATAGAAATATGCTTTAAACACAGTTTATCTTACTGTGGTTTATACATAAGGGTTCAAATAACACCTAAATAAATAATGTTTTGCTTTGTTTTCATATGGCAAAAACCTAGGGATTTCTACAAAACATTTCTGAAGGAAATCTGAATATATGATATAAAGTGCTATATAATTTGAATGAAGGACAGGGTAAAAAACAAAATGTTAATAGCTATCATTATATATGAGATGTAGAGACCTTCAAAATCATCTAGCTTATATCTTAATAAATACAGTAATTCATGCTATTATTTTTTATGCAAAGTCATCCAGTCTCTGCCTAAACACTTCCAGTAACGAACTCCCTCCCTGTCTTCCGAGGCGGATCGCATTTCTGGACTTAGTATACTAAATTTCAAAGAGTCAAACATGAAAAATTCTTTTCTATTTCCTGGAATAGAGACTGAAAAGAAAATCCTCTTCATAAGGATGTGCTCCTCTTACAAAGCAGGTCCTGGTTTCAGGTGTCAATGGCTCCAACTGAGCCAAAGAAATGAGGGACAGTTAACTGAAGATTCTTCAGGGCTTTGGAGGAAGAGAACTTGGGAAAGAGCCCAAGGAGAAGCAGAAAGGACTTCTTCTTTTACGTCTTTCTGAAATGAAGCCCAGGGGCTTATATTTATTCTACTGTAGTTGGCTGACTCCGAGAGGAAGCGCTTATTTAAAGGGAGCACAGTCTTTCCAACAACATTGGACAAGCACGGTTCCATGCCCGTTTCAAGCACAACTGCTAATACACGAACTACTCCGTCAGCAGAGTGTTCCAGGTAAGAAAGGCTGACAGGGAAACTCGCACTGTTCACAACCATCATTTACCCTCCGCCTCTCAAGGCAAGTCGTGTTCCATGGAATGACTCTGAGAACAGTAAGCGCACATTCAAACTGACCCCGGTTTGAGCTCATTTGAGCTCGAACAATGAAAGCAATTGAATGGGTTAATTCAGGGATCATTAACCATTTCTACTGTCAACCAGAGGAAAAATATAGGCTTTAAAGTCATGTTTTTACAAAACAAAAACAAACAAAGGAAAACTCTGCAAATTGCCAGGCTCATAAGGAAAACTATGACACATACACATTTCAGACATCTATTACATGTTGCTGAGCTAAATATCCTGTCCCTCTCCTTCCAGTGAAGCTGAAAATGCATATTTAATGGCTACATTCACCGACGCTAATGTGTGACCATCTGGATTTCCATTCAGTTTCACCTTCAAAAGGAGGGTAGAATACAACTGCAACGGTCCTAATCTCTGCAGCTCATGTGGAGTATGAGAAGCACTGCAACACGTACCTGTCCCTTTGAGATGAGATAGGCTATAAGAGGCATACGCTGAAATAATACTGCCAGGTGAATGCTGCTGAATCCCTCTCCATCAATGAGAGTGGGGTCTGCACCATGCTGGAGTAACAGTATAACCATCGGTAAGTGCCCCTGTCTGTAAACACAAGATCAAAATCATGCTGTATCCTGTAGAAACAGAATGCATGGAGAAAAATGAAAGAAATTCTGGGAAACAACTGATATCCCTAAGACATGAGGGATTTTTAGTTAGACGCATTAAACATTTCCTAACAGTAAGATTTTAAAAACACTGGAAATTGTACAAATGTCTTGATTTAAGGTGCTCCAAGCTTAAAACGATATGGATGGGAGGGCAGGGACAAGGGGAAAAATGAGAATCAAGACCTATTATGTAAAGCTACAGAATCCCAATGATGAATGTAACTGTATTGTATACCTAGATTGTACCAATAAACTCAATTAAAAAAAAAAAAAACGATATGGATGGTCCTTGAGGGTGAGTGATAAACTTGATAACCTTCCAACCTAATTTGAACCTTATGTTGCTACCATGTATTAGTAGTAGTTTTATATGACTTAATGCTAACAATGAAAATCTTTACACATCCTAGACTACACTGCTGCTATTTTTTTTTCAACTTTAATTAAGTTTATTGGTACATTTTAGGGATACAGTACAGTTACATTTATTGTTGGGATCTTGTACCTCTACATGACAAGTCTTGGTTCTCATTTTTTCCCCTTGTCCCTGGCTCTCCCTTCTCCCCCTCCTCCCCTCCCCATCTACAATCACTATTTCCATCTTTTCATTATCTCACATTTTTTTCTTTTCCCTTATTACCCTTCCCCTACCCATCCCACCTTCCCTACACCTTTTGCTCCTTTCTTCCCATTTCTAAATGTCAGTAGTCTTATTAGGATCTTCTGTATTATTGCAGATTATTCACACCAGAGAAACTACTGCTGCTATTTTCAAAATAAAAATTATCATTAGCCAGATACATGTAACTATAATAGTCACAGACCGTGGGTACACTGTGATAATCCTAAGAACCATATATTCTTTCCCTTGAAAATAGCTCATTTTCATGTACAGCACTGTAGTTCAGCAGCTTAAAGGGGATATGTTACCCCTCGGTTCCTCAAGACTCTGTCTATGGAGAAAAGATTCAACTCCTTGCCTTACACAATACACACTTTTAGTTTCAGGTTCATGTCAACCTCATCACCAATGAGTGGAATTAAAATAACAGAAGAAGCTGTTAAATATCCATGTTTATTCCTTTAGCTTCAGAAGGCCAATACACATAAGAAAACAGGGTAGTGACTAAGCAATATAAATGTTCTAAGAAGCTGGACTACTCAAAATTTCTTTTTACTCCTGTGTCAGCTTTCAAGAGTTAACTGACAGAAAGATATTCTTTAGACTTTAAACTTTTGAGAGGAAAGCTCTCTTTAAAATATAACTGCAACTACAGGATATGACTGAATGACACAGTGAATGTTTAAATTTTTTAAAAAATTTATTACAGTAAAAGACACACTGCCAAGAA
The DNA here is from genome assembly GCF_012274545.1 of Fukomys damarensis. NCBI lineage: Eukaryota > Metazoa > Chordata > Mammalia > Rodentia > Bathyergidae > Fukomys > Fukomys damarensis. The sequence goes on from NW_022900928.1 coordinate 11,169,600, forward strand.
TGATGGGATAAGTTGGGTTGGGGATGTAGCTCAGCAGTTCCACCGCCTGCCTTACAAGCGCGAGGTCCTGAGTTCCATCCCTGGTCCCCCCGCGAAAAAGAATGATGAGATAATTTTGTGAGTTACCAAATGTGCATCTGTCATAAGACTGAACTGTCTGAGTTTATAGTTCACTCAATTATTTATTCATGTGTCCAAATATAAAAGTTGCTTATTCTACTTATAAAAAGTACAATACTCATATTTGAAATGGAGCCCTGAATTAAAACACCAAAAAACATCCTTTCTGGAAACTCTTTAAAAAAGTTATTATTACTGCTATTTTCTTTTTAACAAAGTGGGGGAGAGAAACCAGAAAACTTTCAAATTGCCTGTAACCAGTTTACAGTACGATATCCTCCAATCACACAGGTTATTTAATTTCAGCACATAAAGAAACCTTACCGTATGGCCCAGTGAAGAGGAGTTGAATTTAAATCTCCACCTAACTGATCTACAACAGCACCTTTTGAAATATAAAACCTGTTGAAATAGACACAAATGAAGATGAGATCTGTAACTTAAAATTCATATTGAGATAAAGTATATTATTTTTTTCTTAGTAATAACTGTGTTCGAAAACAGGTTATAATAATCATCTCCATAAAGGATCTAGATCTGTAAGTCTCCAAAATGTATACAGCAGTATCAGACAAATCCCTGGTGAAACATTCTTAGCTTGTAAGTAATGATTCCTGCTGTAATTAGCATTCCATTATAACTCTCCTCTCAAACACATAATAACTACTCTCTGGCAATTCTAACTACCACGACACTCTTGAAATACTACGAAGGATGTAGGGTCAGATATTCTGCTTACTCAGAAAGAGAAATGTGAAACTATGTCACCTAAGAGTTCAGAACCAAGTGGAGACACTCCAAAAGTGATAAAAAATTAACTTCAAAATCCTCTCGTAAAAGTTAGACATTTTAAATGTTAGGAGCAGATATGATGTGCCACGTGAGGTGGACCTGTAATGTTGTACGTGACTCTCTTCTGTGGTTTGGGGGGGTATTTCATAGTTATGCTTCATGCAGCAAATTACCTACACAACGGACCTGGAATTTGCCTGAGCATAAAGTGTGCTAGAATGTTGTAAAACTCACTGAACTTTCTTTTTTTAAGCCTCAAGAATGTTAAATACATAATTCTATAATATATCTACTTACATACACAATGCACATCTTAAATGTTAAAGCATAAAACAAAAAAATTAGCAGGCAGTAGGGTTTTATGAAGGGGAAATATCTTTAAAAACCTGATACTTGCCCACCTAAAAGTGTTATTACATACTTAATATTTTTAAAAAAAGGTTTAATTTCCTACATATCTATTCCTCTAAAGTAGAGGAAACTTTCCTCTATCCTGAGAAAGTTTGTTATGTTATGCTTTCCCCTTTTCTAAATGTGTCCACTTTCAGGTCCTAACCTTTATCTTTATGATGGGGGCCCTTGGCTTCTTCTAGTCTTTCTTTCTGGACCAATAAGAGTCCTGGATTGGAGAATCTCTAAATCCCTCTTCTCTATAACCGACTGGGCAGAAGATTTCAGGTGTTCATTAAAAACAGAGGATTGCAGATGCTTCGATAGTGGTACCTGAGGCAGAGGTCCAGAATTACAAATATGCAATTAACACACATACATCCCATCTTACTTTACAAGATCCAGCCTGTTGTTAATAGCAGCCCAATGAAGAAGTGACACGTTTTCTTTGTCTGGTTGTCTGACGTCATATCCTGCTTCTACCAACTCTTTACATCGTTCAAAAATGCCGTATCTTAAATAAGAAAAAGGCATACAAATCATTTCAAATACAGTACCAACATTTCTTCCTTTTACTACATATTTTCTTTATCTGAACTATTGTTCTGACACTATAAAATATAATATTGTCTCTCAATAGCCACAGAAGGTTGGATCCTAGATCCCTTGTAGGTACCAAAATCCATGGATATTTGAGTCCCTTGTATAAAATGTAGTATTCTATAAAACTAGGCACACCCTCTCTGGTTTACTCATAATGCCTCATACACTGTAAATGCTAAGTAGACAGTTATACAATATAGTTTACAGAGTAATGGCAAAATACTGAAAGTCTGCATACAGTGATTAAAGGCACAATTTTTTTCGAGAATATTTTTAACCCAACGTTGGTTGGAACAGTAGTTGGTCAAATCTGAGATAAAGAACCCATAAATACACAGGGTTGACTATAATTAACAAAGACGTGTACAAATGTAAAACTTAAGCAGCATAAGCAAACTTTGTTTATTTACCGACCCGATCAGTTCATTTGGAACTGAAATTTTGATTTTCTTAAACTATAATACATTTGCTAACTTTCAGGAAGTTTGACTTAATTTTCACTATGCACCAGGAACACATGGTGGTGATTCCTGACTACAACATACTGAGTCAAGCCAAGCCTGTACAGTAACCTCCCAATGTGGGAGGAGATGGATAAACTGAAAGCGAAATACAGACACGATACAGGTCTAGCAGAGGAAGGAATGATGGGCCCTTCTTGGAGGAGAAGAAACACGATGTCTAAGCTACATGTTCCAGGCTGACACAAGGGAAGGGGGAAGAGGACAAAAACCGCGATGCGAAGTATTGCAAAGATGTAAGAGGAATAGAATGGCGTAAGCTCAAGCATGAAGCATTAGAGCGGGAAGGAAGGGCAAGACGTGAAGACATACGAGGTAGATGACCACTCTAGGAGCCTCTAGACCCTCTGTGAAGTTTAAACTTCATGCCCTGCTCCACAGGAAACCAATCGGGAGCCTAAAAGAGGAAAGTGCGCTTTGAGTTTTAGGAAGGATCATGTTAGTGGCAGAATGGAAGCTGCTTAAACAGGGCGACAACTGGGAGCAAGAGTAGCTTGGAAGCCACAGCAACGTTTCTTCTCAACAGATCTTTGAACAGTCCTCTGCAACTGATTTCTATCTATACAGACCTAAAAGTTTCAAGGAGCCCTCAAGGGTCAAAAATGAAACCAAAGGCAGAATTGACTCCCATCCCACACTATTATTATTAGAATAATGTATATTTACTAAAGTGTGTATGTGTGTGTGTGTGTGTGTGTGTGTGAGAGAGAGAGAGAGAGAGAGAGATTTTGGCATTTTTTCAAAGGAAGAGATACCTGTTTGACAATACTAAACAAAAATATTGGTAAGAATAAATTTTTGATGATGACATAGCAGATATTTATATTCTACATCTTTCACACATCAAATTTAATGCTTTCTAGAAAACGAACACTCTTTTTCTGAGAAATATAACAGCACACATTAATTAGGACTTTGGTGGCTTAGAAAACACACACACAAATTCCAGCCCTCTTTTGGCCTTGACAACGCTGGTGAAAGTCTGAGATCTGTGGGAAATTTTAAGAGAAATGCGAGTTTGTACTGACATTCCTTGTGAAGTCAGCCTAATGTCTCACATTTATCATAACAGAGTTTTACTTATAACAGAAACATTTAAACGTTTCCATTCTAATTAAAGCAAATATCGATACCAGAACAGTTTTGTTTTCAGGTAACAACAGAAATGATATCAAACAATATTCACCCAAAGTAGTGGTCCTCAGGGCCTGTGAAGTTTATGGAAATTGTTAAGAACACTGAAATAATTGTCAATATATTTTAAACAAATGTAAATAATACTCAGGTTTTAAGCCACAAAGGCTAATGCATCACCAAGTATCTTTGCCTTTGATGGAAATCTTGCAGGGCAGTGCTAGTTCCTTTTGTGCTGATTAAATAGGCATGAACATTTGGTGGGAAATCTGATGGGTAAATTTACACTGAACTACCAAAAAAGATTTCTACCTACTACTTAATCTGACAGACAAAACATTTCAAAATATGTTCAATGGCAAGAGGTGAAATAGCTGCTGACAATTAGCAAGATATGACAATGTAAAAAAATGGCTAGATGCAAATCTCACATATGGCAACGTTAAGGAGAAACTAAAAATGTATTTTGGTTTTTTTAGTGCAAGCAAAACAAACCCACTACATATTTCAAGTGGTCAGAGAACATATTTCTACCTACTACTTTCCTTCCAGAGTACTCAGCACAGCAAGACCTGAGGAAGTACTCAATAAACAATTACTTAAAAATCCATAAATTTGTGAGCTGCTATTTTTCCATCCTATCTATGTAATTGTACTACATTTTAAGATAAAATTCAGAGTTCAGTGTCATTCTAAATCATTTATTCATTTAACAAACATTTACTGGGCATCTAATGGAAGAAAGAAACTGCAAAAGTCCTGGGGCTGCAAAGGCAATGGAGATAAGCTTTTGCTAAGAAGCTGCCCACAATCTAAGAGGAGAGCCTGGTACAAACGCAGCTAAGGTACACTGTGCTACTGAACTACCAAAATGAAGTGAGGAAGATGCGGCGAATGCCACACATATTGTAACTCATCAGAAAACAAAGCGTCCAGAAGACTTACTGAGTGGCTTTGACAATGTCACAGTGAGTAGAGTCCTCTATAAGAGGAAGAACTTCTCTTGCCTTGGCAAGCTCTTTGTTTTCATGTGCACAGACGCCATGCCGACCGAATCCCGGAGGGTGGGGGCCATGGCTGTGATTCCTGCACTGAAGAGGAAGAACAAATTAACTCAGCACAGCGGAGAATTAATGTCATGTTCAGTTACATCATGAAGCGTTAGCGACTATCATTATCTACAGTAATAAAGATTATCCTTATCTTAACTCTGATTGTGAGAAAACATAACATTAGAAAAATCCAAATTACACACTTTGTCATAAAACACAGGTTAGCTAAAAGCACAAGTGGACCTTGTTACTTGCAGTGAGTAGAAGATTGACGACGCTAGGCCGCCACCTTGGAAGGCTGTGGTGCACACACACACACACACCTCAGCACACCCACCTCCCAAGCTTGTATGGTCCCTTCCCTTTCAGTACGGGCTCCCCTTCCTGCTTCCAGCCAGCGGCACAACTCCAGTCTAACGACTTGCTCCAGCCACCAGGGAAATCTCCCTCACGGGATAGGATCCAGGTAGATGTCTTAGCAGAATCCACTGCTAGTCTTGAAAAAGTAAACTGACGAGATGTGCGAGGGTTTGTGAGAGGAGGGTCACAGGGCAAGAACTGTGGGCAGCCTCAGGAGTGAGAGGCCCATATCACAGAAAACAGAGCGCTCGATCGATCACCCATCCATCAAGCACTGACGGCCAATAACCGCGGGAGCTCGAAGAGGACCCTGGGCTACAAATGTGTCACGGCTCAGCCTGGACATCAGCCTGTGGGACGCTGAGTTGGGGGGTCAGCCAGGCAGAGCTTGGCCTCCTAGCAAACAATCTGTGGGACCACGGATGCTTCAGCTGGTAAAGTGTGGCGATTCCTTACACGGCAGTAGGTATCTCACATAGGCACGGCTGGCAAGGCTGTGAACAGTGTCACTCGGTCAGTGTTATAGTCAGACAATCTATTAGAGGCAGGACCAGCAAGTAAACTAAAATTGTTTTCTTTCTTTTCCTTCCTTTCTTCCTTCCTTTTTGTACTAGAGATCAAACTCAGGACCTTGTGCTTATGAGGCAGACGGCAGAACCACTGAGCTAAATCCTCAGCTAAAATTGTTTTCTTTAAACAAAGCCTTAGATTTAATAGTCTTAGGATCACTTCTAATCTCAAAAACTGAGTTTAGATCTTAGCGGAAACCCAAAACAGAATTCTCTAACTAGTTTTATGAAAAGCCAATGAAAATCTTAATTTGTTCTGTGGATTAGGTATATAGTTTGGTTTTCCTTTCTACTGTGATGGCTTTTTGGGTCATCACCACCTACTGAGCAGATGTTGTAACAACACAGAGGGCAGAATTAGCAGAGGGAAAATAAAACACCAAACAGCCATTGTAACTATGCACAAATAACTGAAAAAATAAAACAAAACAAAATGAGCATAGAAAGTGAGGAAGATATAACAAAAGCTCTGGTTAGACCATCTGAAAAACAATTTCTGAAGCAAAAATTATAGCAGAGATTAACAGAATATTAGATACCATGGAACAAAAGATCACTGAATTTGAACACAAGACTTCAAAACATAGCATAGAAGGAAAAAGACTTCATATGTGTAACTGTGAGTGCCACAAGGGAGGGAGGATTTAAAAAAAATATTCAAGACAATAACAGCCAAGTCTTTCAAATCTGCCAAAAACTATGAACTTGCAACTACTTACTGGAGACTCAATGAACCCCAAGCAGGATAAACCAAAAATCTTACACCAAAATATAGTATAATCTCAAAAGCAACTCACACAAAAGAAGATACATCATATTCAAAGAAATAAACAATGAACTCAGATTTCTTATCAGAAATAATGCAGACCAAGAGACAAGAGCAGAAAGGGAAAAAAAAAAAAAAGTAAACTAGAGCACTCTCCAAAAATATTCTTCAGAGACGTTGGTAAAATAAAAACATTTTAGACTAATAAAAGCTGAAAAAAACGCCAGCAGATCTCTTCCACAGAAATGAAAAAGGAAGTTCTTTAGGTTAAAGGAGCGAGGTGTAGGGGTGCACACCTATACTCCCAGCACTCAGGAGGGAGGCTGAGGTAGGAGGATCTCTCTGCAAGTTCAAGGGCAGCCTGGGCTACATAGTGAGTTTAGGACCTGCTTAAACTACATGGCGAGACCCTGTCTCAAAATAATACTACTAATAAATATCGGGTGGAGACCTGGATCAAAACAAAGAAAGTACCAGAACTATGTAAATATTTTGTGTGTGAAGAGATCTTTTTCATTTAAAAAATTTCTCCATGATACGGAAATGGAGGTACACTGTTTTAAGAGATGCTATAATGGTATTTTAAGATGGACTATGGTAAGGTAAAGGTACACTATGTTAACCAAAGAGCAAATTCTGTTTTATTTTTGTTTTGAGACAGTGTCTTACTAGTCATATAGTCCAGGCTAGCCTTGAATTCAAAATACTCCTGCCTCAGCTTCAGAGGTGCTGGGATTACAGGTGAGTGCTACATTAACCAGCCAACCCTCAGAGTAGTCTCTAAATAAATAGAACAAAAAAGTACGTATAATAAGCCAATGTTAAAGATAAGAGTTTTAAAATAATCAATTAATACAAAAGAGCGCAAGAAAAGTAAAATACAATGAATAAAGTACAGAGAAAACCAGCAGAATTATAAGATGATATCCTGATATGCAGCCATATTGATAATTATGCCAAATGATCTTAAAAATATCAAAAAGAGATTATCAGACTGGGTTAAAAAAAAATACATGCTCACTTCGGCAGCACATATACTAAAAAAAAAAAAAAAACAAAAAAACCAAAAAAACCTCACCAAAACAAAATAAAAAAGACTTGGTAACATCAAGGCTTACTCCTTTTAATTGGCTTTTGCCACATTTAGTGAAAAATTCAAATGTAGTTCCTTACCTCCACAGTTACTATGGTAATTAAAAAGATACAATCTGTTATGTTTCAAAATTAAAAGTAAATTTTATATTTCACTCAAAATTAGAAGTCAATTTTATATGTCAAAATTACAATGAGTAATATTCTTTGATCTTCCTGTTTTCAAGATATATTACCTTCTGAGATATATTACAAATGTAACTTAGATAACTGTCAAACAGTAGGGGCAAAAAACAAACATGGTTTAAAAGTAAAAAAACAGGAAAGGATACGCCATGAAAAATACTAATCATCATAAATCACACAATAACATGAAGCATAAGGAATGCAGTGGCTACAGGAAATTAATGTCAGAAAAAGTAGACATCAGCCCAAGAACTACTACCAAGGATAAAGAGGAATATTTCATAGTATTAAACAGGCTGATTCATTAAGATGACATAACAATAGTAAATGTATAGACACCCAAAAAAGAGCTTTAAAATTCATGAAACAAAAACTGATAGAACCGAAAGGAGAAACAGAAAGATTTGCGATTACTGGAGACAACAGTTGGAGATTTCAAGTCTTCTCTCTGTAACTAATAGCACGAGAACAGAAAATCACATAGGTTAGAATAAAGCTAGGAATCAGGAAAGGACAGAGCAGAGTACCAGCACCAGCTCAGCCAATTTTCAGTAAAATCCAGAGCAGCCATCGATGACCATGGTCTTCATCTGCATGGCCATAGTAGCTGGAGAAGTTGAGCATCTTTTCAGATGCTCATCTGCCATCCATCTTCTTTAGTGACGTCTCTGATATAGGGGGAATGGCTGCAATTCCCAAACCTGCTAGATATCCGAAGCTTGAGTTCGTGTTCTCTAAAATCAAAGAATGAATTCTAGGAACCATAGAGGTTAAGAATAGCAAAAACTTACTGACGGATTGCCTCTTCTAATAGAGACAGAAGGGGGTCCTGAAAGTGGGTTGCCCGCCCACCCCACTTTTCAGGGGTGTTTTTTATGGGGCAATGCCATGTGGTAAGGCGGCTACCAAGTGGGACAAAGCTACAGTCAGCTAGTAAGATTATAAGTACAGTTGCTCAGTTGTATTATTGGTCTAATGCGAAATCACAAGGTGGACATGAGGTGGTACAAAACTATGATCAACCAATAAAATTACAGGTATAGTTGCTTAGGTAATTAAATGGTGACCAAATGGCGAAGCGAGTCACCAAATGTACAAGGAATGAACAGGATTTGGGGTAAGGGATGGGTCAGGGATCTTTCCTGGAAGGGGTGGGTTAAGGCCTTGGTCCTCCACCCAGGTGATTGATACCTACTTAGAATATCAGTCACTGCTATTCATCCCTATGGGAAGCACTAGGGTGTAGCAGTTTCTCTCCCGCCCTTCAGTGAATGTGCGTCCAGTGTCCTCCATACCGACTCCTCCAGGGCCAGCCCTGCCTAGCTGCCTACAACAATTTCTAACTAACTTTAACTATCTGCAGTATTTCCATTCAAGTCTTTGCCCATCTTTAAATTGTTTTCTTTCTAATGGCTACGTTTTGAGAGTTCCTTACACCATACAGTGTGATTTGTGATTTACAAATATTTTCTCCTACTCCGCAGCTTTCCTTTTCTTAAAGGTCTCTTTTTCAGAGAAGTTTAAAATTTTGATGAAGTCCAATGTATCAATATACTCTTTAACAGATGGACCGTGGTCTTGGTGTCCTTTCCAGGAACTCTTGGGATCAGCAGTCCTCTGTCCAGAGAGGGCTCGGCTCCCTCCCTCGGAGTTTCTTTCCCTGCTCCTCAGCTTAGCTCACCGCCGGCTGCCCAGGGACCTCTGTCTGCAGTGGCGTCCACTTCCAGGGCTCAAGTTAGCCCAATGGGCAAACCAGAGAGGAGGAAAATGTAAACCGGACACTGGTCTGGAAGTTTTTGCATTCTGATTTACTTCAGTCTGACTGCTGCTGTTCAGTTGGGAATCCGAAAGAGCTGCTCCCCGTGTTGCGTCCAGGCTTCTGCACGACAGCCAGTGGGAGAGGAAGACAGTGTGCTTCCTCCATCTTACATGGAGCCAGACCACGCATGCTTCTCAATAGGCAAGATTGGATTTAGCTGGTCAACCAGAGTCCAGGGTTCTTTACGCCTCACAGTGCTTATATTCGTATCCAACTGGTAGAAGACAAAGGGCTAAAGGAAAAGACCTGAACTACAGTCAGGCTTCCTAGTGTCATCAAGTAACAGGAACAAAAAGGACAGCTAAGACTGACAGCGAGATCACTAATTTTTTTTAGATAAAATGTAAATTGTTTTATTGAAGTTTAAAAATGATATATATTAAATTTTAAAGATTTAGCAAAAGAGAAGTTAACAATGTGAACTCTTTTTCCATCCCACGCTGTACCATCAGAGGCAACCACTATTAAGTGTGGTAGATGACTTCCTCATTTTATTTACATCCACACCTGTATTTGCTCTTTTACAGATGGATTGTGGGTTGTAGACAAATACAGATGTATTTACACACATACAAACACACATTATATTCATACATACCGGTTCTTTTATCACTTTCGTATTTAATTACGAATGGGATCACTACCCATTATTCCTTCAAATTGCTTTTTTCTAATAATATATCACATGGAGTCTTGCAGGTTAACAGCTGAATACTATTATAATGTACAGCTCTAATATAATTTATCCAACCATTCTCCTATTGTTACAGTCGTAGGGTGACTCAACCTTTCAATTTTATAAATATTCCTACAATAAACACCCTGCATATTCTAGTTCTATAGGACCAATTCTCCAAAATAGGACTGTTGAGTTTTAAAAAAATAGGCATTTTAAACATAAAAAGGTGCTGACCGAATACCTTCCCCCATTCATACTCCTGAGAGCAAGGTACGCGCAACCTTTTCCATACACACTTTCCCAGAGCTGGACATCAATCTTTCTATACAATCTTGTCCACCTGCTGGCTAAAAGAATGCCATTCTGCTTTTCATCCCTACAACCCTATTTGCTAATTAGTTTGAGTGCTTTGTTTTGTTATGTATACTGGATCTTCCCATTTTCTCTTTTGAGGCCTGCCTTCTCACAGTTTGTTTTTCCAGTGGATTGTGTCTACCTGTTTCTATTTGTAAGTTAGGAGAGTTTAATCCATTATTTATATACAGAAATGAGTCACAGGAAACTGACTCATTCCACAGGCACATATGTGTGCTTCTTATAATGCCTTAGGGTGTTAAAGACATTTTTCACTGTAAAATATACACTTCAACATAGGGACTATCCACAATTAAGAGCATTTATTCATCCAGCAATGAACTGCAATGTATTTATGACGAACAAAGTATTATGCTAGGGGCAGAGAAGACAGTGTCTGTCCTTCAGGAGCTTAAGTCTAACGGGGGAGACCCATCAGAGACGCGCAGAGTAAAGCAAAAATAGAAGGCAATCTGATTAAATGGCAAAAATGGGTGATGAGGCTGGCGAACAGGAGGTACTGTCTGTGCCATCATTTCTGACCTGCATCCAGATCAACACGAAACTTAAAAAACGAATTATAAATTCAAAGCCTATGCTTGAAGTCAATGGTCTCCAAAGTCAAATAAGGATATTCAAGGCCATACAGTATATGCAGCAATTCAATAGGGAGCGGGAGAAAATGTGAAAGCTTCTATCAGAATAACTTTTAAAAACCACAACAAAAAAAGAACAATACCACGTTTTAAGCTTTATTAATTGTTAACACCGGCGGTCTCACTGATCCCTAAGTCAAGCAGGTTACCCTTACATTCTGTCTACAAGGCAGAGGAAGGGTCACATAACTAGCGGGGATGCAGTGGGACCTTTAAGCATGTTATGGTAGACATCAGCTTATGAATTCTTCAAATTTCTGTATCAATCTTAACTAATCTAACCCTCCCAAAAGTGAGCACATAGCTCAAGCTATTTTCTACAAAGAAATCATGAATCAGGGTAGTAACAACAAAAACACAAACAAAAAAATGGAAGAGCTTACACTTCTATTCACACACAGCTGGAGCTTTCCATGAGTCACATGAAGAACGAACCAAGATGATTTAATCCAACCTGACAAGTCATCCTCCCCCAAATTTCAAAATTACTGAAAAGGTTAATTTGAAGCAAATGTATATTCACTAAAGATATCTCAGATATTGGCATGATTTTATAGTGTGCTAGTAGTTAATGAACATAACTGTGAAATATATTTTCAGATCCTGAAATCATGACCCATGATGGTATGAACTTGGCAATGGGCTTCTGTCTCCACACTCAACAGGGGAGTATAAATTTAGTTTTCTGCGAAGTTAAAGAAGAGTCAGGAAAAGGAAAGTGAAGACAGAGAGAGAAGCAGATGGTTGCTAAGGGTAGGGAAGAAGACTCAGTCCCTGTTTCGCAGTCTTCTCTCAGACTAATCTGTCCTCCCTTCTGGCACTGATAAGATGGTGGTCACTAGCCAAAGCAACCTGGTACTCTCATGTTGGCTGTGCCAGTGGATAATCTGTCTGGTTTCTGGCTTCAGTGTTTATATCTGTACAATGAATGCGGCAGATCATTATATGTACAAAGTTTTGTCAGGCCACATGTTTGGTGGTCTAAGGCAGGGTGGTGAACCTATGGCACGCAGGCTGTAGTGGGCAATGAGGAGCTCACTCATTCGGCATATGAGCCAAGATGCTCCAGCAGCCAAGCATTGGATATTCAAATCTAACTGCAGAGTTGGCACTTTGTGGTCAGTAAGTGGGCTATGGTTTACAGTGTGGGCACTCGGTCTCTACAGGGTTCGCCATCAATGGTGTGGGGGAACTTAAAAAACTCACTATGGACTCACACACTGGTCAAGATGTCACTGTTTGAACATCACCCCTTACAGGTGTGGAAGCGTCCCAGCTCCATAGCTGTCTACAGTGCCAGGGTGGCAGAAATCACTAATGATGCCAGCAAAGTCACAAGCACTTTCATTAAACATTCATTCTGGGAAATGTAAAGTCCACCTGCTGTTATGAAAACCAAGGTCTCTCAGAGAACTGCGCAAAGCTGCACGTACAACCTAGGAACAATCGGACGGCCTCAGACATCCTGAAGCTTATCCTGCATGTCAGCGGAGGAATCTCTGAACTAGGTAAGTCACTGAAAACCCTTCCAGCTCCAAGTATGCTACAATTCTGTTCCATTTTACCCCCTCTGGGCCACCTTGGAGTCCAGTCCACAAATGCCTCAAGATGCTAAAATAACATTTTCTGGGTTATTGTTTTAATACATGGGGGGAAGGGGAGGGAAACAGAGGGAAAGAGGGAGAGGGAAAGAATTATCAAGGTGGGAGGCAAGATATTATGAAAACTATGTAAGGGACATAGGGCTGCATCTGTGGTGATTTTCACAACATATCCCCCAGATTCTCTGCTACTTCACCATCAGGAAGTGTGCGGGATGTCTATGTTCCTCCCTCTTGGCTCTACATTCTTTGACTGTGTCACTAATAAAATACTGCTCATGTGGTGCTATGCCCGGACCTTAGAAACTAGCAGCTTCCTCTTCCTGTTTCTTGAGATTTTTTTTTTTTTTTTTTTTGTAGAACCCAGCCACGATCTGTGCTGTACCAAAGCAGGCCATGTGTAAACTGTCCCTGCTGAAAGACAGGCCTGTGGGTGAAGACACAGAGATGATACCACCCTCAGCTACTGTGGCACCCCTTCTCCGGAGTCTTTCTAGCTGAAGCTCTGGAGGGATGGACACAAACCAGCTGGGCACCAACCTGTCCAAATTCCTCATGCGGAGTCCATTAGCGTGGGCTGTTTCATACCACTGTTTTAAAGTGGCTTGTTACATCACAATAGATAGCTGCAACATCTTTAAGCTATAAAGGATCACATGGTGTTTCTTGCACAGAAACAGGAATCAACTTAAAAAAAAAAGGTAAGTAGGTACTGTTGAAGTTACAATGGAAATTAATTCAAGAGAAAAATCAAGATTTAGAAAACTATACTTAAACTGATGAAGGTCACTATCTTGGCCTGCTTATCAAATAAAACATAGGAGGGGGAGATAGCGAGATTTGACAGATAATGGTTATAATTTCTTAGGACATTAACAGAAGTTGGATCAAGCCTCCAAGTTCACAAGTCTATTCATGGCACAAGTGCTAGGCCCTAGTCTAGATGTGAGGCACGCAGCACTCAGATAAAAATCACTGCCCTCACAATGCTTAGTCAGTGGAGGGAAAAAGAGCATCCACAGGACTCATTAGTTTGTTAAGTAATATTAATCGTTGGTGAGGTGGGAGGCCAGGGAAGCATTTCTGGTAATAGTGACTACCACAAGGGCTTGCAATTTTAAATACAGGGGTGGGCCACAGAAAGTCACACGGAGGTGACACTTGTGTCAAGACTTGAAAGAGGTGGGAGAATAAACCAGGGAGAATCCACAAGGAAAGAGCATTCCAGGCAGAGCAAACAGTACATTCAAAGGTCCTGAGGCAAGTAGGGCTGGAGTTCACTGAACAAGAAAGTCACTGATGTCAGAAAGGAAACTGAGAGCCAGACTGTATATGTAAAATTTGGCCCTGCCCCCCCAAATCAGAACTGAACTGGATCCAAGAGAACCAAATTCAACAAGATCAGAATGGGGTGGCCACATCCAATGAATGAATGAGTGGAAGTCTTGGCTCAGCCACTTAGCTGCTTTTTGACTTGTAGCAAGTGAGTCTGATTTCCTGAGCCTCAGATCTCATCTGTAAAATTATAATAAATCATCTCTTCCCACTTTATTATAAGATTACAGCACATATCGAGAAGGAAGAAGTGTACTGTGAACTGTAAAGCCCCACACACATAGGCAGGGTCTTCACATTATAACTGAAAAAACCCACAACAACAATTATTATTAACAGCTGAATCAACCTACTTTGCCCTACTAACTTCAACCTCCACATCAATCTCTCCCCTTCCTATGTCACGGAACTGGGGCAGGGTCATCTTCCCTGCGGCATGAGAGTGAACTGTAAGTGCTTGAAGGCTTTTATACATGGGTGGCAGTAGTCACGACACGGTAGTTCCTCCTACCAACCTTTCTTGGAGAGCGAGAAAAAGCATGAGACACAGTTTCCATGTGACAGATTTTACGCCCTTTTGCAAAATCCAAGCAGCCTGCAAACCATTTTCTGTTTTCAAAATGGAAGAACCCCCAGCAGGAACACGCTGACCCCTCCCACACATGCTTTCTTCACTTAAACCTACACCAGTCTGTTGAAAGAAGGGAAAGGGAAAGTCTGAGGTTCATACACTCTCAGGAGTGGACAGCATATTTTTAAGAGTCCATCTCATCCCACCAAATACTTGAAAATCTAGCACCGGAACCACTGTAATTGGAGACAGCTTTAGTTTTCTCACCTGTAAATGACACTATCTTCCTAAGGATATTTCAATTCTGTAATAAAATAAAGCATATAAAAGCATCCTGGCATAAGATCAGCACTCACTAAAATTGGCTGAATCTGGAAATTCTTCACTTATTCAACAAATACCAAGGGAGCACCTACGACATGTCAGCCAGTATCTATTTGCAGGACAGGATCAGAAGCAAAAGTGATAAAATTCCAGTTCTCTTGCAGCTAACATCTACCTCTTGTGACTTTCTCTACCGGGCCCCTCTGTTCCCTGGTACTACATCTGGCTTTGGTAACTAGAACTTCCTTCACGGAACAGAATCGTTTGGGATTGTGCAGACAGTCACCACATACCTCCCGGCCTCCGGCCTAAACAAACAGCCTTAATTCTTTCAAGTAAGCCAGGATGTGGGAACCGAAGCTACACCAGAGCTGGGTGGGGAGGAGGCGGGTGCCAAGGCGCCTGGGCTGGAAAATCAAGAGAACCTCTCAGGCTCCAGGCCGAGGTCGGTCCGGCTGGTAGCACTCAGGTGGGTCACCTGACACCTCCCCTCCCCAGGCGCCACAGCGGTACCGGCCGGGCGCCGGGAACCGATCGCGGGCCCCTCGGCC
>NW_022900928.1:11185275-11224745 GCF_012274545.1 Fukomys damarensis
CATCCCCCCGGGCACCCACGGCGGCGGCAGCTCGTCGGAAAGTGTCTGCAGCACCACGCTCTCAGCCAGCCGCCCCGGCCGAGAATCCACTTCCTCTTCGCGCCCCCGCCTCCCGTTCCACGGTCTCCGCTCGCGCCCTGCGCCGTCAATCGGCCTCACAGAGCCAATCGCTCCCCTCTCTCGGTTGGGGGCGGGACCATCTCGTGAAGGGATGGCCAATAGGGAACCGAAGTTCCCGCCCTCTGGCCCGCCCCATTCCCACTCTCCTGCCCTAGATGGCCACCCTCCGCCAGGGGTCGACCTACCGAAGGTGTCGGCTCAGGTACGAGATGGGGCTGTTACTCCAATGTCACTCACCA
The DNA here is from genome assembly GCF_012274545.1 of Fukomys damarensis. Lineage (NCBI taxonomy): Eukaryota > Metazoa > Chordata > Mammalia > Rodentia > Bathyergidae > Fukomys > Fukomys damarensis. The sequence continues at coordinate 11,185,635 of NW_022900928.1, forward strand.
TCCATGGAGTGCGAACTCGGACTGGGCTACTTAATAGGTGGTCATCTTTGTGAAAGTCTTACCATACCTTGGTTTTCTCATCTGTGAAATGGAGCAAACGGGCACGTACCTCATCCAGTTGTCTGGAGAAATAAATGAGGAGAAACGTGTACACGTGTTTCCACACCCAGTGCTTAACACACGTGAAGGATCACCTGACGCAGACTCGGTGGATTTTAGCCTTTAAAAATACTTGCTACTCTCCATTTGTATGATCTTGGGGGAGTCACTTCTACCACCTGGGGCTGTTTCTTCACAGAAAACAGCGCATACTGTAATGTGAGTTCCACAGCACAGGCTACGGGGAATTGGACAGGCGTCCTCATCCCCTTTGGGGGACCGCGCTGGAGGAGCTGGCCTTTAAGACCAGTGCACTTTGAAGGCCTTGGAAGCAAGAAAAAAGCCTTGTTTCTTCTGCCTCCGTGGGGCAGGGGCGCTCTCACACCTCAGCTCCCGAAAAACACTGAAGCTTTTCTAGGCTCGCACTTAACACAATTCTTTGTAATTATTCCTGAATGTGTCTGTTGCCAAGCCAAACCAGAATAAAACCCTTAGAAGCTAATTTGAAAAAGATCTGAAAATATTATGACTCCCTTATCCGATAAAAATGTTAAACCAGAAAGAAAAACTGTCTAGAAATCCAACAAAATGCTAGGTTTTCCCCATGAAAAATACTACTAAGAGACTATGAAATTATAAATGTGTTATTATTTTAATGCTGTGCCTATAGGGCACTTCACTGAGGATAGGAGACACGCCATATCCGTTTCTGAACTCCCTGGTGCAGCTCTGAGACATGGAAAATACCACAATTGTACTGCGTGGATGGGTGGATGTGTCATCATTTTTTGTAACACTGCGAAGGACAAATTGAGTGACAAATAGAAGTGTAAGCAGCTTCCTTTGAGAGCGAGAAGAAAAAGCAATTAATCCAGGCAGGGCATGAAGTAATGATTAGGCAAGGTTTCCCAGAGGAGAGAAGCTTTGGGTGTGATCATTTCCTTTACCTAATCAGAGCTCTGCTTAGGGTCACTTACTGTGTATCAGCACCTGTGCCAGTGTTTTGCATATGCTGTGTCTAATCCGTAAGATGGGTATTATTTCCCTCAGCCCCTGGAAAAAGAAACAGGTTCAGACAGATTCCATAAACCCCAAGTCACTCAGCTGGTAAGTGCTGCAGAGAGGATTCAAACCCAGTTCTCTTACTACGATGTACTTTGGCTGAAGCAGTTCGCTTCTTTCCTTTACAAGGATTTAGTTGGATGGTGTTACTGAACTTGAAGAAGCCTCGATATATGCTGTTTTGATGCTTTTGCACTGACATCCTAACATGTGGGGAGATCCTGGAGTAAATAAATCCTAACATCTCAACCCTTAGCCATGCGCCAGCTCTGCTCTACTCATTGCTTTATTCCTCCATTGAGCTGAAAGTGGGGTGAGCATATTTGTGTCTAATGACTGTGTGGAAGCAGAGCTTCTCAGTGCTGCCAGTTCCTCTCATCTTTGACAGTGCCTCTGGTTTATAGACATTCCCCAGTAGAGTAGCAAGATTGGAGGAGAAAGCTCCTAAAACTGCTTGGCTGGAGCTGAAATCCCAGCTCTAGCACTTAGTAGCTGTGTGCTCTTGGGAGAGCTGCTGAATCTCCTTGTCCTTCTGCGTCCTCCTGTGTAAAAGTGGAAGAGTAACAATACTTACTTCTCACAGCTGTTCAGATAATTGAGTGAGTGAATGTGTGTAAAGTACTTAGAGGACAGTCTGGTACATTCCGGGTGCTATTAGCTATGATCGTTGTCCAGGAATGGGTATCCAGGAGAGTGCTGAAGACTGGAGAGAGGCTGTTATGGAAAGGGCCAAAGATAGTCATTCAGCAGAAATGGCTTCTAGTCCGGCTTTGCCATCAATTTCTGTGTGTGTCGTTTCCCAGTGGCACAGACTCAGTAGCCCAACAGTAGAAAGTTATTGTCTCACAGTTCTGGAAGCTGGAAATCCGAGATCAAGGTGCTGGCAGGGATGGTTTCTTCTGAGACCTCTCTCCTTGGCTTGGAGATGGTTGTCTCCTCCCTGTGTTTTCACATGGTCTTCTTTGCACACGTCTTCTTATAAGGACAACAGTTAAATTGGACGAGAGCCCACCCCAGCCTTAATTAAATATATTTTTGAAGACTTTACTTGGAATGCACTCAGTCTGAAGTACTGGGGGTTAGGATTTAAACATGTTAATTTCAGACTGGTGGGAAGTTTGGTCCATATCGCTGACACTGAGCAAATAATTTCTCCTCTCTGTGAGTTTCCTCATTTTCAAGCGTAGTGGAAGTGAAAATGGAAAGCACTAACTTTTATGGTTCCACTCAGCTTTGGTTATGTGATTTTTCCCAGCTAAGAATAGGCTCTATTTTTCCAGTAGCCTCAGTCTTATATTTTAAAATTTCCTTTAGGTGACATTGTCCTCATTCTGTAAACATATATGAAGTCCTAGCTGTGTATCAGGAATTGTTCAGCCTAACAGAGAGGGGCTGTTCCCTGGCTTTGGGGCTTATGGTCTAGAAGTGATAGACTTTAATCCAACAGGCTCACCGGTACTTAGCTCTCACGGTCAGCTTTGTAGTTATTGGGTCCCTCCTTTTTCTTCTCCTGGGCCACCCATCTTTTTGCACACCCAGAACTGGGTGCATTGCCCATTGTTTGTCTCCATGGTGCTAGGTGCAACATTTGGCCTGTGGTGAAATAGAAAATGTCCACATGTTGAACAAATAAATGATTGCAACTGAAAGATGGTCTGTATGATCATGCCAGAGGTACTCCGTAAGTCACTCCACCGATTCCACAATGTTTAATAGTTCTTGGATTTAAAATGTAGTGTCAGAGTTAGCTAGTACTCACTGTCACAATATGAGTGACAACTGATTTTATTCTGACTGAATTGTTTTTCAATATTTTTTGGTACTGGGGATCGAACTCCGGTCCTTGTGCTTGTGAGGCAGGAGGCATCCCCAGCCTCTGACTGAATTTTTTACTCTGCCCTCATTTCTTCACTGGCCCTGGAAAGGAGAGGGGCATTTTTGGGACCATGGGCTTGTGATTGGAATCATTTCAATGCTGGCACCAAAACAATTCTTTGGAATGTTAAAAAAAGATATCCACACACCTGTCTGTAGAAAACTTCTCACAGACACTGGTTAAGAAATGCCAATCCTCTCCAGTACCAGGCAGGAGGGCTGGGTGGGCATGAGCACTTGCAACAAATGTTTGTTAGGCTTCAACCTGTGTCAGCTGCAGGCTAAAACAGAGGGGTAAAGTGGCACTGGACAGCATGGCCTCTGCTGTCCTGAAGTTCAATGTGAGGGAAGGAATTCTAATGGCGACAGATTAGAAGATAGAAACAAGTAGCACTTGTCTTAGTTACTTTCTCCTTGCTGGATGGGACTCAATACCCAACGCCTACAACTTCAAAGAGGAGAGATTTATTTTGGCTCATGGGTACGGCACAGTCCGTGGTTGGCCGGTTTCCAGGCGGAAATGGCCTGGCACAGGGGCAGTGTGGAGGAGAGCCGCTGCCATCGTGGTGGCTAGGAAGCAGAGAGCCAACGGAGTAGCCGGGAGGGACATGTGCCCTTCTGGGTCACCCCACTGGCCCGCCTCTCCTGGCCAAGCCGCACCTCCAGCAGCCCACTCCGCTGCTGAACTTGCTAGTGGACAGATGATTTCACTGAGAAAGCACCATGCCTCCACTCTGATTACCTCCCACAACCCCCACTCATCAGCATGTGAGGCTTTGGTGGAACATTCAGGATCAAAACCGTAACAGTGCGGAAGAGGGAAAGTGGTGAGGGTGCAGCACAAAGAGTCACGTTAGCCTGGGAGACAGTGTGGGAGGAGAGGCCTCTTCAGAAAGGCGTCACACTAGCACAAAAGGGCTTTCCTAATTTCTTCTATTCACGAATAGTTAAACCAGGGCTTGGAAAGAGACAATGCCCTGCCCCAATCACCTGCCCAAATCACCCTAAGGAGGTAGTGACGAAGGCAGGATTAGGGCAGCTCTTCTGACCCCTCCATGGCTGGCTTGTCAGCTTTGGGGCAGCCACAGGTGCTAACTGCTGTAAGCAAACTCATGGATTCTCAGGGCTGAGTTATCGGGAGACAAGACAGAGTCTTGTTCTGTCCCTTATCTTGCACTTGAACAAGTTTCACTCCTGAACATTTAAAAATCTTTATTTTATATACAAATCACCAATATGTAGTCATGGAATATGAGATCTCCTAAGACAAACCATAATGTAGACTAATGTTAATGTATATTTTCTATCTGACTTGCCAGATAACAGATTCTCACTCAAGAGAGATAAAAAGAGGAAGTACTTCTATTTTAAATTTTTACTAGTTATTGTTTTGAATCTCAGTGACCTGCTTGTATGTAAACACCTACTCTTACGGGAAAATTTTTTGGATGTGTCAGAATTGTGACAGTAACACTCAGGATTACACAATAAATCTGCCTGGACTCTGATGTAGATGTGGCGAGACTCCCTTAGCAACCTTCTAAACCATCTAGCATAGCTGGGTATTTATTGGTTACGTACCAGCACCTCCAGCCTCTGTGTTCCTAGAAAACCCTTCAATGTCCTTTCATTGGAAGACCTTCCTGGACTCCTATTAAGAGCCCCTACAGAACCCTCTGATGCTGCTGTCACGGTCCACATGGGACATTCTTGCTTAATTACATTCATCTTCTCCACACAACATGAGAAGTTCTGTGGGCATAGAAGCTGGGCCTGTCTCAGACACAGTTGCATTCCCAATGCACAGTACAGTGCAGGGTCCGTGGGAGTAATGAGCACACTACCACGTGTCATTCATCTTTATTTATATTCTTGGCTCCTAGCACAGTTTGTAATGCAGGCTCAGGGCTCAAAAGCACGGATCTGCATTGAAGGAAATCATCTTTGGATCTGCAGTTTGCAAAATGCTTTGTGTCCACTTAGATAGAAATTCTCAGCAGCCTGGTGCACTAGGCGAGCATCCTGCTTTACAGACTGTGGCTCAGGAAGCATGGGTGGTTGGGTAAGAGGACCAGGCCAGAGAATGTCGAAGAACCGAGGCCAAGAATATCCAGTGAGAAGAACAGCGCTGTCTCCTTGCTGTTACCTTGTGGATTCAGTCACTGGCCAGGCTTAAGTTCAGAGCCCAGGAACTAGCTGCATATCCACAGCGTTCAAAATTTCATGCAGGTAAAATTTGAAACTCACACCTCTTTGTGGAAATCCAAGTGGGTCATGGATTGTAGAGTTGACTTTCCACATTGTCCTATCAGGAGGTCGACGTTGAGCATCTCTGCTGTCATCTATAAAATGAGAATAGCTAGAGCACTCACTGTGTAGAGGAGTAAATGCAATGAATAAGTGAAAGGCTGTGTATAATGTGCATATGATAAGTGCTTTATAAGTGTCGGCTGTTATTAAGTACAAAGACAACCGCGAAAAACTGAAATGTTAAGGAAAACTTGATCTTACCAAGGATCGTGAACATGATTGGAATATTCATGACTTTACAGGAAATATTATTAATTTTTTTTCTTTGCACATTAAAAATTGCTGCCATCATTTTAGGGACCTTAATGACTCCTTATAGCTTCTAAATGTCATTACTATTGCCACCGTTGTCTACATTTCTGCAGAAACAAACTCATGTACATTCCTAGTTTTAACAGGCGAAACTTAGTAAGAGTAATTGTTCTTTTGCCATTACCACCCTGCCTGACACGTGACATTGTTTGCGGCAATGAGAAAAGAGTCATTCCTCTTCACTCTGCCTCCACCAGAAGACAAGACACTGGTTAAATCTCTCCTCGGTTGCTGTTCCAGGGAGAGCGATACAGTGGTATCCATGGCGATTGGCCACCCTGGCTGGCTGTGGTGCAAGTTGCTCAGAAATATAAAAATCAATTATCATCTCAATTTCCAGATAAAATAATTCCACTTTGAATATGATGACACATGGCAAAGTCTGGATGAAGTCACATTAATCCCAAGGCCCAGGAATCGCTGAGGAACCTCACTTGTAAGCAAGGGCCGAGGTGAGTGGGTGGGAGAAGCAGCCACCCCCTGAAGGTGGAGGGAAACGCCTCACTCCCTCGAACATTCCAGGCTCTCTTGCCTGTGCAGTCTTAGCTCCTTTGTGGGGCTGGAGTTGAGCAGTGAGTCACCCTTAGGGGCCAGAGCAGCCATACTCGCTATTTTAAGCTTCTCTCTGTGTCTGTCTGTCCTCCTTGCTGTGCCTGCGGACATCCACTCTGTTCTCCGTAGAGGAGGCCCTTCTGCTTGCTCATGCTTCCTGCTGCTCTCCAACTTCCGCTCGTGCAGGATACTGATGACACCTCTGGCTCTTCAGGAGCTTGCAGGCCCAGGACCCCGGCTTCTTGACACCGTCTCCACATTTTCATCCAGACCCTCTGGACCCTCGAGCTCCCCAATCTGGCTGCTGTCGGCATCCGTGCCATGGGCTCTGCCTCACTTTCCACAGCAAAGGGGACAACTGGGTTCTCCAGGTCCTGAGCAGGCCTGAGGGGAGCAGGACGTGTGGACGCTGGAATGAGTCACGTGGCTACCTGAAACTGGCCTGCCCTCTAACTCACAGCTCATGCTCCTCTGTTCTCCCGCCGAGTCTTTAGGATGCCTTAGCCCACACGTATTTATGGGGGTCTATTATGTGAGGGCTCTGGGTCTGCAGTGGTAGGCAGCAAGGATTCTTTTTGTGGGGGGTACAAGTACATTTCATTTTTATTTTCATTTTTTTCCCATTGAGTTTATTGGTACATTTTAGGTTTACAGTACAGTTACATTCATCATTGGGATCTTGTGCCTTTACATGACAGGTCTTGGTTCTCATTTTTCCCCCTTGTCCCTGCTCCCCCTTCACCCCTCCTCCCTTTCCTATTTACAAACATTTTATTTCCATTTTTTCATTTTCTCATATTTTTTCTTTTCCCTATTACCTTTCCCTTACCCTTCCCACTTCCCCTACACCTTTAGCCCTTTTCTTCCTATTTGACATTGTCAGTTATATCATTAGGATCTTATGTACCATTGCAGTTTTTCACACCAGAGAAACTGTTTGGTATTTATACATGTGTGACTTATTTATTTCACTTAGGAGTATATCCTCCATATGTATCCATTTTCCTATGAATGAGTCTAATTTCTCATTCTTTATGGCTGAGTAGTGCTCCATTTTATAGAAAAACCACATCTTTATCCAGTCTCCAACTGATGGGCAAAGGATTCTTAACTCACAGAGTCACTAAGTAGAAGCAGAGCAGACAAACAGGCAGTGAGATTACAGTGAGACAAGCACCATGCTAGAGTGTTTGGGGGTATGGAGGACAGTGGCACCCCAGCCAAGAGGACCGAGAAGTAATGTCCAGCTTCCTCCTCTCTCTCCTCCTTTTCTCCATCTTCCTTCTCCTTCCTCTTCCTCCTCCCATTTCTCTCCCACTTCTTCCTCTTCCTCCTCTTCCTCCTCTCTCTCCTTCTCTCCTCACTTTCCTCCTTCCTCCTGGAGGCAGTGGAGGCTGCTCGTAGCCCGCCCAGGGGTCCCCGGAGCTGCCATGATCCTGGCTGGGGTGGGGCAGATCAGAAATGAGAATCAAGCTGAGGCCCAGCTTCCAGCAGCAACTACAGATGGCCCCACAGGAGGCCTGGGGTGAGAGTGGACCTTTTCCTTGGTAGCCTCTTCCTCCAGGAACTGGGTGCAACAGCGGCAGCCTGGTGAAGGGGCCACTCTCCCAGGGCAGGGAGCAGGGGGCAGGAGTTGGGAGGCCCAGACTCAAGTCGTTACACAGGTGGTCCCAGTGGCACAGCCCCTGGCAAGGCAGTGAGTCTCTCTGGGTCTCGGTTTCTTTACCTGCAGAATGGAACTTTGGGTGCAGCATTGCTGAGTGACACTTTGGAGCATGGCACCACGGAAAAACGCTCTGCAGAGCTTTGCATAAGCCAAAGATGAGGAAGGAGGAAGCCCTCAATTCTGAGACCAAGTTAATTTGATCCCAGTCCAAACTCTACGGACTCCAGTTGTCCTTCTGGTGGAACACTTCCTTGATGCTACTCGGGGCAGAGCCTAGACTGTAGGACCCATGTGCAGGGCAGAGGGAGACAGAAGGAAACAGCAACCAGCCACCTCCCAGGACTGTGCCTCTGCCCTCGTGTCCCATCTATGTCTGTCCTTTCAGGTAACTCAGGCACTGAGGCAGAACACCAAGGTCAGTGAAAGCATATTCAAGCAATCATCTTAATTGGGGAAAAATAGAATATTTTAAAAAATGACAAACACAAACCTTAGAACTCTGGAAAGTCTGAGGCAGATTAGAACAATTAAACAAGCTTAAATCTTGGAAACGTTATTATCAATACTTTTCTTTTCAACCAGTATGTCATTTTGACTTACATCTTTTTCATCAATTTACCGTAAGGAGTTAACCTAGAATCTTAGGTCAGACTTACAAGATAGAGTTAACTCTACCACTCTATTGATCCTATTTCTGCCTGAGAAGTAGGCAGAACAACTGTTGTGAATTCTTTTGCACCATAGCCTATTAGCTATTAGCTAATTGGGTGATGCTCTTACATGTCTAGTCTTCCGAGTTAAAGATCCCCAGTTCTTTCTGTTCTTACAAACAGTCCCCAATTATTGTGGAGACAAGGTGAGAAAAAAAAATCTACTTCAGGGCTGGGGATTTAGCTCAGTGGTTCCACTGCCTGCCTTGCAAGCGTAAGGACCTGAGTTCGATCCCCGGTACCAAAAACAAAACAAAACAACAACAACAACAACAAAAACACTACTTCTGAGAACCAGACAGAGCTGGCTCTGTGTCCCAACCCATAACTTGGTCCAGTCACCCCATTTTTCTACAATTATACTCCTCTTTTGTAAGCGTGTCCATAAAACTAAATAAGATGCGCTGAAAGAATATGGCATGGTGGGTGCTTTAGGTGGATGATTCTTAAGGTGGTGAATGCCAAAGTCATTATAGGATTGATTACTTCTCCTTCAGAAGAATTTGACATAAAAAACTGATGGGATTGAGATATCTGGGAATCAATTTCATTCAAAAGTTTAAAGAGTAGAGGCATTAGTTCTTCTATAAATGTGTAGAATTGAGCAGTGAAGCCACCAGGACTTGGGCTTTTCTTCGTTGGTAAATTTTCAATTACACTTTCAACTTCACTGATTGTAATTGGGGTCTTTAGAATTTTTATATCTTCTTCATTCAACTGTGGTAACTCATATGTACCTAGAAGTCTGTCCATTTCTTCTGTGTTCTTCATTTTATTAGAGCACAGGTTCTCGAAGTAAGTATTAATGATCCTCTGGATTTCTGCTGGATCTGTTGTGACTTCACCATTTTCATTCCTAATTGCATGAATTTGAGCCTTTTCCTTCCTTTTTTTGGATAAGGTTTGCTAAGGGTTTATTGATTTTGTTTATTATTTTAAAAAACCAACTCTTCAATTTATTGATTTTTTTTGTATCATTGTCTTAGTCTCCATTACATTGATTTCTGCTCTGATTTGTATAATTTCCTCCTTTGTATGATCTTTTGAGTTTCTCTTCCAAATTCATTCCTGGAAGTAAGTGTTACTTTGATTCTAAAACCAGGCAAAGACCCAACCAAATAGAAAAACTACAGGCCAATCTCCCTAATGAACATAGATGCAAAAATCCTCAATAAGATACTGGCAAACAGAATACAGAGGATCATAAAGAAGATTATATACCCTGACCAAGTCAGATTTATCCCAGGGATACAAGGATGGATCGAAGTATGTAAATCAACAAATATAATATGCTTTATTAACAGAGTCAAGGACAAAGACATATGATCACCTCAATAGATAAAGAAAAAGCATTTCACAAAGTTCAGCACCCACTCATGATAAAAACTCTGCAGAAATTTGGAATAGATAGTCTTTATCTTAACTTGATAAATGCTATATATGAAAAACCAACAGTCAATATCATACTAAAATGTCAAAAACTGAAAACTTGCACACTAAAATAAGGAACAAGACAAGGATGTCCACTGTCACCACTTCTCTTCAATATAGTTTTGGAAACATTAGCCACAGCAATTAGACAAGAGAAAGAAATAAGAGTAATAAAGATAGGAAATGAAATTAAACTGTCATTATTTGCTGACAATATAATACTCTACATAGAAGACCCAAAAAACTCCACTGAAAGACTTCTAGACTTAATTGACAGATTAAGTAAAGTAGCTGGATGCAAGGGAAACACTAAAAAATCAATAGAATTCTTTTATACAAATAACTGACTCGAGAGTGAAATTAGGGACAAATTCCCTTTCACAATAGCATTCAAAAAAATGAAATATCTAGGAATCAGTCTAACAAAGGAAGGAAAAGACCTACATTGAGAACAAATACACTCTGGAAAAAAAAAAGAGATTGAAGAGGATATAAGAAAATAGAAAGACATTCCTTGCTTCTGGGTAGGAAGACTTAGAATAGTGAAAATGGCCATACTTCCCAAACTGCTATACAGATTCAGTACAATCCCTGTAAATCACAAAGTATATTTCACAGAACTAGAGAAAATAATATAGGCAACAGAAAAATGGCAGGTGGTATTACAGCCCCCAATTTGAAAGTATACTACAAAGCCACTGTGATAAAAATAGCATAGTACTGGCAAAGAAACAGACCTGAGGATCAGTGGAATAGTTTGGAAGATAGAAAAATAACTCCAGATGTACTCAGCTACCTCATCTTTGACAAAGGAGCCAACTATCCTCACTGGAGGCAAGATAGCCTCTTTAATAAATGGTGTTGGAAAAACTGGATTTCAAAGATTAAAGATTAAAACTAGGTCCCTATCTTTCACCATGCACTAAACTAAAATCCAAGTGGATTAAAGATATAAACATTAAAACAGAAACACTAAACTTGCTGGAAGAGAAGTTATGTAGAACTCTTCAAGATACTGGCACAGGAAAAGACTTTGTGAACAAACCCTCAGTAGCACAGGAACTAGCACAAAGAATCAGCAATTGGGATCTCATCTTTTTAAAAAGCTTCTGCACTGTCAGAGAAATCACAAGCAGAGCTAAGAGACAACCTGCAATGTGGGAAAAAATTTTACCACCTGTTCCTCAGACAAAGGTCTACTATCTAGAATATCTAAAAAAAATCAGACCCCCAAACATAAAGACCCAATTCAAAAATGGGCATCTGAAAGGAACAGACATTTCTCAGATGAAGAAGTAAAAGCATCAAGTAAATATATGAAAAAATGTTCCACATCACTGGTCATTTGAGAGATGCAGATAAAAACAACACTGAGATTCCACCTCACCCCACAAAGAATGGCTGCTATCAAGAAATCACACAATAACAAATGTTGGTGGCGTTGTGGGGAGAAAGGAACCCTTCTTCATTGATGGTGGGAATGCAGACCGGTGCAACCACTGTAGAAATCAATATGGAGATTCCTCAAAGAACTAGGATTAGAAGTCCCATTTGACCCATCTATTCCTCTGCTGGGTATCTTTCCAAAAGAATTAAAATAATCATACTACACTGATATATGTTCACCAATGTTTACAGTGGCGCAATTTGTAATAGCTAAAACTTGGAAACAGCCCAACTGCCTGTCAACTGGAGATTGCATAAAGAAGATGTGGTTTTTAAATAACATGAAATACTTCTCAGTCATAAAGAATAAGAAACTGAAGTCATTTATACCTAAGTGGATGCACATTGATGCCATAGTATTAAGTGAAATTAATAAGTCACACATGTGTAAATACTGAGTAGTTTGGTGTGAAAAACTAAAAGTGTAAAAGGTTCAAATTGTATAATTGACAATGTGAAATAGGAAGAAAAGGTCTACAAGAGTAGAGGATGTAGGAGGGGTAGGGGAAAGGGAAAAAGGGGAAAGGAAAAATATGAAAAGAGGAAAAATATGGAAACAAAGTCTCTGTAAACAGGAAAAGGTGGAGGGGGTGAATGGGAATGGGGAGAAAATTAAGAACCAAGATAAGTTACATAAAGGTACAAGATCCCAATGATGAATGTAACTGTATTGTGTACCTAAAATGCACCAATAAACTTAATAAAGATAAAAAATAAAATGCAAAACTAAAAAATATTGAAATAAAGTATAGAGGAAAAAAGATACATATCTGGGAATCAAAAGAAAACTGAAGCAAGTGTGGCCTGGGCAGGAGTCATGATAGGGAGTCTGAAAAAGAAACGAAGTCTAAAAAGAAAAAGAAACGAGTCACGGAGGCTGCCTAAGGTTATGTGAAGTAAGCGTGAGATGCCCACCTCTAGTGGCTGGCATTAGTGTGAGAAAGAGCTCTGTGGGATAAATTCTCCCCTCCGCTCCTAACGCTTGTGCTTTCCCACATGGAACTGTGATACTGTGTAACGTGTCTGCTTCTCTAGGTTGTGGTTGAAATCTAGCTGTTCCCCACGTGGCACAGCTTTGGATGGTGAGTGGCTGATTACAGGGGTGCTCTAGCCAACTTGCTGTTAGGAAAGGTGGGACTTGCTTCAAGACGGGTCATGGACTCTTGATTGAGAAGAGTGTAACTCCCTCCGTGACTCCTGGCTCCTCCCTTTGTTCTCTACTTTCTTTTTTATTTTTTGGTACTGGGGATCGAGTTCTGGTCCTTGTGCTTGCAAGGCAGGCGGAAACCACTGAGTTAAATCCCCGGCTGTCTCTCCTTTCTGATGACGTGATGTGCGCAGCTGTGCTCCCTGCTGGTCTCTTCCATTTCGCTTTTTCTGTCTTGGAACCAGCCACTCATGGACTGAAACTTCTGAAACTGTGAGCGAAAATAAATCTTTCTCCCTTTAAATTGTGGGTGTCAGGTATTATTACATCTTAGTGGCAAGGAAAATGACCGAGATACCCCCAAGACATGAAAGAGGACTTCCAGAACGGTTTCAGAGAGTGACAAGAACAAATGAACAAGTGTGGCCAAAAAGAGGGTGAGTGTTGTGAGGAGAATTAAAGGCAATGTCTTTTACTGTGTGTAACACATTTTAAAAAATTCAAACATTCCCCATATATATTTTGCCACATCCCATATATGACGTATGCGTGTCCATATTACAAAAGGAAACCCACCGTTCTGTAAAACTGAAGTACGCTAACTTTGAAAAAGTGCTTGCCCTCTTTGAAGTTGACTTCCTTGCGTACCAGAGAGCTAGCCAAGGCAGTAACTAGCTCTCTTAGCCCAGGTCCCCGGTGTACACTCCCACATCCCTACCCTCACTCCCAGGCAAAGGGCACTTCTGATGCAAGCTTCCCGGGTTCCTCCAGGAAGCTATGTGTTCTCTTTATGGTTCTCCATGCCCCTTTATTTTATTTTTTTCTCACTGAGTTTATTGGTACATTTTAGGTATACAATATAGTTATATTCATCATTGGGACCTTGTACCTTTACATGATATATCTTGGTTCTTATTTTTTCCCCATTACCCTGCCCTCCTTTCACACCCTCTCCTCTCTCCCTTTCCCTATTTACAAAGACTTTGTTTCCATTTTTTCCTTTTCTCATATTTTTTCTTTTCCCTTCTTTTCTTTCTCCTACCCCTCCCACTTCCCCTTCCCCTTTTGACCTTTTCCTTCCTATTTCACATCATCAATTATACGATTTGAACGTAATTTACACTTTTAGCTTTTCACACCCGGGAAACTATTTGGAATTTACACATGTGTGTCCAGTTGATGGGCAACTGGGCTGTTTCCAAGTTTTAGCTATTACAAACTGTTCCATGCCCCTTTGTTATTGCATTATTTGATCATCCCATAAGAACTCATTGTTTTTCAGTCAACAACCATAGTTTTCCTGGGAAACAGGACTTTTAGTGCTAAAATGGAGATGAGGTCACCCTCCTTTTCTTTGTCCCTTACTGACAGTGAGTTCCTGGCGATATGAGAATCCACCCTACTCAATTTGGTATTAGTTCCTGCACAATTTTTACACAGAGTAGTTGTTCAGTTGTTTTTGGAGATGTGGAGGTCCAGAAATATCTCCTTTCTCCATCCAAATTCGGAAGCCATTAAGGTAGACATACTAAAAAGTCAGACACACAGAGACAAAAATACTAGCTCTTTATTAGTGATGAAAGCTGATACTAGAAAAGGGACTTAGGTCTTATAGCCAGGGGCCTGTGATCCTCCGCCCACTTGATCAGAGACTTGGCCAACCGCCAGTTCCCTGTGGCTCTCTGAGTCCATCCAAGAGCATGGGGTGGACTCACAGGATGTTCTTCATAGGCAGGCCGATCCCAAAGGGAAGAGGAAGAGGCTGAGCTTAGTGTGCAAAGCTGTCTCCCAAACTCACTCCTCCTTTTCTCTTTCAGATAAGGGAGGGAAATGAAAGAGGGAGAAGTGTTATTCCAAAGCCCCTCCAAAACCCCCCACAAATCCAGGGGAGACGAGAATTGGTTGAGTGAATGAAGGAATCAATCAGTCAACAGTGCCAAGGCTGCCATTCGTGATTTGTTGGGAGATTGGAGCTGTGGGGTTGAACTTGTCCACTACAACCATCGTCATCGGGCCCACCTCTGAGTTCAGAGAGGATGAGGCAGACAGCAGCAGGTGGTGCTCTCTTGCGGAGATACCCCTGATGTGACTGCAGAAGAACTCTGCTAAGCTGCCACTTTGTGCCTACCCAACATGGGCTTCATCAGCTATTCTCTCCCAGGACTCCCCAGAGCCGCTTTGAAAAGTCGTCATCGTTGTTCTCAGGACTTTGTGTTTACTAAAATACATTATTTGGTCTGGAAAATAGAATAATGCCTCCATTTGTTCAATAAGATGTCGTGCTTGCTTAGGTTGGAGGAGTTCGATCTTGCTGGGAGGGACATGAAATTGCGTGATGCTTTGGCTCAAGTGAGGTTCCTTTGGGCTTCTGTGGTTGAGGTTAGGCTAGAGAAGGTTTGGCTCAGCTAAAGGGTTACAGAGGTCCTGCTCATTCCCTAGTCCTCTGGTGCCTCAGATCAACTTGAACCTTTTATTCCCCCAGGGTAATCAGTAGAGCACCACACACCAGATAAACACATTATAAATGGCACTTTTCTCTTCCTTATCCAAGTGTAAAGTGGCCAGGTTCTGAGTTCCACCCTATAAATATCTGTTGTAGATTAACTTGATTGAGCAAGAGCACTGAGCAGACTACAGGAGAGGCTCACAGTGGCTCTGACCAGCAAGCAGTGTGTGATTATGTCTGGGGATGTCCTCGTAGCCGTGGGGCGGGGCGACGCGGGGAGGGATGGGCCTGAGAGTAAGACTTCTACCACACACTAATTCATTGCAGACCCCTGGGCTTGGGCTGTCCGGATCTAGGGCTCCTCACCTGTGAAATTGGGTTGGGGAGAGATTGGATCCAACAACTGGAATCTCTTCCAGCCCAAATGGAGCACCGGCATGAAATGGAGCCAGATGAAATCACACAGAGGCTGTTCTGACAGTGTTGCTTTAGATGGCACCATGCCCTCTGAGTCTTTTTGAAGCAGGTGTTATCGTCTGGGTATGGTGTGTGTGGAATAGCAATAAAAAATAATGGCACGTTGAGTCACAATTTAATATTTGCATCGTGACGATCTGTGACAGTCATCTCTGGGATTCTCAAACATTAGCATTCCAGATCTCTCCATGTCACGTTTCATAGCCTCCCCAGCACACATCCTCCTGTGGAGATTTCATCATTAAGAATTTCATTTCTCATGGTGGGTTATTTTTGTTAACAGGCTCCATAGGCAATGAGCTGAAATTACATGATTTATTGCCTCTAGTTTTCTAGCGTTGGACTGTTCTGCGTGTGTACTAATTTTATGGTATCCTGAAATTCTGCTTTTTACCAGTTTCTTCCCACAGGAGGATAAGTTGCAGACTGAACACCATTAAAACAAATAGACAAACAAACAAGCAAAGCACTAAGAAAATAAATAATAGACTTTCCCCAAGATGTGGAGGCAAACCCTTTCTCTTAGAAAGAAAAGCTCACATTGGCTCAAAATGCTATTACCCCACCCGTGGGCCATTAGCGACAAAGGAAGCATCACACAAATGACTGCGCTGGCAGGAAATCGAGCAGGACGATTAGTTCTTAGTTAGCATCCAAGTAGAGTAAGCATCCTTGTATAGTACTCATCTAAGCACAGTCTTCATATGTTTTAGATTCTGCTTAACGTGTATCTACTCATAACAGAGACCTTTCCTATTCACAATGAAATATATATGAAAACACATTATTTCATGTGTTGTGTGTGTGAATCTGTGCATGTTACAAAGCTTTGACAGATTAGGAAGAGGTAGACATTGATGCTTGATGAGATATTAGTTTCCTATGGCTGCTGTAACAAATTACTACAAAGTTGGTGATTTAAAGAACAGACATTTATTCTCTCACAGTACTGCAGGTCAGGCATCCCAATCAGATCGCAGAGCCCAAATCAAGGTGTCTTCAGGGCTGCATGCCCTCCAAAGACGCTGGTTGAGAATCCTTTCCTTGGTCTTTCTTGGCTTGTGGCTACATCTCTATCTCTGCTGCACCTTTACGTCACCTTATCCTGAGTGTATAAAATGCATATCTGTCCCCCTTTTTTACACATACACAATTGCACTTAGAGCCCACTAGACACAATCCAGAATAACTTCCCCACCTCAAGAGCCCTACTTAATCACATCTGCAAAGAACTACCCCTTCCCTTTGCCTTGTAAGATGACATTCACAGATTCCAGGATTAGAAATGGGACCCTTATTCTGCTTCTCTGAGCGTTTACTCTGTACCATTGTCCTAACTTTACCGGGATGTGGCTCTCAGCTCTGTTCTGCTGCAGATGAGCTGTGTGATCCTGACACACTCAGAGACCAGCTTTCTCACCATAAAATGGGGAGGGGTAGAGTACCCCCTCTCCCTGCCTCTCAGAGTTGGAAACATCACTAAAAACACAGGCCTCGTTGCATGAAGACAGGTTCATATGCCAGTTCCCTCATTTTCTAGTTGTGCAACCCTGGGAAAGCTGCTGCACCTCACTAATTTGGTTTTTAACCAGTCCAATGGGAATGCAAATACCTTCTCTTCTAGGACTGTTAGTAGAGGTAATACAAGTTTAACACTTAGCGTAGTACCATATGCATAATCATCATTAAATTTGCAGGAGTTTTTATTTTATAGCAGCTGTGTCAGTTGAAAGAGACGGCACTGTTAAATAGGAGGCATAACCAGGCAGGACAAAGGGAACTGGGATCAGACAGGGAGCCCAGGATCAGGCATGTATGAAGCCTAGGCAGTTGGCCCAGGAAAGGGAGAATGTCTTGCGTGCTGAAGTTCCAGACCCAGGAAGTTGTGTTAGAATAACCATAATGATACCAATTGTTGCAATCACGTACATGAAATTGCCCTAAGTATTTGCACACACAAAGTTACTGGACTTCTCAGCAATCCTATTCACCATGTTTTACTATCTTTATCTTTCTTTTGCGTGTGAGGAAAAACAGGCTCTGAGAGGTCAAATGACTTAACCAATGTCGCATTTAAAAAAATCAGTACTTTGAACTCAGAACTCTGTGTTGTCATAGCTTTTACTCTTAGCTACAAGGTTAAAAAATGGCATATATAAATTTCCTAGCACTATACTGAACAGTGTTTAACATTAGTTATTTTCCTGGCACTGGTGAGAGAGCAAGAGCACCACGGGTACCACACTGAGACCAGACCACCTTCTAACCTCAGGGAGACAACACAGAGGAAGTGTGGGCAGTAAGCATGTTAAAAGTACGACACCTTGGCAATCTCTGACCAAGAAGTGAAATACAAAGTAAAGCCATTCCGGTTTATTTAGATTAGACAAGTAGAACCACTATCATCCTCTAACCTTGTGGGCATTCTGGGAACCACACACAGCACCGAGAGAACGCGGTGAATTGAGATTGAATGGTAAGAAGTTTGTGGAAGGAGACCTAGATTCTAAAGGTTCCCCCTTTAACTTCTCAGTGTCTACAGCCTTGCTTTCACATGGTTTCCTTCTAGGCTTCCAATCATGACTTAAACCACCATCGTGTCAACATAGTGCCTTCCTTTCCAGGGAATAATTCCCTCCTGCTCCACTCTGGACACACAGTGGTATGGACTGGGAGCACGGGCAATGTGATTGCCAAGTGTCAGGTGGAGCCCCAACTATGAGATCAAGCCAAAAATTATTCTTAGAGGCTAGACAGGACCTGGCCTCCTTCTCTGCATAAGGGTGCAGTTCCCTTGTGAGAGTCAGGCTGGAACAAGTCGAGCTGGAATGCCAGGCAGCCTGAGATAAATGTTTTAAGAGAGGATATGCTACTTTATAGGTGAAGAAACTGAGGCTCAGAGGGATTACATGGAATGCCTGCAGGTTGTACAACTTGTATTGGACAGAGCCATCCACTGCATCCAGGTCTTTTGGGGTCTCATCCTTAGCTGTCTCTGCCACACTAGGCCGCACTGAGATTCCAGAATAGGAACTAGTGGTCTCACTCTGCTTCCTTGGCTCCAGCATTTTCTGTGTCTAAGGGCACCACGTTCAGCCTGTTTGCTGTGTCTACAGGGGAGAGCCTCCCCTGTTTTTCAAACCTCTTCCTCCTGAGAGTTCTTACTGTTCCCTGGATGGTTCCATGAGAGGGAGAGCAGGTAAGGGTAAATAGGAGGTGTGTATTTTGGTACACATTTTCTGGGGAGTTGGTAGCAATGTGTATTAAAAGTCTTAGTAGCATGGATACCCTTTCATGCAGCAACTCCTCAGCTAGAAATTGATTCTGAGGAAATGCATAATCAAGCAAACATTATCAAAACACAAATAGGCACAAAACCAAACTAGATCTGACAGATCTTAGTGAAGTACTATGTAAAGAGGGTAAAAGGGAATACTATGTAATCATCCCAAGTGGTGATGTCAGTCTTTATTTATTTCCTGTAAATAAGTTACACGATAAACCAAAAAATAGGCTGTATGGCAGTACGAGCCTACCTTTGGTAAGTAAACTCTATTTGCGCGAGTATTTGCATTCAATGTGAACACACCGAATCAATTTCCTATCACCCAGTTGACTCACCAGTTGAGTCAGTCCTAGTTTTTCCTCCTGCAAAGCCTCTGGGGCTGCTGGCCAAGCCGCTGAAGGTTCTGGAGCACAGGCTTCATGGTTTAGGAGTCACCCACTTCTGTCCCTACCAGACAGCTTCTGTACTTAGCAAGAGTTGCTCTCCTAGTTGTCTATGTAGTTCTCTTCATGTCGATTTATTTTTATTGTAATTTTATAGTGGAATATTGCATATATTTTTTAAAAGACTGAAGACAAAAGTTATTAAGAAAATTATGTTGAATATTAAAGAACCCAATGGTTATTTTGGGTTAGGCAAGAGAGCTATGAAGTATGCAAAGAGATTCATGAAAATTCAAGATTCTCTGCAGGAATGCTTCCCAAATATTTTCAAATTCTCTCTCTTCTTCAAAGAAGCCAAATCAAGAACATGGAGACACAATATTATGATGCCTTTATAAGAAAGACAAAAACGGCCAGGTTGTGGAGCACTCCTGTCATCTCAGCACCTGGGAGGTGGAGGCAGGAGGACTGCTGTGAGTTCGAGACCAGCCTGGGCTACATAGTGAGTTCCAGGTCAGTCTCAACTACATAGTGAGACCCTGTCTCAAACAAACAAACAAAAACAACAACAATAACAACAGAAAGACAAAAACGATGTCCCTTCAGCAGACAGCTACATAGATATTCACACTCTCTTTCCCCTTCCCTCACTTTGATAACCACTTATCTCAATGCCTACAATTCATCAGTTCTGGAGTGCTTTGTAAATTGATTCATACAGCATCTAACTTTTTGAGATGTTTTTCCCACTCAGCACAATACTTTTAGGATCTATGGAAGTTATTTCGTCTATCAATAATTCCTTCTTTTTTCTGGCTGGGTAGTATTCCATGGTGTAGAGGTACCACGGTTTGTCTAACCTTCGTTTGCTGAAAGCCAGTTGAGGTGTCTCCAGCAGTTGACTCTTACAAATACTACTGCTGTGAACATTTATGCATATTTTTATGTGATATCAGTTTTCATTTCTTTGGGATAAAGGCTCAGGATTGTGACTGATGGGTCGTGAGGTAAACATACATGTCTTTAACTTTTTAAGAAATTAATAGACAGATTTCCAGAGAGACTCTGCCGTGTTACATGACTGCCAACAACGTATACAAGATCCAGTTTCTCTGTACCCTCGCCAGCATTTGCTTTATTAGTATTTTTTTAATTGACTTTCTAATAAGCAGTCTTAATTTGTATTTCCTTGATAACTAGTAGTGTTGAACATTTTCCCCATGTTTATTTACCCTCTACATATCTTTTCTAGTGAAATGTCTTTTGCTCATCTTTAATTAGATTTTTTGTTAAGTTTAGTGAGTTCTTTATTCTGAAAACAAGTCCCTTATCAAGTATATCATTTGCAAATACTTTCTCTCTGTTGGTACTTTTCATTTTATCCTCTTAATTGGGTCTTCCACAAAGCAGAAGTTTCAAATTTTAATAAAGTTCAATCACTTCATATTTGTTCTTTTTGAATCACACTTTTGGTGCAATGTCTAAAACTTCTTCTTTACATCCTGAGTAGTTTCTCTGGTGCTCCCAGCTGAAAGTTTTATGGTTTAATTTTTATACTTAGATCTAAGATCTATTTTGAGTTCATGTAAAGTGCATGAGGCAGGTAAAAGTCCATTTTATTGGCTGATGACCTTCTTCCCATTTGTTTCTGCCAAGTGAAATAATGACACAAGGTTCTCCAGGAGTCACAGGAGTAAGATGGTACACGGGAGGCAGGAGGGCTGTAAGCGCTTACAGAAAATCAGTAAATTACCCTCCCAAGCATATCGAGAGTGAGCTTGATGCTAGAGAAACCAAACAGAGCAGCAAATCTTTCCTCTGTAATCATATTATGCAACCAAATTTGGATTTGGAAGAGACTCCTACTGCCTCTAGCACCACAACTTAGAGATAATTTCTGTTTGAAGTTGAAAGTGAACACTGGAAATTCCTATTATGAATAATAACTTACTATTTAAGGGTAGGAGAGGAGTATATCTTATAGACTCATGGTTCTAGAGGTGGAAAGCCAAAGTTCCTTCTACAACCTCTGCTTGAAGAAAGATAATCTTTGCCTCAACAAATGTATCCTCAGTATGTGTTAGGAACTAGGAAATGTGGATGAGAGTAAATAAAACAGATCTAGTCCCTGTTCTGTAGTGTAGGAGGCGAAGGGTGGAGCACAGGTAATTATATAGAAACATATAATCTGTCTGCCAAAAGCCTGTGGTAGGATACTGAGGGAATATGTGACGAGCACCCTTAGTCCAGACCTAGGGAATCCAGGAATGCTTGTTTCAAGAAGTGACACCACACCTGAGATCCAAAGATAAACATAAGAGAGCTACATAGAGTGGAACAGGCAGGGTAGGGATAATAGTAAGAAAGAAGAGTCTTTAATGCAGGGAAAAACTACATTCACTGGCCCCGTGGTGAGAGAAACCCCAGAGCAACATGAAGTCTTAGGTGTTCGGCACTCCCGGTGGGTCGGGTGTAAGAGATGGGACTGGCTGGGTCACGAAGGAGCTCGCAGATCATGGTTAGGACTTCATCCATTCCACGAGAACATGAGGAATCCACAGGCACACTTTGAACAGGAGTATGACAGATCGAGATTTGTATTTCTTTGTGTGTGTGTGTGTTGTATTTTTAAATAAAGTTTGCAATTCAGTGACACCCAAAACCGTGCTGAGAAAAACAGTTTCCTAAATTAGTATGTGTTTGGAAGTGGGAGAGAAGTCTGGGTCCCAGGAGGGAGGTTGGCCAGTCGTCTTGCACAGGTGTGGTGGGACACTTTCCCATCGCAGGGGCGGTGCCCATGCTGTCCTGACACACACTTACACAAATGAGGGACCGTATGAAACACATTTTTGGCAGATTAAAAAAAAAGTATGTTGGGGAAATTTGATTTTAAGTCAGTATTATATATATGTATGTATATGTATTATATATTTGTAATATATTTATAATATATTTATATCACAAGTTCTGCATATCCCACTAAGAAAGGAAATCCTGTTTGCTCCTACCCCACCATAAACTGTACATCCTGGTGAGTCAAAGGTGGTGGCAGCAGGAGAGTTGAAGGAGACACATCCTATGAGCAAAGGAAGAGGAGGTGGGGCAAACAAACAAACAAACAAACAAACCTCATTGAAATGGTCCTCGGCCCCAAGTTTTCCGCAGAAATTCCCAGTCCTGCATTAGCCTCTGTGACGTGGGTTCACACACACCAAGGTGTCAGTCAGTGTTACAGCCTGTCTTCACGAGCAAAAGTCTGAGTTGCTAATTTAGTGCAAAGGTTGTCCTGTTTTCTTGTTTGTTTGACATGAACACAAAAAATTTCACTGCCCTATTCCTTTTCTCCAAAGAGAGAGGGAAACCCAGTCCTAAGGTATGTGTGAGTCCTCAGTTGGTCGCATGTCCTGCCACCAACTTAGTATCTCAAAGTCTCAAAATGAAGGCAGCTTGGTGGGAATCTCGGTAGTAGGCTGGGGCATGGGTTAGGAGTCTGCTGCGGGAGATGATGTAACCAGAGTGGGGAGCAGGGGTGGACAATGTTGATGCATTTACCCTGGGGTAGAATCCGAGGTTTAAGGGGAAGGAGAGGGATTTAGAGACAATCTTGAGGGTCAGGGATTGGTGGGAAGAGTCATGCAGAGAAACAAAAGAACTGAGTGGCTGTTGAAGGCATCGTTGAGGTTGGATCTTTTGCGTGGGCCTTCCCAGAGAGAAATAGCAAGCCCATGCCTTCTTTCTTATTATTCTTCCATGTTTGATGGTTCTGATGAGTGGGAGAACTCTGCTTCCTGTAACTTCACTGCCTTGGTCCAAGTTTGTCTCCGAGGGGCCACTCAGAACCCGCCCACCTTCACTAGTTCACAGTAGCCCTTTGGCAGCCTTGAAGACATGGATCATAGTCTTTCAAGCTTCCCTCTCCATCTTACTCCCAGTTTCTGGAGCCCACTGGGCACATCTTCGCTTCCTGCTCCCTGCTCTTTCCAGTAATCTTCCTATTCCCCACTTTTAACAATGCAGTGCCCACTCTGAATAGATAGAGACCAGAAGACTCCCCCTGGCATTTACACACACCATTTCCCCAGCAGGCAAGCTGGTCTGCAAGCCTATGATCCGGCCTCACAGGAGGTAGATTTCCTGCCTTTCTCCTCCAGTAAGAAAAAAGGCATCTTTACTATTCACTGACTGCTACTGAGTGTGTGAGTTTGCATGGGAGAGGGAGAGCACAAAGGCGGGACACTGGCTGTCTTCAAAAAGTCTGCAGCTACATTGGGATAGAGGATATAGAAGGGGTGATCAGAGTGGCCCTTTTTAGAGAAGTTTGGGGCATAGCTGGGCCTTGGAGGACAAGGGCACCATCAGCTGTTGAGAAATAAAGAGAGAACACTAGGATAGCAAAGGGAAAGTGCAAAACTTAGAGCACCTCAAGGGCCTGGAAAGGAAAAGAAGACATTGTGGTTTTAACTGAGACTTTATACATGCAGACCTGGAAAGCAAATGCTGCAGTAGTAGCCAAGAGCCATCCTGGGACACCAGCGATCGAGTAGACTCTCCTGTGAGCTGCAGAGCCACCGGAAGCTCAGAAACTCGAGTTGAAGATGAGTGAAGTGGTGATGGCTTGGTATCTGGGAATTCTGCCCTCTCTTGTCCAGAGGAGAACAGAGCTCGGTAACTTCATGGAGGATAAACCCTTGTAGGCAGCCCAGAGAATCCACAGAGGCACCTGCCTGGCCTAGTTTTAGCTCGCTCTCAGCTGTTCTTTCCAGTAACCTTTCCCAGGGAGACAAAGACAGAGAAGAGCCGGTGGCTCAAATGAGTGGCCTGGGAAGTGCTTTGAGCTGTGACAGTAAAACCTGGAATCTGAAAGCGCATCTCACTATCTACCTTTCAGGAGCCCTTGCTCACACATTTTTGAGAATTTCAAGATGGCAACATTCAACCAAGCACAGGGCCCCTTTAAGTATGGGGCCCCATGGAACTTCACAAATTGCCTGTCCATGATGCTAGGTCTTTCTGGGAGTAAAGATGAGAGACGTTTGTCATCCACATTCACACAATGGGCCCATAGGGGCCACCACATTCATGTACAATTCTTTTCCTAGCTTCCCGACAAGGTGAAGCTCACACAGTCAGTTTATGGCTCTTGAAAAGAACAATAGAAAAGGGGTAGGAATCTGAGTTCTAGCCTGGTCTGGCTCCAACATTTATGTGGCTCTTTTAAATTCCGGGTCTTAGTTTCCTGGCTCATAGTAAGTCCTCAGTAAGTTGTTTTCCTCCCTTTTTGTAAAAGTAGACCAGTTGTAGGATTCCTAATACATGGCATCTTGCAAAGCATCCCTTAAAGAGGACACAGTTTCCAGTGATGGCTCTTTAGTTGCACAATGAACTCAGTGAAATGAATTTGTATCTCTGAGCAAATTCCAAATAGTATTATTATAATTATTATTATTTTATGTGCTAGGGATCGAACTGAGGACCTTGTGCTTGTGAGGCCAGCCCTGAGCTAAATCTCCAGCCCCTAGATAGTATTTTGGCATCACAGTGCCTTCTTATTTTATTAGAAAAGTCATCTTAGGCAATTCTCTGAGGAAGATACATGAAGAAACTTGAGGTCTAGTCTTAGCCATTCTACCAATTTTCTGTAGGCAACTAAATTTTCTCTGTGCATTTCCTCTTCTATAAAATGTGGGGATTGGACTGAAGATCTCTATGGTCTTTTTCAGCTCTGAGAGCTGTACTTCTCTGATTCTATGCAGGAACTTGTCCATCACTTAGCATCACATGGCGCTGGGGCGAATTTAACTACTATTGGTCTCTGTAAGTTCACCGAGGTCAGGGCTGCTGTGTGTTCCATCTCGGATCTACAGTTCTGGAGTGTCAGCACCTGACACTCAATGACTGAATGGTCTGAGCTGCCAACAGAGGGATGAGGTCTCTGGGGGAGACACTTGGAACAAACGAGCCAAGAAAGTGAAAACAGAGATGTAATTGGAACTATAGAGGGAGACGGAGTACTAGGTGGCCAGTAGCTCAGATAATATAAAGGGAACAAGAAAATTTCAGACTAAAGAAAAGCAGTCAGGTTTTATTATTAATTCAAAGTGACCTATGAGAGAAATGATGATGCCAAAGATTAAGGAATGGAGGTGCAAAGATAAAAGTGTGGATGTCAGACATAAATGACTCAAGAAATGTGTTGGAAGAGAAGAGGAAGAGGAGATGGCCACTAGGCACATGGCAAAATCAAAGGAAAAACACATACCTATTCATTAGTCTGTTTGCTTTAAGGAAACCCCAAATGTTTGAGAATGAAGTAAAAGGTTAAAGAGTTTATAGAGGAAGGGAGGAGGCAAATGATGGATTGACTCCTAATGAGTCAAGAGAGAAGGATGAACCAAGAGCAGAGATCCTCCCCCCCAATCTCTGCTGCCCACAGATCTGACAGGCACAGCTCTGAGACCTGTGGACAGAATGCAAACATTGCAGAGGAGCTGGCCAGGATGTCTTTGTTTGTTTGTTTATTTGGTACTGGGGATCGAACTCAGGCTCTTGCATTTATGAGACAGGTGCCAGAACCACTGAGCTGACATTCAGCCCTGGCCAGGAGGTCTTTTAAAGCCCCCCCCCACTGGCATTCTGTGTCCACAAATCCTTATTGTGCCACATGGGTCACAGGCAGATGATGCCAACAGTGTAAAGAATGTCTTTCAAATGCAATCTAGTGCCTTCGGCACATCCTAACCTACCACCACCAGTGTCTGATCAAAGAGCAAATGAGCCTATTACAAACTCCGATTTGGAATGTGACCCAAGGAGGGACAGATGCATAGTAGGAAAAGCACCAGCCCCAGAGCAAGGAGTTCAGATCTCACCTCTCCTTATAATTCTTTATGTGGCTTTGGGCACATTTCTTTTTCTCTGTGAGTTGCAATTTTCCTTGGAAAAGCAGGAGTCGGAAATGGTGATTGGTTTATTTCAGCAAGCTTTGATTCTAGAGCATTACACAGTCATCCTGAAAGGTAGCCCTCCCTTCTGTCTGTGGTTCTTAGGCAGGTCCATGTTTAATATGGCCACTAGGGTACACAGGGCAAAACTAGTCTCATAAGAGTGGAGGATCTAAGTCCTCCTTGGAAATCCACACTCGCGTCACTGGTGAGCGCACAGTATTGGCATCAGGTCTGACAGGGAAACCCGCATGTTTGTCAGCAGCATTCTGGACTCTCCCACTTGGGTATGGCATCAGTGTGGCCAAATCATGTTTGGCAAAGGAAGGCTCGTGTCTACTCGTGAGTCAATGACATTGATGAAACTTGGTATTGCCTTTGGGGACTGAATTCTTGAGTGAGTTCCAAGTTCTGAGTTCATAACTTGGTTTCCCCTTTGTCAACCAATCTCCATAGAAGATTAATGGATATATCTTTGTCACTGAATATATTATGACAAATTAGGCATTCGAAGCATGTAATAAGCAATTTGTATTGGCTAGATGAGTGGACAAATGGATGAGTGACTGAACGGCCAGGTTTCCCACCAGTAGCTCCAGGCTTATATTCTTAAAGCTTTTCAGGAAAAGGAAAAGAATATTTTTTCCTTGGGTAGTTTAGAAAAAGTCCTCAAGAGGGTCCTTAGTGGCCCTGTTTAGGCCATGTTCTCATCACTGAATAAATACTGTGGCCAGGAGGTTGCAGAGCACCAACTGGGCCCATCACAGGCCCACCCACAAAATACAAAGGTGACGCCATCCACAGTGAAGCCCATGGAGTGAGAGTCAGCGTGGTGTGGCACTCCCAGGAAAGAAAGGAATGGATGCTGGGAGGGCAAAACCTCAGATGTCCTCTCCCTCGGTGTTATGGCTGGGGTCAGGAGTCACCTGCAAATCCTCCTTATGCCAAGGGCTTGGTTGCTGATGGGGTTTCAGGAAATGAACGGAACATGTGGGCTCTAAATTCATCAAGTGGATCAGTCCATGAAACTCATCCATGAGTTTCATAGCTCAATGGGCTTATAAGGAGGGGAGGCCTAATTGGATGCCTGGGTCATAAAGGACAATACTTTAAAGGGCATATCTTGTCCCAGACCCTCTCTTTTGAACTTTTTTTTTCCTCTCACATTTTGTTTCCTGGCTACCATGAGGTGAGCATCTTTCTTCCACCAGGCCCTTCTGCCATGAAGTTTCTGCCTTGGAGACAGATAAACATGGACTGGAGTCAGATAAACATGGGCTGACACCATGAGCCAAAATAACCTCTACTCCTTCAAGTTGTGCATGTCAGATTTTATTGTCCCAGCAATGGAAAGGTGACTGATCCCTGGGTGAATCCAGGGCACCCCTTTTCCCTGTGGACCTCCCAGCTCCCTCTTCTCACTCTCCTCACTGCACAGTGCTCCTGTGATGTGAGAGCCTTTAACATAAAGTGGGTGGGGATCTTGTTTCCATTTGTCCTTCATTCATCACCCACCTTGGCTCCTCTTCCCTCCTGAAGCCTTCCCTGATATTTGGCCTCCATATTCCTCCCTTTTTTGACTTACGCCACTTTTCATGTTGCACAGCTCAGACAACTAATCATTAAGTATTTTTTAGGCAGAAAAAATGTCCAGACTTTTGCCAGCCTCAACAAGAAATACTGCAATGAACAAGATCCTCTCTTTCTATGGGACTCCCGATTTAGGGGCCTTGCGTGGTTCTCTACTTGATTTCTGAGTATGTCTAATCCCCAAAGCAAAACCAGACTCCTTAGCTGCCAAGCTGCATCTCCATCTTCTCTCAGGTAACCTAGGTCACTCTAGGATGTTCCATCCTATCGGTGACATGGTTGGAATCCCTGTCTTCTTGCTAAAGGCCTCAGTGGCCACGAGTCTTCTTTACTGCTAGCTCACGGCCCTCACCTTGTGTCCCACAGCATCTCACTGAGGCCCTCACCACCATCACATGCATCATCACCCTCTGTTACCAGTGACTTCTGTCTTTGACTCCTAAAGTCACAGGAGCTGTCTGGCCCTGGATGTTCTTTGTATTTAGCTGTCACAAGACAGGGATGGAAAGAATCCTCCCCTGGCCTGTTTCAGACCATCTTGCAAGGCCAGATACAGAGTGGTTGCCTGCGGATCTGTTCCTTGGGTCAATATATATGTTCTAAGCATCCAACATCATGTGCCCGCCAAATGTGCCAGGGACACTACACTGATTAGCGTACTGAGGTCTGTCATGTAAGAGCTGCCCACCCCTGAAATGAGAGCCCTGGATCCATGTGGATCCTCTCTATCCATCTCCAGGAACAAGGGACCTTAGGGGCTTAGAATCAGTACACTCAGTGCCCGGAGGAAGAAAGCAAGGGAGGCTCCCATTATGAGCTGATCAAAACGGTCTGTGTCATCTGCCAATCAGGTCCCTAACTTTCATTATGCACCCGCTCTCGCTCTTCCTACATCTACAACCACTGGACAGAAAAAAGTACTACGGGCCACATAGTCTTGGCTTAGCCATCTGTGTAAAAGCAGCCGATCAGAGCTCTCTTGGATGCTTACACCAGTGTGCTCAAATCTGCCGTGAGTAGGCTCTGAGCCCTTTGGTCACTCGTTTCCTTCATGTCATCTACCACACAGGTCCGCTTGCTGGAGATCAGCTCAAGGGACAGCTGATAAGGAGGTCTGCAGTGAAGAGACACAGATGGAATTGTACTGAGAAAATCGAATGTGCCTCTCCAAGTCACTTACATAAGCACTTGCCCCACCCCAAAGGAGAAACATTAGCTGATCCATGTGTTTTCCATGGAATAGCCCACAGACTCCCTCTGAGGGTGAGCACTTCCCTGCCACATTTCTGCTCTTCTTCTTTTGAACTCAGAGGTGAAATCACTCCCAGGATCTCAGTCGCCCTTTCCCCATCTCTTCTTTGTGACATTGAAACCAATCTCTGCCTTTCATATCCACCCAGGGAGGGGTGGGGCTCAACTAATGAATGTTTGAGGAGCCCTTTGAGATCTTGGATGAAAGGCACCTTCTAAAGTTCAATAAAAAATAATGGGGTAATTACTAGCCCAGCTAGTCCCTGTTGACTAATTAGAGAGTTTTCCTCTGGCCAATTCTGAATTCATGCAAAAATGCATGGGTTCGGAGAACAAAATTGACTTGAGATTGAACTGTTGCACATCTGCCATTCCAGGATTGTGTTTTCTCGTCAGTCTGTGCAGCATCACAGCAGTCCAGAGCTGAGTAGGACTTCTGAGACCATGTCCAGCCTCCTTGGGTGGCAGGTGGAGCCAGTGAGCCCAGAGGGGAGATGTGACTGGCTTAGAGCTGCACGGCTATGGAGTCTCTTGGGGCCCCAACAAAGGGCTTCCGGTCACTTCTCTTCATAAGGCATCCTAGGCCATCTCTGCACACAGGGTGCTGAGATCAGAGTCACAGAGAATGGAGACCAAACTTTAGCTCTCACATATACAAAAGACAGAAGTTGCCCAGTAAGGTTTCATTGCCTTGGATGTAAAACAGGACTGATAGTACCGGTCTCCTCAGGTGCTGTGAGGATCTGATGAGCAATGTTTGTAGAAACACCTGGCACAGTGCAAGTGTTCAGTCCATGCTACATGAGTAGAGACTTGGTAGCTCTAGGTCTTGGCTTCAAGTAGTCATGTTCAGTTTATATTTATTGAGCACCTATTATGTCCTGACTATGGGGCTAAGCTCTCTTGGACTTTGGTCCATCGAGGCATCACCAGCTGTGTGAAACTGGGGTTCAGGTTGGTCAGTGAACTTCTCCAAGGCCACACAGCTCAAGAGGTGGTAGGTCTTGAACTTGGGGTCTCAGCCACAGTGCCACACTGCCCTCCTTTGCAAAAGAGGGTTGCACATTATTGTGACTGCCATGGGGCCTGACAGGATTTTCTGCTGTCGTACAGCAGAGGGGCATGGAGGGGAATGGGCACAGTTGTGGCCTGTGATGAGCCCCTGAAATATTTCTGCTTCCCTGGTTAAGAAAAGCAAACTCTTCCTCCTCCTCCTCCTCCTCCTCCTCCTCCTCCTCCTCCTCTTCCTCTTCCTCTTCCTCTTCTTCTTCTTCTTCTTCTTCTTCTTCTTCTTCTTCTTCTTCTCTCTTCCTCTTCCTCTTCTTCCTCTTCCTCTTCCTCTTCCTCTTCCTCTTCTTCTTCTTCTTCTTCATGAGATTTGATTGTTGTTGAGGCTTGGCACTGATGAGAGAGGTGAGGGGACATCTTCCAAGAAGGGCAGCTGACACTGGTAGCTGAACTAGGAGCCAGGAAGTCTGGATCGGGGCCCAAAGCAGCTCCACGGGAGCCAGGAGCTTTGCTCCAGGCCTGTGACTCTTGGTCTTGGTGACTCATGGTCCTCAGGTGAGTGACAAGGATGATGGGCAGCACTGATGCACGGCGTTCACAACCTCACCTCTCATGAGAGGGTCTGTTGGGCGAAAGCATATGACACTGGACGGCCTTTGTCAGCTGGACACACATGAGCCCTCGTTTGCCCCTCCGAGCTGAGGTTTCCTGACCGAAAGGGAGGTGGCCGGAAGTGCCAGGCTGGTGACTTCAGGGAAGCTGGTGCAGAAAACTGAGGCATCACTTCTTTCCAAAGGACAGTGCAGGGGAGTCAAACCTATGAGTTCAGACTGTTAGATCGGAAGAGAGAACTTTAGGAGAGCAGGCCTTCAAAATTCAGCTGGAGATCCTAGGGGTTCCTTCTGTCAGGTTTTCATTTCTTTTTCTCCAGCCGATACTGCAGATTGCAGCGACTACACCACACGTGCATCTCTCTGTGCATGGAAGAGACCAGGCCCTGTGAAAGGCTGTGAGGGAGGCTGGCAAAGGCGCAAAATAGGTGACTGAGTCTGTCCTTAGTCCGTTCTTAACAATTTCCTCATCACCAAGACTTCTCCAAAAAAAGTCCCCCAGAAACTGGACTAACTGGGGATTTGTGCTTCTGAGCCACCCTGGGCAGGATGACTGAGTCACCCTTAGAGACCTCCAGGGCTGAGCCCAGAATGACAGTGCCAAAGACTGTCAGAGCCACAGGTGACTCGGAGGTCACTCTGGTAGCCACCCAGGGCACAACTTTCTTCCATTCTGCAGGGGGATATCCGGTCATGCCTCCAACCATGGGGAACTCACTCCCTAACATCAACAAATGCCTGTTAGAAGTCGCCATGTTTCTTGTCCCCATCTGTCTAACCCTCACCCGCTGCTTGAAGGCCTGACTTCTGGAGCCACAGAGTTAGGTCGGCCCCCGCAGTGCCTCCGGTATTGTGTCAGCGCAAGGCAAACATTTTCTAGACTCAATCTCCCATGTTTGAGGGCTGGTTGTCACAGCTCTAATGCACAGCTTTGGCTGACAGAAAGACTTGAATTTAAGTTCTAGCTCAAAACTGATTTACCGTGCTGGAAAGTACTTAACCTCTCTGAGCTTCAGTTTACTGGACTTATCTTGAAAACAAATAATTAGTTTCACCTCTCTGCATCATAAGGATAGAACATATAGACAGTGTCTGTCCATAGGTCTTCAGAAAATACTCAATAGTCTTTATATGATAAGATTCATTCATTTAAAGAATATATTTTCTTTTATTAACTTTATTGGTACATTTTAGGTTTATAATACAGTTACATACATCATTGGGATCTTGTACCTTTACATGACTTAACTTTGTTCTTATTTTTCCCTATTCCCCTGCCCTCCCTTCACCCCTTCCACCCTTCCCTGTTTACAAAGTCTTTGTTTCCATGTTTTTCCTTTTCTCATATTTTTTCTTTTCCCTTTTTCCCTTTCCCCTACCCTTCCACTTTCCCTACTCTTTTAGACTTTTTCTTCCTATTACACAATATCAATGATATATTTTGATCCTTATTTACACTTTTAGATTTTCACACCAGAAAAATGATTGGTATTTACACATGTGTGACTTATTAATTTCACTTAAAACTATGGCCTCAATGTTCATTCACTTAGCTATAAATGACTCCAGTTTCTCATTCTTTATGGCTGAGTAGTGCTCCATTTTATTTAAAAACCACATTTTCTTTATGCAGTCTCCAGTTGACGGGCAATTGGGCTGTTTCCAAGTTTTGGCTATTATAAACTGTGCCACTATAAACATGGTTGAGCGTATATCACTGTGGTATGATTCTTTTGGAAAAATACCCAGCAGAGGAATAGCTGGGTCAAATGGGACTTCTAATCCTAGTTCTTTGAGGAATCTCCATATTGATTTGTACAGTGGTTGCACCAGTCTGCACTCCCACCAACAAAATATTAAAAAATATTTCTTGAATGCTTATTTTTTGTCAAGTACTTTGCTGGAGGCTACTCACAGGAGAGCAGAATAAAAGAGTGGAAAGAAGGTGGGCTTTGGAATCATAAAGACCTGCGTTTGATGCAAACCCTAGCATTTAACTAATGCCATGGCCTTAGACAACTGACAGAATGAACCTCCCAAGCCTGGCTCACGGCATCTCTGCCACTTGGCTTAGCCTGAGGCATTAATAGGTAGGTGCCCACCATATTGAACAGATGCAGGGCGTGAGTACATAATGAATTTAAGTAAGACTAAGATCAACCAGGACAGTGGCCATTTTATGATGGCAATTTAAAGTAAACTTAATTGAATATTATGGTCCTTAGTATGGGACCCTGGACTGCTTCCTTTGTTCACTTACTTCACAAGAAAACAGAGCCTGTAGATAGAAGGGCAGAATCCTATCCCTTTAGCTGTGTGGTGTTGTGGACATCATGGGAGTCTTTTACATTAAGGATGAAACTTGAACCAATGAGACAGCCGAGGAAAAGTCTGGCCGTGTTCCAGACTCGTTTCTGCAGTTCCACGAAGTTGTGAATGGCTGGCAGCTGACGGTTTCCAGAGAGAAGGCTCTGGGGCTGCAGCTGGGAGCTGGTGCATTTTGAAGGTGCATTTCTGCAGGAAGGATTGCAATTGCTTCCCCTGGCATAGAAAACCTCATCCCAGAGCTGGGATTCAGAGTTGGCTCCATCTGATGCTCAGGAGAAAGAAACTAAGGCAGAACAGTCCTACGGACTGGGACAACATGAAGGAACATGGCAGGTCAAAGAAAGCTGAGAAGGCCCAGGGGCACCCAGGCTCCCTGGCCCTGCAGGCACCAGGCTGGGGCAGTGCAGGGACCTTTGGGCCCACTTCCTATAGAACTACTCAGCACCAGAGCCCAGTCATGGTCTCTGTGGGACTGGAAAGGCAGCAGCTGACAAATATTCTAGCTAACTCTTCTTTCTCTCCATTTGATCCCCTGGACCAGGGAAAAGTAGGTGGGAAGGAAAGCAATAGTTTCATTTTGCGACATCCTAAGTTGCCCAGGCAAAGTACCTCTCCTGCTTCTGCTTCAACATACAGAAAAGGAAAGCTGTACTTCTCACCTTGGGGGATGTAAAAGTCACATTCTGATCCAGTGAATCTGGGAAAGAGCCTGGGATCCTGCCTTTCTCACGAGCTCCCAGTGATGCTGAAGCTGTTCTGAAACTCTCTGCCTATGAGACCCCAAAACATTAGAAAAACTTCTTTTAAAACATGTTTTCTAATCAACAGGAAAAGTTGAAAGAAAGCTACACATAGGCCGGGAATGGAGGTAGACAGGGTGGACACGGATGAGGACAAGGACGGCTCATGCATTCCACACCATCTTACAGGGAAGGCCTGGCTGGAAACGCAGGCCCAGGCAGGGGCACAGTCAGGCGGGAGACCCCTCTGAGTGCAGCCTGGCTCAGGGGAAGCTGTGCCCTGAGGGAAAGGGCATCAGTGAAAGGGGAAAGAATGGAACGTGTCCATGCCGTCCTCCACTGGGGGCGGCTGGGAAAACCAGGCCCTGGAGACTGCCGAGCTGCTGGCAGACGGCACGGCTAAGGAGTCCGAAATGGCATCGATTTAACTATGGTCTTAAAACTCCCAGGATGAATTTCAAGTGAACTCTGATGAAAAACAAACAAGAAAGGAAGGAAGAAGTAATAGAGAAGACTTTGCTCTATTGTCAGTATGTCCCGACTCTTGACAGAGCAATCACAGCGCTTCCTGCAGAAGCACACCTTCAAAACTTGAAGTATAAATAAACCAAAGAGCAAAGTAAAAGACAGACATAGGAGATAGGGAGATAGATCTTTGAAGGGAACTAAGAGATGGAGGAGGGGGAGAGAGGAAGAGGATTAAAAAGAATTAAGATGTGTGCTGTACATGCACTAGTTATCCACAATGCATGTATTATGAAGTGCATTACTAAAAAACGGAAAAGAAAAAGAAATGCATCTTTGAGCCAGGAATGTACCTCCCACAGAGAACTTCGACAAAACCAAAACCACAACACACACAAGGAAACAGACCATCACGGGGGAGGGGCAGCAGAAACAGCAAACCGCAGGACCAGGCCGGCATAAACCTGGGGAAGGGGCGTACATAAAAGCCATATGTTTAAAGAAATAAAGGGAAAGACAAACAGCAAGAGACTAACCATGACCAGGAAGAACTGAAAAGTCATACAAGCGCTTACTAATAAGGAATAACTTTCTTCAGCTTCCTGTTAAAGCCACAGTGTTATCTCTGTTCAAGAACTTAATTCTTTCCACGATTCTGGTCGCGCACCAAATTGGAGGAGACCGGAATGGAATTTCCCCAGATGGTCGACATTGAACCTAACCATTGAATTTGATTCAGTTCTGGTCCAATTCGGTGAGCGGCCAGAATCTGGTCCGAATCAAGTTCTGCGCTCCTCATCTGGGGACACTCCAGGCCTCCCTAAGTCCACATTTGATGGGGGGTCACCAGAGTGGCCGCAGTCAACCCCGCTCTGCACCACGGTCACTCCTCGAGCCCCCTGGCCAGCGCCTCTCTCGCCCACCCTCGCAGGCTGATCGCAGACAGACAGGGCAGCACCGGCACCACCTCGGCGGGCAGGGAACGGGGCTGGAATTCGTCAGGTCGCGAAGGGTCCCTCCTGCCGTCCCCCAGGACAGTAACGACAGCAACCAGACAGCACGATCTGTGCTTCACTATTGCGTTAAGCGCTTGTCAAGCTTCATCAAACGGAACTGTGCACCCAGTAGGTTGGGAAATCTTTGGGGTCACTGCCAAGTGCTGTGTCACGGTGCAGGAAGTGTGAACGCAGGTCCTGCGTGCGCAAAGGGCGGGCTGCTCCCGTCAGGAGCAGAAGACCTAAGGGCAGCACGGGGAAGAGGTACGGCGCCCCAGCAATCCCGCCCTTCTACCCTACCTTCCGTACCCGTCTTACATCAGTACCGTGAAACCCCGCAGAAAAACATTTTTCAATTCTCAGAAAATATTAAAACCCGGCTGTACGTGCACTCTGCGAGGTAAAATGTGCCTCTTTAGACTCCTGGAAGAGAATGGGAAAGGAAGCTTACTCGCGCCCTCTTGTGACGAGATTCAGCAATTCAGGGAGACCCTTTGCAGCCCTGCTGGTCCTGCCCGCCCTCAGGAGAGTTTGCATTCCAGCAGAAACAGGGCGAAAATGCACGCAGGCAGACACATGAACAGTATCCCTCCAGACAGTGAAAAGGAGAGTATAAGCTAGAGCATCGGAATGGAGTGCCAGGGCGGAGAGGGCCTGGGTCAGGCACAAGTGATGTGTTCAAGGAAGGCTGCTCTGGGAAGCGGGGGTAGCCGAGCTGGACCCTGAACAGCAAAAGGTTACCACAGGGCCAGCATCCTGGGCAGTGCAAAGGCTGCAAGGATGGAGTGATCGCGAGGTTTCTCAGCACAGCAGAGACCGCATGGCAGGTGGCAGAGGCAAAGAAAATATCCCAGTAGATTTGGTGAGTGATGGGCATTACTAGGAGCACCCACTTCCTCCAGGAGAAAAATGGGGTCTGATTCACAATTTCACACCCGTGTTTCCTCATCCCTTCAGCAAATTCAGCCTAAGACCATCCCTCATCTCTACAGCCCCTGAAGCCCAAGTTACCAAATTAGCACCCTCTCCTGCCCAAGCTTCCTAGAGGAAGCCCTTGTCCCTTACAAGCCACTCTTCCTCAGTGAAGAGGCAACGTGCTTCTCATGGGAGAGAGTCTCATCCTTGCTGAGAACTCTTCAACTGCTTTGCACATGGAAAATCCAACTCTGAGTAGAGGCTGGAGGTCTTCCTGCCTCAGAGGCCTTGCACTAATGGTTCCCTGCACCGGAAACTCTTCCTCCACTTCCTGTTTTTGTCCAGCGGTCTCAGCTGAAGGAGAACCCTTCCTAAAGTATTCTCTCCAACAGAGCCTTCAGGTGACTCAACCACACTACCACACTGATTTCTTTAATACTTTGTAATTATCTCACTTATTTGGTGTTTTTTTTTTTGTCTTTTTCCATGATCGATTTTGAAATCCATGTGGACAGGGACAGCATATCTCCTGATGTCCAGTGGCTGCTCATCAGCTGCGTGATCTTGGACAAGTTGCAAACCTCTCTGTGTCTCAGTCTCATCACCTGAAAAGGGGAGATGATAGTGCTCTTCACTTCATGTGACCGTAGTGAAGATGAAATGAGTCCAAAAATGTAAAATGCTTCCAGTAGTGCTTGGGACAAAGCAAGATCCAAAGGATCATCATCATCATCATCATTATCATCTTAAAAACAGTGACTATTGTGATCATTGTGTGACTATCTAGAGCTCAGAGCTGGACGAGGGCGACCCAGATAACTGGCTCAGACTGGGCTGTTTGTTAGACGGACGGCTGGGAGTTGAGCTGTGGAGTGGGGGTGGTGCAGTCAGGTCAAGAACTGCAGCCTCCTAGGGGTGCAGAATTCTCCCAACACCCAGGGAGAAGATACCTCTCCTGTCACTTCCTAGTTATAGGCCCTCCTATAACCCCAGTACCTTAAGAGACACTGTACCTGCCCCTCCTGGGGGCTATGAGTTCTGCTCACTTCCTGCTCTCACCCCATGGCGTGTACTTTTGCTTTAAATAAATCTTACTCTTATTACTGTTTTCGCGTGCCCCACTTGGTGTCACGCTCAGTTCAGTTCCAGATACCAAGAGCCTGGAAATGACTTCTCTGAGCCCTCCCATCTGATACCAGTAGGGACACTTATGCTTTGGAGATATTCTGCTCCAGTCCTTACTTGTCCTCCATTCTCCCACAGCCTAACTCCAAACTGTACAGTGCTCTGCAGATTTGGAGGCGTCTGTTTCCCCAACACTAATTTTCTGAAGTGGGGGTCAGGGGGCACACAAGCAGCTGGGTCCCCACCCATGAAACGAGGCCTGGGGCTTGCTCGGGCCTCAGGGAGTTGGCCCTTAGCCTCCTGAGATGTGGGCCCAAGTGGACTCTGCCCTCTCCCTCAGCTGCCCAACCCTGTTCCATGGAGGCCAGCCACACCCTGCCCACTCCCTGACACCCACTACTACCACCTCTCTAGCCCCACCCTGCCCAAACCCTGTCAGGAGGAGGCTGGAGGAACCGGACTGTCTGTCCTCACCGGGTGGCAGCCAGGTCTGCAGGAACCTGGGGAGAAGAGGGCCACCTGGAGGTTGCTGGGCTTCCCTGAAATTCAGAGCTGTGGAGGAGAGAGCCTCTGCGCCACGAGACCTGAGGGACAGCGAGTCTTCATCTGCTCCTTAGCAAGTGTTGCCGTGAGATTTGAGAGAATTACACCCTCCGTAATGCTCCTTTGAAATTCTCTTGGGCTTCGCTGGCCCCAGCCCAGGTTCCCAGGAGGCATCTACTCTAAGGGAGGAGCATGGAAGCAAGTGGGACCCTCAGCGGCATAGCGGGAGACCCACCACCCTCGTCTGGTCCCAAAGACCCATGGAGGCAGCCATGTGCCCAGTGCTTCAGCCTTGCTGGCTTTGGGGTTTGGATTCCAAGGCCAAGCTTCAGAGGCCTTGTAGAAGTCTGGGAGAAGGACGGCGTGTTGAGAGGAGGAGGAGGAGGAGGAAAGGAGGGAGAGGGGAGAAGGGGAGGGGGGACAGGGTTAGACCTTGCGGCTTTTGCACACACTCAGCACTCCCTTGTGCCTGAGTACCTCACAAGTCAGTTGAGAAAGCTGAGTACTAGTGGGGTTAAGCACAGTTAGGAGAGTGACCCAACGAGGATTCATGGATTTAGTAGATCCTGGATTCAAGGCCAGAATGCCAATGGCTGATTTCATGGACACCACCCTATGCCAGCAGAGCTGTACTCACTGCCACCCAGGGACACCCTGGTCCCCAAATCTCTTGTGGCTTAAGTGGGTAGGTGGACAGCAGGAGGGAGCTCTTACTAAACAACGTTACCTGCCTTCTTCTCACTTTGATATTCTCTTTCTCTCCCTCCTTCCCTCCCTCTCTCTCTCTCCCTCCTTCCCTCTTGCTTCTCCTCCCACACTTGTACTTGAAAGCCCAGAAAGCCCAGATTTCCCCAGTGACAAGACTGTCACAGGCCCTCTGCTGGGAAACGAGGGTTACATGATCCCAGCAAAGATGATCGACTGCCACCTAGTGTCAGAATATGTTCATGTCACATTTCTTTTCTGTCTGATGAGATACTTCAAGAACCAGAAGCTGGTGTCAGCAGTTCCTGTTTGCTTGTCCCGGTTTCAGCATCCTTAAAAAAAAAAAAAAATCCCTCACTCAAATAAGTCAGGCACTAAACGAATACTGCAAGAACCTAAAAGGCGGGGGGCAGGGTGGGGAGTTGGTCAGTGGGTACTAAGTTACAATTCGACAGGAAAAGTGAGTTAAAGTGTGTTATCGCACAGTGAGGTAATAATAATCACAGCCTACTGTGCATTTCAAAAAAGCTGGAAGTGCTTTTCTCACAAAGAAAAGATAAATATTTGAAGAAATAAGTTTATCCTCATTTGAACATTATGTAATATAAACACATGAAAATGACATGGTAGCCCAAATATGTGTGTGTGTGTGTGTGTGTGTGTGTGTGTGTGTGTGTGTGTGTTAAATAATA
>NW_022900928.1:11224844-11311337 GCF_012274545.1 Fukomys damarensis
TATTTATTTTTCATTTTTTGGTTTTTTGAGACAGGGTCTCACTATATAGTTAAGACTGACCTGGAACTCACTATGTACCCCAGGCTGGTCTTGAACTCAAGCAGTCCTCCTGCCTCAGCTTCCTGAGTGCTGGGAATACAGGCCTGCGCCATCACATGATGTATGTTAATTAAAAATGAAATAATTAAAATCCTCAGGTAGATAACAGCATGAAAATGTGAAGCTTTCAGTGGAGGCTATTTAACTTGAAATTTGACGGTGAAATTTGAGACTGAATAACAACTAAGATTTATTGAGCATCTACAAATCAGGCTTTGGATCAGGGGCATAAGTCATTTCATTTCTATTTATTTCAACCACGCTGTGTGGTAAGTATTACACTCATCTAACAGGTTTCAAAATTGTGAGTCAGTGTCAAACTGTTAATATGCAGCAAATGGTAAGGTGTAAGTTAGCAAAGCACGTCAGTTTTCCAAACGAGCTTCACAACACCCTTGGAGAACCGCAGGACTAACATCCGTTAGTTCTATTTTAAGAATGAGGAAAGGGCACCCAGAGCAGTTAAGCCACTTCTAAAAAGTTTACAATGAGTATTTGCAAACAAGTTACATATTGGAATTTCTATACACCGTGACTCCAATCACTGAAAGTGTGATCTCAGATAAGTCATTTTATTAGATGGCAAACCATTCATGCCACGTTTACTTAATGAAAGTCTCTCCTTCGCTCATCTTCCATGCAAACTCTATCACATGTCAAAGTTTGACATGCAGTGGGGGTTTTCCAGCTTTCTGTTCTACAGGTAGATTTGTTCATCCTTATGACTGTGACAGTTTCGTAATGCATAGCATGTCTTGTCAGAATCATATCTCTCCTTGAGACTGCCTTTCAAGTTTTAAACTTAGCTTTCCAAAGTTGCATATAAATGCTGCAGAGATTTTGCTGGAGTTATTGTGAATATTCAATGGAAAAATTGAAGATAATTCACATTTTCACAATGTTAAATGTTTTCAAACCATGAGTTTGTCCCATCTCTTCATTTATTTAGATGTTCTTTAATGTCATTAAAATGTGCTTTTATTTATAAGGTTATAGACATATCTTTTTTCAGCTTTAATTGAGTTTATTGGTACATTTTAGGGATACAGTACAGTTACATGCATTGTTGGGATCTTGTACCTCTACATGACAAGTCTTGGTTCTCATTTTTCCCCCTGTCTCTGCCCTCCCTTCACCCCCTCCTCCCCTCCCCATCTACAAACAATTTATTTCCATCTTTTCATTCTCTCACATTTTTTTCTTTTCCCTTATTACCCTTCCCCTACCCATCCCACCTTCCCTACACCTTTAGCTCCTTTCTTCCCATTTCTAAATGTCAGTAATCTTATTAGGATCTTCTGTATTATTGCAGATTATTCACACCAGAGAAACTATTCGGTATTTACACATGTGTGCCTTATTTATTTCACTTAGGAGTATATCTTCAGTATGTATACATTTTCCTATGAATGAATCTATTTTCTCGTTCTTTATGGCTGAGTAATATTCCATTTTATAGAAAAACCACATCTTCTTTATCCAGTTTCCAACGGATGGGCAAATGGGCTGTTTCCAAGTTTTAGCTATTACAAACTGTGCCACTATAAACATGGGTGCGCATACTTCTCTGTGATATGATTCTTTTAGTTCTTTTGGAAAGATACCCAGCAGAGGGATGGCTGGGTCAAATGGAACCTCCAGTCCAAGCTCTTTGAGGTATCTCCATGTTGATATCCATAGTGGTTGCACCAGTCTGCATTCCCACCAACAATGGCGGAGGGTTCCTTTCTCCCCACAACCCTGCCAACACTTGTTATTGTGTGATTTCTTGATAGCAGCCATTCTTTGTGGGGTGAGGTGGAATCTCAGTGTTGTTTTCATCTGCATCTCTCGAATGATCAGTGATGTGGAACATTTTCTCATATATTTACTTGATGCTTTTACTTCTTTGTCTGAGAAATGTCTGTTCATTTCAGATCCCCATTTTTGAATGGGGTCTTTATATTTGGGGGGGCTGATTGTTTTGAGTTCTTTATATATTCTTGATAATAGTCCTTTGTCTGAGGAACAGCTGTTAAAATTTTTTTCCCACATTGTAGATTGTCTCTTAGTTCTGCTGATGGTTTCTTTTGAAGTACAGAAGCTTTTTAATAAGATGAGATAACAGTTGTTGATTCTATCTGCTAGTTCCTGTGCTACTGAGGATTTGTTCAAAAAGTCTTTTCCTATGCCAATGTCTTCTAGAGTTCTGCCTAACTTACCTTCCAGTAAGTTTAATGTTTCTGTTTTAATATTTAGATCTTTAATCCATTTGGATTTTAATTTAGTGCATTGTGAAAGATAAGGGTCTAGTTTTAATCTGCGGCAGGTTGACATCCAGTTTTTCCAACACCATTTATTAAAGAGGCTATCTTTCCTCTACTGAGGATGGTCAGCTCCTTTGTCAAAGATGAGGTAGCTGAGTACATCTGGATTTGTTTTTGTGTCTTCCAGTCTGTTCCACTGATCCTCAGGCCTGTTTCTTTGCCAGTACCATGCTGTTTTTATCACAGTGGCTTTGTAGTATTGTTTCAAATTGGGTATTGTTATACCCGGTGCCATGTGTCTGTTGCCTAAAATGGCTTTTGCTATTCTAGGTCTCTTATGGTTCCAAATGAATTTTTGGATTCTTTTTTCTAGTTCTGTGAAATATAGTGTTGGAATTTCAATTGGCACTGCATTGAATGTATATAGAAGTTTTGGTAGTATGGCCATTTTCACTATGTTGATTCTTCCTACCCAGGAGCAGGGGATATCTTTTCATTTTTTAATATCCTCTTCAATTTCTTTTTTCAGAATGCTGTAGTTTTCAGTGTAGAGGTCTTTTGCTTCTTTTGTTAGATGGATTCCTAGATACTTCATTTTTTTGGATGCTATTGTAAAAGGAATTTTTTCCCTTATTTCTCTCTCAGTGAGTCTGTTATTTGTGTAAAAGAAGGCTATTGATTTTTGGGTGTTCACCTTGTATCCAGATACTCTACTGAATCTGTCAATTAAGTCTAGAAGTCTTTTGGTAGAGTTTTTTTGGTCTTCAATGTAGAGTATCATATCAGCAAATAATGACAGTTTAACTTCTTCATTTCCTATCTTTATTCTTTAATTTCTTTCTCTTGTCTAATTGCTGTGGCTAATGTTTACAGAACTATATTAAAGAGGAGTAGTGATAATGGGCATCCTTGTCTTGTTCCTGATTTTAACATGAAGGTTTTCAGTTTTTGGCCATTTAATATGATGTTGGCAGTTGGTTTTTCATAGATAGCCTTTATTAAGTTGAAGTATAGACCATCTATTCCAATTTTTTGCAGGGTTTTTTTTAATCATGAATGGGTGTTGAATTTTATCAAATGCTTTTTCTGCATCTATTGAGAGGATCATATGGTTTTGTCCTTGACTTTGTTAATATAATGTATTATATTTATTGATTTTCGTATGTTGAACCACCCTTCCATCTCTGGAATAAATCTGACTTGGCCAGGATGGATGATCTTCTTGATAATCCTCTGTATTTTGTTTGCTAGTATCTTATTAAGAATTTTTGCATCTATCTTTATTAAGGAGATTGGTCTGTAGTTGTCCTTTTTAGTTGCAGCTTTCCCTGGTTTGGGAATCAAAGTGATACTTGCTTCCAGGAATGAATTTGGAAGTACAGCTTCCCTTTCAATTTCATTGAAAAGTTTGAAGAGTAATGGCAGTAGTTCTTCTCTAAATATCTTGTAAAATTCAGCAGCGAATCCATCAGGGCCTGGGCTTTTCTTTGTTGGTAAATTTTTAATTACACTTTCAATTTCACCGACTGTAATTGGGGTGTTTAAAATATTTTTATCTTCTTTGTTCAACTTTGGTAATTCGTAAGTATCAAAAAACCTGTCCATTTCTTCTGTGTTTTCCAGTTTATTGGAGTACAGGTTCTCAAAGTAGGTATTCATGATCTTCTGGATTTCTTTTGGATCTGTTGTGACTTCGCCTTTTTCATTCCTAATTGCATGGATCTGAGCCTTTTCTTTCCTTTTTTGGATAAGATTAGCTAAGGGTTTGTCAATTTTATTTATTCTTTCAAAAAACCAGGGCTTTGTTTCATTTATTTTTTGTATCATTTTATTAGTTTCAATTGCATTGATTTCTGCTCGGAACTTTATAATTTCCTCTCTTATTCAAGCTTTGGGTTTTTCTTGCTCTTGTTTTTCTAGGAGTCTAAGTTTCATCATTAAATTGTTTATTTGAGCCCGCTCTGTTTTCCTAGTGTGGGGATTCAATGTTATGAATTTTCCACGTAGAACTGCTTTCATTGTGTCCCATAGATTCCAGTATGTTGTATTGGCATTTTCATTTATTTGTAAAAACTGTCTAATTTCTTCTTTAATATCCTCTGTAATCCATTGAGTGTTTAGGAGAGTGCTGTTCAGTTTCCATATGATTGTGAAGTTGCTACAGTTTCTTGTGCTTTTGATCTCCAGCTTGATTGCACTATGATCTGATGATATACAGGGGATGACTTCAATTCTTTTGCATTTATTTAGATTTGTTCTGTGGGCCAATATGTGGTCTATCTTGGAAAATGATCCACGTGCATCCGAAAAAGAATGTATATTCTGATTTTTGGGGGTGGAATACTCTGTAAACATCTATTAAGTCCATGTGTTCCAAAGCTTGGTTCAGTTCTATTATTTCATTGTTGATTTTCTGCCTAGATGATCTGTCAATTTGTGATAGTGGGGTATTTAAATCCCTCACTACAATTGTATTAGTGCTTATTTGGTTTTTCATGTTACTTAATATTTGTTTTATATAGTTGGGGGCATTTATATTTGGTGCATATATGTTTATGATTGTCAACTCTTCCTCTTGAATTGTTCCCTTTACAAGGATGTAGTGTCCTTCTTTGTCTCTCTTAATGAGTTTTGGTTTGAAATTTACTTTACCTGAGAATAAGATTGCTACCCCTGCTTTTTTCTGGGATCCTGATGCATGGAGGATTGTTTTCCATCCTTTCACTTTCAGTCTATGGGCTTCCTTTTGCACTAGGTGTGTTTCTTGTATACAACATATTGTTGGATTTTGCTGCTTAATCCATTCTGCCAATCTATTTCTCTTGATTGGTGAATTGAGGCCATTAACATTGATAGTTATAACTGATATGTTCTGACTTATTCTTGTCATGTTATTGTCCTTTTGTTGACTCTTTTTTAACTTTTTCTCCCATCTCCTTTTAGTTTCTTGCCTTGCCTATTTGATTTGGTCTGTTGGGCCTCATGTTATTGTGAACTTCGTTGTCCTTTTCTAGGATATTGTTTAGAATTCCTTGCAGTGCTGGTTTGGTGTTCAT
Organism: Fukomys damarensis; assembly: GCF_012274545.1. Lineage (NCBI taxonomy): Eukaryota > Metazoa > Chordata > Mammalia > Rodentia > Bathyergidae > Fukomys > Fukomys damarensis. The sequence continues at coordinate 11,230,246 of NW_022900928.1, forward strand.
GAAATTTCTCAGGTGCTCTTTGTCGTGGAAGTATTTTATTTCCCCATCTATTTTGAAAGAGAGTTTTGCAGGATACATCAGTCTAGGTTGGAGGTTCTTTTCTTTTAGGACTTGGAATACCTCACTCCAGGCTCTCCTTGACCTAAGGGTTTGTGTTGAAAAGTCTGCTGTGATTCTAATGGGCTTTCCTTTGCATGTGATTTGTTTCTTTTCTCTTACTGCTTGTAGTATTTTGTTTTTCTGTTGGATTTCTGGGATCTTGATTATTATATGTCTAGGTGTAGATTTTTTTTTGATCGTGGCTAGTTGGAGTTCTATATGCCTCGCTTATCTGTATGCCTAATTCTTCCCTTCTGTTTGGGAAGTTTTCTGTCATTAATTCTGTGAAGAGCTTTTTTAGGTCATTTATATTTTCTCCTGCTTTTTCATGAATTCCTATCAGTCTTATGTTATTTTTCTTTGCATCATCTAGAAGTTGTTGGATTGATTTCTCATGAGCCTTTACTGTTTTTGAGAGACCTCTTTTTTCATGGTCACTGACTGCGATCCTATCTTCTATATCTGAAATTCTATCTTAGCAATCTTTTATTCTGTTGTGCACACTTTCAATAGAGTTTTTAATCTCCTGAATATCTGTTTGAATCTGTTTTATGGATTCCATTTCTTTCCTCTGTTGGGCATTCATTGTTTCCATTTCTTTCTTATGCTGAGTCTTCATGGCTTCTATCATGGTCTTGAGCTCATCTATTTTTTTGTCAGTTTCTGCTCTAGAGTCTCAAATCATGACTTCCATTTTGCTCATCATCTCTATGTTAACTGGGAAATTATTTCTGATTTGAATTTTTCTAGAGCCTGATTGATCTGTTTTGTTACTTCCTGTGCTATGGGTCCAGGGTGTCCTGTTGGTTCACTATCAGACTTTTCATCCTCATTTGTCCTACTGTTTGCCATTGGTGAACTGGAAATGTGTCTTTGTGTCTTGCTTAGGTGTTTTCTCATTTTTATTTTTGTTGTTGGGTTGTCCTTCTTTAATTTCTGGGTATTACTTAAATCTTCCTGATATAGTTGCATTTTCGCTTTTGAATTTCTAATGACTCATAGACATCCTCATTTTCATAATATCAGAGAAAACACTCATTAAATCAATCACAATCCTTTATCCGAATTGATACATTCAGCAGCCCAATAGGATCAAGCACAGCTTGCAAACTGACCACTTGTGGTAGTCATTAATCTATCACATTTAAACCATGTGAATTAAATTAATATCAAGAAACAGCCCAAAATATGTTTGCAGTGAATATGCTTTTCAATATAGCATCTTTATGATTTAGGATGGGGGGTTAGACTGAGTTAGTATGAGAGGAGTAGATAAGTGAAAGAACTGGAGCAGGTTTGATGTGAAACCAGAGGATGTAGAATGACCTTACTATCTGTATGAAGCTATTAACTTCAGAGGGGATAGAGTGCAGGAATGAGGACAAGAATATATCCCCTTAACAGTAACAGGTGCTTGCCTTCCCTTGAAGCTACAGAGCCACGAGTGAGGTAAAATGACTGGAGAAAAGAACATAAAGAAAAAAACAAAAAACAACAACAAAAACACTCCCTCCCAAAAGGAAAAATAATAAAAGAAGTCTGAGTTAGGGCAGAAGGAGGAATAAAAAGGGAGATGAGGGATAATATGGTGGAGCAAGAGACTGAGTTGGAGAGAGAGGACAGAAAAAAGAAAGAAATTTTAGGGTGGAATGAGAAAATGAAAGAAAGAAAAAAAGAATTTGAAGGGCCTCTTTCAGACTATGTCTCTGTTGTCATATTATACCACATGTACAGCTATATGCAGAACTGAATCCCCTGGTCTCAGCTAGCCAATGGCAGGTCCCCACAATTGAGACTGACCTCACTCCACAAGGCCTAACTTGAGTTTCCCAACCTGCAGGGTTGAACTCCACTCAGGTCTATTACAGGCTTCCCCTGCCCTTTCTTTAAAGATGTTCAAAGTTGGGAGCTCAGAAAACTACCCTTCATGAGAACCTAGGCCTCTGCAGAGTTGGTCCAAGGACTGGCCCAATCAGGAGGTTTGAGAATGGGGGGGAGCAGGTCGTGGGGGTGTTTCAAGGGTGCCCGTGTGGCTACCTTACTTACTGGATCTGGTGCCGTGCAGTCCGGGAGGTTGCGCACCAGCCGGGTGGTCCTGGGCAGGCAGCCGGAGAGACCTTAGACGTATCTTTCTTTTAGATTTAGAGTAATGCCTCAGTTGACAAACTCTGTTCTCAAACAATTTGGTTTTCAAGCAGAAGACTTTGGCAAAATTCTGCTTCCCTTGGGGAACTCATCTTGGGGGATGAACGCTACAGAGTGTCTTCCTCTGAATTATGGAACAAATTAAGTCACAGAGTCATCGCTGCATTCTGAAGTACATTTTCATGTTATGAATGTTGTCTCTTTCTAAATTGTGTCTTTCAATTTTTCTAACATAGAAAATGACATTAATATTTTACAATAATAAAAATAACCATTAACTTGTAAGCTTATCTTATACTTGCATATTGCTATAGGAGCAATGTACAGTGCCATCAGGATAATATTTACCTGAAGAATCTTTTCTGTTGCTTTCCTGTTCTCTCAGTACAGTCTGCAGTGCATAATGTTTACACTCCTTGTGTGGAGTTGGCATGTGTACAGAGCACATCTTCATTCTTCTTTTCTTCCCATCCCTCCATCTCTTGATCTCCTGTCCAGTTGAGAAGGATCTATTTCCCTATTTGCTATTATCTATCTTTTATTTTACTCTTTATTTATAATTTAAGTTTCTTATATAAAAGAAACCATGCAGTAGTTAAGCTTGTGTGCCTGATCCTTTTGCTGTACATAATACTTTATAAACAGCATATATTTAGATTTTTAAAATAGAATCTCTTGAGCTATGGCATTTTAAATTTTTGTATAATCTTTTAATGCTCTGCATTTTTGCAGCAGCATTATTATTTATTTTTTCCTGGTACCAGGGATGAAACTCAGGATCTTGCACTTGTGAGGCAGGCTCAGAGCTACTACATGTAATGCTCTGTATTTCAAAAATTAATTTTAGTGGTACCGTTTAGATATACATAATGATCACATTCATCATGGGGAATTTGTACCTGTACATGATAAATCTGGATTCCTCTTTTTTCCCCATTCCCCTCCCCTCCATTCAACCCTTCTTCCTCTTGTTATTTACAAAAATTTCTTTCCATTTTATCCTTCTTTCCAATTTTTTTCTTTTCCCTTCCTTCCTTTCCCCTCTCCCCTTCTTAGTTCCCCTTTACTTATGAACAATTTCTTCCTATTTCACAATATGTATTATACATTTTCGTCCTTGTTTACACTTTCAGTTTCTCACACCACAGAGATAATATGATATTTAACACATGTGCCTAATTTTTCACTTGAGTATGATTTCGAGGTATATGCCAGAAATGTCTCAAGTTTACCTTTCTTTATGGCTGAGTACTACTCCACATATATAAAAAACATACCTTTTTTATCCATTCATTGGTTGATGAGCATTTGGGTTGTTTCCATGATTTAGCTATTACAAATTGTTCTTCTATAAACATGGGTGGGTGTGCATGTATTGCTGTGGGATGATCATTTTAATTCTTTTGGGAAGATGCCAAGAAGGAGGATAGCTAGATCAACTGGGACCTCTAATCTTAGTCTTTGGAGGAATCCCCCACACTGATTTCCACAGTGATTGCACCAGTCTGCGCTCCCCCTTTCCCCCTCAGATGCTCTAGGAGACATGCACTAGAGGCAGAGATTAAAATAAGCAACAACATGACCCAGGTAGAACTAGGCATTATAGATATTTGATTCTAAAGAAGAGACAAAAATACATTAAAAATAGAGCTGCAGCCAATGTGCTCTAAGAGAGATGGCAGAGGTTGTAGTTTTCTTCCTTATGGTCCTCAGGCCAAAGAGGGCTGCAGGGTCAGGGGAGCACATGGGCAATGTACTCAGGGCTCAAGGCCAGCTCTGTACACCGAGTGGAGAATGCGTGCTCTTTGCTCTTGGATCACCTGAGCTCCTGGGAGTCTTCGGCAATGTTCAGTGCTTGACAGCGGTCTTTTCTGAGGCTGTAAAGAGTTCTTATACTCAGCTCTTCCCAGCTGCTTCTATTCCTAGTTCCTCTCCTTACGTGATTGCTCTCAGTCCCTCAGTTATTGTTTGGGAAATTTGCTGAACTCATTCTTATAAAATCCACCACTTTGTCTTCCATTTTGTTTGAGCATTGCATGTTGGTTTATCTTCCTGCCAATGGGAGGTAAGAGTAAGGTGAAGGCTGATAAAGCCAGTGACTTTGACACAGACCTGTCAAGGGGGCTCACATCCTTGTTCCCAGCTCCTCCATCTCCTTGTGCCTCCATCTCCACATCTGTCAAATGGGAATAATAGCAGTAGTTGCCTCCTTGAGGTCATAAGAGGATCTGAGAAGTTACACCTGAGAATCACTTAAAAGCTTCTACTGTGCTTGCTGAAGTGTATTAGTCTCCTTCCCAAGCTGGAAATCACACAAGCGTGTGTTCCATCATTGTATCCTTGGCTTAATGTCAAAGTGGACAGTTTCTGTTTCTCCCCGCTTCTCTAAAACCAACCTCACTCAAAATCACCTGGACGATATGGGTGTGTTTATATCAATGCTTCAGAGAAAATCACTTTATGAAATCCCCATGAGATATTTCTATGCCTTGATTCTCTGCTCTGACCAATTAACATTTCTCTCCATCTTTCCACTTCTGTTAGTTTCCTCAAAAGTGCAAGAAATTCAGTTCATTTCCTATTTTTCTCTCCTAAAACATGCCCTTAGATGCTCAGTAAATCCAGACACTGCTGTCCTTGACATGGAGACATAACAGTGCCCATCATTAGCCATCTCTGCAGGCAGAAGTTATTCCTTCCAACACATCAGAGTGCCCTACACAGGGAATGAAATTATCTCCATTTTAAACAGAAATTTTCTCCACTTTTAAAAATGTGTGTTTTCTGGTGACTAATTCCTTGAAAAATGTTTGTGTGACAGTAGCCTCAAATGTTCCACTACCTTTAGGCTCTCTATTCATTCATTAATTTTTTTTAATTACACATTCGTGGCTGCTCGCTGTTATCCTCACATGGAGATGGGCACTGGGCATGCATGATGGACTAAAGCAAAGGGCTTCCTGTCCTCCTGAGTCTGGATCAACTGAGCCATTTGGTCCATTTGCTCATCTTCATGGTTGTTCTAGCTAAGATCACATCCTCTTCTTGATTCTAAATCATGATCTTTTTCCTCCATACTGAGTGGACCCTGATCAGTTACTGAGGGTGTCCATGGGTCATAACTGGGACTTCCAACTTCCTGCCCCCTAGAGGAAACTACTGTTGCAGGACAGAAGGGATGCTGAGCCTAGAGTCCTATCATTGTCCCACAGGGACTGCCCAAACTTGTCTCTGGTCTTCATGAGGAATAAAATGGCCTAGAATAATGACTAGGGATGCTGAGGTCATCAAATATCCCAGCGTCTTTGGAGGACCCAAGTTTCATTACAGGAAGCTCAGACCTTGGAACCAGCAGGAACTGGATTTGCATCGAAGTTCCATGACTTCCCTATGTCTGATAAATAAATGCTGCTAAGCCTCTGTTTCCTCCCTTATAACACAGGGACAGCAATTCCCATATACAGCAGGTTAGCTCTGAGACCCAGAGAGCATAGACCAAGCAGTTCTTCCTTTCTTGTTTGTGTTCCCAGGGGCAGCGGTGGAGTGTGTATGAGCATAGATCCAATTGTCACCCCTGGAGGACAGATGCCACAGCAATGAATTGAAGTCACCAGGTTCTTCCTCCAATGTGTGACAAGAAGACCCTGATCCTGGGCATGGTGAACCTCTTTACTGCCCTAGCCAGGCTGGCAGGAGCTGTGGGTGTGCACTGGCTCCGGGCCTTCTATATGTTCCCGCACACCATGTCTGTCCACATCCTCAGCTAGGGTCTAGCTCTGCCACCACATTATCGGGTCTGAGGCAGAATTCCTCATCATCTTGTAGAGCATTTCCATCTGCATCTCTGGCTTTTCACCACTGTGCTAGCCCTAGCACTACCGCTGAGGATCTTGGAAGGGGAACTTGTGGCTTCCTGTTTAAGGACTATAGTAAGTATGACTGGGGTTTTGGTTTTCTCACTACTGCATGGCTGACCATCCTTTTTGTGATGTTCTCTGGGTCAAGATCTTCTGTGACTCCTACAGGCTGCCACTGACCAGTTTGTGATCACAGTCTCCCTCCTCTTCAGCCTGCTCTTCGGGATCCACTCACTCCTTCCCTGTGGATTGAAAGGTTTCCCGCTCTCCCTTGTCATCTTTATCCAGGAGCCCTTGACCTGTCCTTTTTAACAGCTGCTCCAAGCCCATCATGACTTCTCTGTTGGTTCTTCTAGGTATCAGCCACAGCCGATGGCTCTCAGACCGATTCTGCAGAGGGAGGTTGAATGCAGGGACAGGGTTTCCTCAGGGGATCTTAGGGAGCTGAAAACGGTGTGGTGCAGCACTGGAAAGCCTCTGCTTTGGTCAGGCTGGAGAGCCTATTTGGCTGTGTCAGTGGGTCTCCTGACCTTAGGACGGTTAAGATAGTAATCATCCTTGTGAGGATTAAGTGAGGCGGGGCTGTTGAACAACGGCTGATTGCAGTGTCTCCAGAACAGCCTTATCGGGGACTTCATCCCATTCTCCTGGGTCCACCGCTATTCAGGCTTTTGACAAAAGGCTTCTCCAGCATAAGGCTGAAAGCAGTGCAGGGAAGTCTCAAGTCCTTTGACTGCTGGACTGGAAAAGGACTAAAACAATTTAAGTTTTTGATTACCTTCTATTTTTGTTCCATGTATTTTTGTCTCAATAATAATCAAAGAATTAAATAGATTTGCCCCACAATGCCAATCTCCTTTAATTTGGCATGTCTTTATGTATTTCACTAGCTTGATAAATGTTCATCGCATGAATGACTTAATGGATGAATGTATCTGATGCATTTCTAAGTTAAGTCTGCATTAAATCTCTAGTTAGCTGATTTTAATCAGTATATGCTATTCATTGCTTTCATCATTTTCCACTTTGGCAAATAAGTATGCAGGTAAGTTTTATGACCAAATAAATCAATGTCTCTATATATTTAAGGTTCAAAGCATAGTGTCTGTGAGTATAATCCCAATAAAGATGCGGAAATTTAAGACCTCTGGAAATTCCTTGCCCCACCAGTCGTTCCTGATCTCCCCAGAGGAAACCATATTTTCCATTCATATCATCAAACATTAATCTGCCTGATGTTTGCCTCATATGTTTAGAATCATTTGTGGGGTTTTCAAGTTCTTAGATTTTTGAGCCCTATCATATTTTTCGGACTTATTCTTGACGTCTCATTCCTTATACCAACATTTAAACTATCGTTATTTTGATGGATGTATATTTGCCTTCAAGTTTCCACGGTTACAAACTCATCCTCTGTGAACTTTCCCATTGAAGGACTTCTGCAGTACATTTTCATTGTCTATGATAAATAATCTAGAGTAAAATTGCTGGGTCATAGGAAGATGAATGCGTAACTATTGAAGCAACTGCCCAACCAGTTGTTCTATATCATGTTTCCACCAGCAGTGCATGAGGCTTGCAGTTGCTGTGCGTGGACCCAGCAAACAGGGAAATTCCTCCTGTGATTTAACCATCGCAATGAGTATAAAATATATTCCACTCTGCTTTCATTTTCATTTTTCTAATAACTAAGCAGCTTTTGATATATTTATGGAATGCTGATAATTGCTTCTGAAGCGTTGCTTTATGTTTTTATTATTGATTTTTTTCACCTATTTGCGGAAATGTTTATATATGCTGGATATAAGTCTTTTGAGAGTTATATGCATTTTTAATATTTATCAGGGTGATATTTTGGTAATTCATTAATAAACCATTTTAGTACAGTTTAGATTTACATAAACAGCACAGAGATTTCTCCCGTTCTTCTTCCCTATTACTGTTTTAACATTTTATGTTGGTGTGGTATATTTATGCTTTGCAATACTACCACACCAGCATAACCTAAAGCCTGTCGTTATACCATTTGGATTAACTCTTACAAATCAGTGTTTTTTTGTCCAAAGGAGACTGATACAAATCTACCATTTCAATGCCCTAAAGTATCTTCTAGTCTGTTCTAGTATCTTCTACCTCTGTCCCATCAGAATTCCATGAAATCACTGGTTTTGTCTTTTCCAGGAATTTATTTATTGTAATCATACAGTAAATAACCCTTGTAGACTCCCCTCTTTCTTCAGCAGTGCAAATTTAAGAGTCTTCCATGTCCTTTCATACCTCATTTTTCACTGATGACGATGCTTCATTTTATGATTATTCTGTACTTTATTCCTCTGCCTATTGAAAATTTGGTTGACTCTAAGTTTTGAAAATGATGGACCAAAGCTACTACAAACCTTGTGTACACAATTTGGTGCAGGCACAACTTTTCAGTCCATTTGAATAAGTTCCTAGGAGCATGGCTGGTGAAGCGATGCTAAGCCTGTGTTTAGTATTACGAGAAACTTCCAAACTGTTTTCTAAAGCTGGGTACCATTCTAGGTTCCCATAGCAACGTGTGAGAGCTCCTGTTGCTGCACATCCTGAGCAGAATTTAGTGTTGCCAGTGTTCTGGAATTCTGGCCATTCTATTAGGTTGGTTGTGATAGCTCATTGGAACTGTTTACTTGCTATTCTATGATCACAATAAACACGTTCTCTATGCTTATTTGTTGTCTGTGTGTCTTCTTTTATGAAGATTCGGTTAAAACGTTTTCCTCAAATTTGAGCTGGTTGTTTTTTAATTGTTGCAATATAAGAATCATTTGTTCATTTGCATACAAGGGAGGGAGGGGACTTTTCCAGGCCACGCCCCCAGTGACCCACCTCCTGACCCCAGGCTTCACCTCCCACCACCACATTTAGCTGTAAGCTCATATGTAGACTGATACACTGGTGAGTATCACACCCTGGGACCCAGTCCCTGCCCAAAGCCCTGTTTGTGAGCACACGAGGCTTTGAGGGGACATCTAGATATAGACCATAACAAATAGATAATGGTTTGTTAATGATGAGGGTGGAAACAGATTATTACAATTTATGATAAAGTGAAAACTGTATCTGCTTATCCTGACATTTCTATCATTTTATTCCTTAAATACTTTGTTGTTCTACTGTTACTCACATGCTTGTTAGGATTACCATGTCTTCTTGAGGAACTGAACTATCATCATTTCCTATACTGGACGCTGTTCTCTGATTTGATTTATGTTTTTTATATTCAAATTAATATAGCTGCTCAGCATTTAAAATTTTAATTTATGGTATAGCTTTCTGCATCACTTTATTAAATGTGTTACCTCTTTTTATTTAAAGTAGATTTCTGGCCACAATATATAATTAGGTGTACTTCTGAAAATTCATTGAGTCTCTGCTTTTATGTGATATTTTATAGCAGAGATGGCAAGCATTTTAGAGATGAGTGCTGAAACTGTAACCCAAAACTCATGTATTTACACAGAGTGCCAACAGTGCAATTAAACCTGAACACTGAGGCTTTAATTTAGAAAAATAATCCTCATCTTTAATATATATATTTTAAAAGAAATCAAATTACCCCTGTGCCATAGGTTCACCACCACTCTAGCATTTTTTCTGTCCCAGTATATCCATTTTATATCTTTTCCGAAAATATTTAGGAGTAGACTGGGCGTGGTGGTGCACATGTGTAATCTCTGCACTTGGGAGGCTGAAGCAGGAAGATCACCATGAGTTTGAGGCCAGCCTGGGCTACACAGTGAGTTCAAGGCCAGCCTGAAGGACATAGAAAGACCCTGTCCTAACAAAACAAAACAAAATAAAAAAGAATATATTTAGGAGTAATCACAGAGTATATATTGAAAACTAAGTCAACTTTCAAATAACCACTTCACGGACATTACACCTACTGTGCAACAAAACATTCCCAATTCTTTTATCTGATTTCTTAGAATAACCCTATCATACATTTTTCACATTTACTATTTACTAGCTACAATTATAACTGATGCAGAATTTAAAGAACCACTTAAGTTGCTGATTCTGGATAGCAAAATTCAGGAAGACTTTCACTTTTTTTCATGGTGTTTTTCTGTGTCAGTTGTAAAGAACAGGAAAACAAGGGAGCTTCACTAGCAAGATAAAGAGAAACAGAAGATAACACCCCTGAGAGCTGAAACTGTCAAGTGAAAAGTTGTGTTTTATTGTTAGTTACAAAGGCTCCCTTCAGAAGCCCACATTGTTTGGCATGGTTTGATAACCTACAGCACAACAATCACTGGCAGGGAAGGGAACGGGATGAGGCAGGCATGGGCAGAGTTTGAGAGAAAAGAGTGGGCTCGGACTAGCTATTGAGACACCTCTCATGAGGAGCCTGGCTCAAGGGGCTCCACGCTCACTGCCAGCAGGTCTTAGGACAGGAAATCACAGGGCTGCCGGGCATCTTGATAAGACTGGTTGCAGATCAGTGCTCCTGCCAGCGCCTGCAGGAAACCCTCTAGGGCAGAGCAATGTCCAGAAGAGGGTCAACCCAAAAGACACTTCTCTTCCGCAGAGGTCTCCTTACCAACCCAGTAAGAAGGATGGAGGGAAGGTAAGACTTTACCAAGTCTTTACCTTGAAAGTCTCTGTTGCTTTTTTCCACTTGGTGCAATTCCTTCACTTTTTGCTGAATAGAGCAGCCAGGCAATCACAGGGGCTCTGGCAGGGACAGACAGGAGATGAGAAATTCCCTTCTGGTAACCTTGGGGGCTAGCAGGCCTGACTGTGGAACATTTGAAAGCTGTGACTCATGACTGTTTCCTCCACTTTGACCTTCTTTTCCATATTCAATTCATTCCAATCATTCAAATTTGGCATTGGGAATTCTGCTTTCCTTAATTTCAGATGCAACATAGGCACATGTATGCTTTCCCAAAACAAAGTTCTGTGAGTAAAGCCAGATATTAATGGATTTAAAGAGTTCAATCAAGGGACAACTAGGTAGGCTTAGGACAAGTTATAGAGGGTGGTGAAACATTGTCCACCATGTCAAGCAATGGGAAGTGATAGAGAGATGTTTAGTGTCACTGAATCTTAAAAGATAATAGATTGGAGACATTAGCAGAATTCGGAACTGGCTGAAGCTAAAGCTGTGGTGCTAGGACAGGGCCACCACATAGATGGCATCTGTCCAGGTATGGCAACGCTGCCATTGTCACCTTCCAGTCTAGCTGAGAGGCAGAGAGCCAATGAAAACCTCCCGATTTGCTCTCCTCCTGTTCTCCAGTCTCTTGGCACGACATAACCAGCAGAGAGAGAGAGAGAGAGAGAGAGAGAGAAGGGTATCCACCCCACTGACTGAGCTTAAGTGTCTCCTCTAAGGATGCAGGACAGGGTGGGAAGTGGGGACACGGAATGTTGTTGATTGGGGAAAGTTAATATCTTCCTATAGCTTCCCCATTACTTATATTTCCCGAGACCATCTCTATCTGTGTGATCAGGTCAGTTTCTCACTGTATGTCCTTCTACTTCATTTTACTTCTCATTTATTTTCATCTTTTGATCTAGAATTCTATAACAAAATGCTTTAATTTGGAAAGCAAACCAGTGCATTGAAAGTCACCTGGGTGGGTAATGAACGAGTTTCATGTTACACATCCCACAGGAAATACAGTCAATTACTAACCCAGCTTCCACATTTCACTCCTGATGTTCAGCCCCATTGTGTGTTGTCTCTCTTCTCAAATATTCTTTTTACTCTGCCAGAGTACATAAGATTCTGTTGATCTTGAATCTCAGCCCTAAATTATAGCTATAAACTCTTCTCAATGCTTAGTAAAGCGAGACACAGGTCTGTCTTTTCGTGGCGACATGGCAGTAAACATCAGTGACCATCTCTATTAGGCAGAAGGAATTCTTTACAACACCCCTGCTTTGTCCATTGAAGGAAGTGCTTAGCAGGAATGGCATTTTCTCCATTTCTTTGCATGTCTCTTTCTGGTGACTAATTTCACTTGAGAATTTTTGTGTGACAGTACATGGGACATTCTACCATATTTTTACCAGGACACCCTGATCTGGAGCTTGATGACCCCAATCATTGCCTTAGCTGGGTAGGTAGAAAATACAGTTGTACCCTGGCTCCTGGGCTGCTGCCGGCACAGGAACACACTCACTGTGTCTGTACTCTGCTGGTTGTGACAGAATCTCCTTTCCTTTGCTGCCCCACTATAGTCCCCCTGCTCAATTCCATCATCATCTTCCAGATTGCACCCACAGAAGCTTTATCCATCTGTGACCTTTGCCTGCAACTCGAGCTGAGCACCTTTAGCTACATTAGCACTGACTACTGCCCTCTGCCCTTGACTTGTCTGGTACCGCCTCACAAACACTGACTTTCTGCCTTGCTAGCGCCTTCCATTCCATCTTCTCGCCAAATTGCTCTGGCTAAGACTTACAGAAGTGTGTTGAATCAGAATGAAGGAGGCTGGACAGCCATGTCCTGTGTCAGATGTTACAGAAACGCTCACCTTTCCCTCTTTCATATGATGTTCGAAGTGGATTTGTCACAGATAGCCTTTGTTATACTGAAGTCCATTCTACACCAAAGTTGTTCAGGATACACATAATGAAAGGATGCTGAATTTTATCAAATGCTTTTTATTATTTTTAATTTTTTCTTTTCTATTAATTAAGTTTATTGGTATACTTTAGGTATGCATAATGATCACATTCAGCATAGGTAATTTGTACCTGATTTGTATGTGATATATCTCGATTATTTTTTCCCATTCCCCTAACTTCCCTTTAACCTTTCTCCCTCCCCATTTACAAAAATCTTTGTTTCCATTTTTTCCTTCTTTTCTTATTTATTGTTTGTTTGTTTGGTACCGGCGATTGAACTCAGGTCCTTTTGCTTGCAAAATAGGTGTGGTGCCACTGAGCCAAATCCTGGCCCTCTTTTCTCAGTTTTTCCTTTCCCCCACTTCCCACATTAGTTCCCTGGCCCATTTGAATATTTTCTTCCTATTTAATGATATCTGTTGTACACTTTGGTCCTTCTTTACACTTTCAGTGTCTCACCTCAGAGAAACCATGCAGTGTTTATGTATGTGGGTCCTATTTATTTATTTAAGTGTTGTTGTCTGCGAGCCCACTTGGGGAACAACGTTTGGGAGCTTGGACTGGGAGGGCAAGGTGTGGAATCACCAGGCAGCCTCCACGGAGGTTTCTGGAATGCTTCCGCTTTATTCAGGAAATGCACAGGCTTATTTAGAGACAACCACGGGAGAGGAGCATGGGAGGATCATTTAACATTTGGCGATGTCTTATTGGCCAGACACAGAGGAGTGATTTTTCTTGGGCGAGGCAAAGGAGTCACTGACTACGGGTGGAGGTGTAGCCCATTGGACTTAGCATTTATGTGCTTAGGCAAGTTAGCTCAGCCTTAGCAAGGTCTCTGAGTTAGTTCAGGAGACAGGAGTGTGGTGTAACTGGCCCAGCCAGGCTTGAACTTCTCCAACACTTATGAGTATGCACCTATTTAGGTATAAATGTCTCAAATTTATCCCTTTTTATGGCTGAGTAGTACTGAAGTGTTTAAAAAAAAATCCACATCTTCTTTATCCATTCATCAGTTGATTGGCATTTGGTCTGTTTCTAAGATTTAGCTATTACAAAGTGTGCTACTATAAACATGAGTGTGCATGTGGTCTGATGCTTTTAATTTGGGGGTAAGATACCTGGAGGGGGAATAGCTGGGTCAATTGGAACCTCTGGTACTAGTTTTTTTGTTTCATTTTTCTTTTTTGGTACCAGGGATCAAACTCAGGCCCTTGAACTGGCAAGGCAGGCAGTGGAACCACTGAGCTAAATCCCCAGCTCTGGTCCTATTTTTTTTTTAATAACAAAAGGTTTATTCTGCCAACAAAGGGCCAATTGTACCCAAAAGCAGTGCTAGAAATCAACTCCATACTGGACTATAGCTTCCCCTTTTATAGGGTCTTACAGCCAAGATCTCATTCAGGTAGTTACATTTCATTCTCTCAGTTCACATTGCTGATATACAAATCATGATCACAAGACAGTTAACTTTAAGCCAGATATAGCAATTCTTTGTAGACAGGGAGTTTACCTTTAAAATTCATCTAGCTACTATATACATTATATATATATTAATATTATTGTATTATTTTTATTCCAAAATATTCAAATAAAATGCATTAGTGTTTTATTTCTATTCTTCTACATCTACAGACTAGTTACATTACAAAAAAACCTGATAAAAAACAAAATGAAAACAACATGTCATCAAAATCTAAGGATCATCTTCCTAATGAGATAATTGACAATGTGAAATAGGAAGAAAAGGGCTAAAGGTGTAGGGAAAGTGGGAAGGGCAGGGGAAAGGTAATAAGGGAAAAGAAAAAAATATGAGAAAAAAATATGAGAAAATGAAAATAAAGTGTTTGTAAATGGGGCAGGGAGGAGGGGGTGAAGGGAGGACAAGGGTAAGGGGAAAAAATGACAACCAAGACCTGTCATGTAAAGGTACAAGATCCCAATAATGAATGTAACTGTACTGTACACCTAAAATATACCAATAAACTCAATGAGAAAAAAAAAGATTCATCTAGATCTAGCTATCTATTCTAGCCCAGGGGAAGGAGGTGCTCCCAGTTAGCAAAGCAAAGTTAATGGTGGTTCTTTTCATCTTGACCTTTATAGTCATGTAGTTTATAAAACTTTGGAGCTCAGGGTTCTCAATGTACCCTGCTATCTCAGGATGAGGCCAGATGTCCCATTCTATGATTCATGCCTCTGGTGTCTGTTAATTTTGAACTAAACAAAGCAGATTTCATCTAGAAGAGCAGAAGTCATCCTACATTTTCCTAACATTTTGTAGGTCTTGGTTATTCACAGAACTTTTCTCTATCACCACTAACTTGATGACTTGAAACAACAAAAGTGTCTTCTTTCACAGTTCTGGAGGCCAGAAGTCTGAAATCAAGAAGTTGGCAGGTTGGTTCCTACTGGAACCTGTGAGGGGCATCTGCTCCCTGTCTCCTCCTGGCTGCTGGTGTTGCTGATGGTTTGTAGCATTCCTTGGCTTGTAGCCACATTACTCCCATTCTTGTCTTTATGTGGATTTCTTCCTTTAGTTGTCTGTGTCTCATGGCCTTATAGGTATGCTGGTCATATAGGACTAGGATCCCATGCTAATCCAGTGTAACTTCATTTTAACTAATTACATCTTCAAAGATCCTGCTTAAAAATAAGGTTATCTTCCAGAGTTCTTGTTGGACCTGGATTTGGGGGACACTATTGAACTCAATATATCTGCCACTGTTCTTTCTCGAGCTTTGTCTCTTCTTCTTTATTGCAGCTGGTTATTTCTAGACTTGCTCAGCAACTTGAACCTCTAGTAGGGTGTTTTCTTCATCTTCCTCTACAAATCCTGTTTCCTTTATTTCTTGTCGCCCTCTCTTTGATTTACTCTCTCCTGTGTTGAATGGTGCTAGTTTTTTGAGGAATCTCCACACTGATTTCCACAGTGGTTGCTCCAACCCACACTCCCACCAACCATGGGGAAAGGTTCCCTTTTCTTCACAGCCCTGTCAGTATTTGTTATTGGTTGATTTCTTGATAGCAACCATTCTTTCTGGAGTGAGATGGAATCTCATCTTTGTTTTAGTTTGCAATCCTCAAATGATCAGTGATGCTGAACTTGTTTTCACATATTTATTTGCTGTTTCTACCTCTTCATCTAAGAAGTTCACTACTCATTTCAGATGCTCATTTTAGGATTGGGTCTTTAGATTTGACAGGTCTGATGTTTTTGAGTTCTTTATATATTCTAGATAGTAGTCCTTTGTCTGAGGAACAGCTGGTAACATTTTTTCTAACACTGTGGTTTGCCTCTTCACTCTGTTGGTGGTTTTTCTTGCTGTGCAAAAGCTTTTTAATGAGATTGCAGTTGTTGATTCTTTGTGATAGTTCCTGTGCAATTAGAGTTCTGTTCATAAAGTCTTTGCCCAGGCCAGTGTCTTCAAGTGTTCTACCTAATCTATCTTGCAGTAGATTTAGCGTATCTGTTTTAATATTTAGAGTTTTGATCAATTTCAATTTTAATTTAGTTTATAGGGAAAGATATAGGTCTAGTTTTAGTCTTCAGCAAATTGAAAACCAGTTTTTCCAGCACAATTTTTTAAAGTGGCTTTCTTCCAATGATGGTGTTTGGCTCCTTTGTCAAAGATGATGTGACCGTGTATGTCTGGAGATGTTTCTGCATCTTATAATCTGCTCCATGGATACTTGGGTCTGTTTATTACCCCAGTACCTTGCTGTTTTTATCACAGTAGCTTAGTAGTATAATTTCAAGTCAGGGATTGTGATTCTCCCTTCCTTGTCTTTGTTGCCAGAAATTGCCTTTGCTATTCTAGGTTTCTTCAGGTTCCAAATGAATTTTAGGATTGTTTTCTCTAATGCTGTGAGATCTGCTGCTGGAATTTTGACTGGGATTGCATTAAACCTGTATAACAATTTTGGAAGTGTGGCCATGCCAGATGCCTCTTCCCCATCTTTTGAGGCAATGTCAGTATTTTACCTTTTTTTCTGGTGATGTGATGTACAAATTACATTTACTGATTTGCAAATGTTGAACGTATGTATTCCTGGGATAAATGCTTCTTGGGTATGATGGGTGACCTTTTTGATGTGCTATTTGATTCACCTTGCTAGTATTTTGCTGGGGATTTTTTGACTTATTTGGGTCAAAGATAAGGATCTACAGTTTTCTTTGTTTTATTCTTTTGTATATAGACAATGCTGATCTCAGAGAATGAATTTGGAAGTCTTTTCTCCCTAGCAGGATTAGAAATGTTTGAGAAGAATTAGGAGGTGTTCTTCCTTCATGTCACTCTGCAGTGAAATACTGGAATCACCTCCCATCACATAAGGGTACCTCCAAGGTCCCCCCACTGAAAGTTTCCACAGAACTTTCTGGTAGGGTCACCTTGGGGACAAAGCCATCAGTCATATGAGGGTGAGGAAAAATCAAATGGTAAAAAAGTCCCATAACATTCTACCCCTAAGTTCTATTCTGACTAGGTTTTAATTCCAATTACTTTAAGAACAATAGCGGGTTGTGGTGGCCCATCCCAGTAATCCCAGTACTCTGGGAGCCAGAGGAAGGAGGATTAGAAGTTTGAAAGATGTCTGGGAAAGTTAGTGAGGTGCTGTCTTGCATTAAAAAAAAGGGGGGGGCAAGAGCAAGGGATGTAGTTCAGTGTGAAGGCCCTGTCCTGTTAAAATAAAAAAACAAAACAAATAGCCAAATATTACTATAGCACAAGGTACAAAAGGGGTAGTTATAAGAGATCCCAGCTACTGTTACTTTTGAATATCTCAGCTAAATCAAATAAATAGCAAATTTCATGAAGTGGATGGCAGAAAACAAAGGAAATGTTATGGGTGCTGAAAGCTTCATATTTTATAACAATGTTCTTACAGCTTGTGTTTAGATGCCCCCCCCCAAGACTTCTGCTTTCTCCGAGGTGGATAAATCTATAGTGTGTGATTGACCTATGGGAGGGCTAGGCCTTAGGGCCCTGGGATTAAGGGCATGAGTCCTACCTGCCCTAAGTCTAAATAAGATAAAAATGGCAGGCACAAAGACACTGTTATGTTTTCTTGTTGCATTTGGTGCCTCCTGCCACATGAACTACTGTCCCTCTGCCACTCTGCTTTGGCGCCAATCTGTCATGCACAGAAACCTCCATGAATTGCAAAACAAAAAAAAATCTTTCCTGCTTTATGGTTGAGTGTCAGATACTTTATCTCAACAATGAGAAGAAAGTATCTAAAATAGAATTTGGTACTGAGAATGTGATATTACCTGGGCATGTGGCTCAGGTGCCTTTGGAACTGGCTTGTGGAAAGAGGGAAAATTAAGAAAGGTGCGGAGATGCTGGATGAAGAGTAAGAGCTAGAACACCTCAGGCTGTTCTGTGTGGGAAGTTCTGATCAGAACTCAGAAGACCAGAAAGGCAGTAAAGACAAGACTCAGGAAGTTCCTACTAGAAAGCAGGACTGCACTGGCTGCTGGACTCCAGGCAATGCATGTTATGGCTTGGGAGAAACCTGGCCTGTATCTTGCTTGTATCTAGAGATTTTGCCTGAGACTGAAATTAAGGGCTGCAAACTAATCTTGTGGGAGAAATTTCAAGACAGTCTAATGTTGAAGCGGTGGAATGACTACTCTTGGGGCTTTTAGCCACATTTATGTTGAGAATCAAGAGCAAAGAGCCCAGCAGAATGATTAAAACATTGTGACTTAGGCCAGAAAGGAAGCTCCACTAAAGCTGGGGGCTGCAAAGGTAGAGCAGAGGAGATCTTGACTGCTGAGATGGAACAAGAGAATGGAAAAGATATCATCATAGTAACCAGCAGGACAGCCTCAAAATTGCAAAATGAGAGACTTTTGCTTTAAGAAGAATTCCCCAGAGCACTGAGTTCCAGACTGATGGCGGCCTAAAGAATTTGTTCCCCAGGATTGAGTTCAGAATTCTCAGTGATCCAGGCACTCAGCCACTACAGCCAAGAAAGAAGGAAGCCTGGCTACTGCTCCTGTTGGCAGCCGACCTTGGAATCATCCACGTGGCACTGGTTTTAGGCGCATGCAGAATGGAAGAGTTGTGGGGTCAGGAAGGCTTCCCCCAAATTTCAGACGTGGAGGGCCAGGCAGTGCACCCCTGAGAGGGCAGTGTGTGAAGCTGTGAGTGTGAAGCTGTAAGTGCAGTGGAGACCCCAGAAGTTTGGAGAAGCCAGGATGTAGATCATCTGAGGAAAACTAGAAGGAGGGAGAAGAACCAGCCCAAAGAGAAGCCTTGGGAGCCACAACCATCTGCAGTGCCTAGGGGCAGAGCCACCTTTGGAATTTACAGCTTGCCACAGATTGGTGGGGGTGCTGGAAGTGTAACTATGGGATTTAACGTTTGCCCTGGTAGATTTTGGACTTGCTTTGGTCCCATTCCTTTGTATCCCCCTGTTTGTAACTTTTGGAATGGAAATGTCTATCTTATGCGATTGAACGTTGGAAGTGTTTAACTTTCTTTCATTTGTACAGGAGCATGCAGCTAAGCTTGCTTTAAAAGACTCTGGACTTGTACTTTTCAGCAAGGCTGAAACTGTTAGGACTTTGGCAAGACTTGGTTATGGACTAAATGCTTTTTTGCACAAAGGGATATGGAAAAGTCTTTGGTGGGGATCAGGGTCAGAATGTTATGGCTTGTGTCTAGATGTCTCCCTAAAGCCTCTTCCTTTTCAGAGGTGGATGAATCTGGAGGGTGTGGTTGACTCATGGTGGGGCTAGGTATGAATTCACTAGGTGTGAATGAGTCTGAATGAAATAAAAGAAGTAGAAAGATGTTAAGTTCTCATGTCACATTTGCTGTCTACTGCCACCATGAACTGTTGCCTCTCTTCCACCCTGTCTGGGAGCCAGCAGATTATAGACTTAAACCTCTAAGAATGGTAAGCCAAATAAACCTTTCCTCCTTTAACTTTGAATGTCACGTGTAACTTGCCTTAGCAATGAGAGAAAGACAACTAAGATAGAGGTGAATAGATACACTGGTTCATACTGATAAATTAAAGCTTGAAATATAAATTTATAATTCAGTAATAATAGGAATAGGACAAGCAAAAATGTTACAGGTAGCAAGCAGTGGCCGCTGGGTAATGGGATTCATGGAAATGAGTTTCATACATTTATTTGTCATTTGAAATGAAAGCCTGCACATGATTGTCTTACTACTATGATGAAGAAAATATCCAAAATACAAGAGAGAGTCAAGCCATGATGAGTCTTGAATGCTCCATGAGATTTTTTATTATATGCTCACTGAGCAGGCTTACATTTTGCTGGACAGCACTACCTAGGCTTTCAGTTGGTAACTAATGGACAGCACAGTGATTACTTAGCAGTGGACACGATAGAAAGGCAGAGGTTGGTAGGCAAGTGACAATAAAGGAGATGCCCAGAGACACCCAGGTGAAGGGCCTTGTCTCAGATTGCTCTAGTGTCTGATTTATTCCCAATCCCTATGCAGGAAGTCACAGAGTTTGTCCAGAACGTTGATATATATTCCTTGTTCTCCAGTGTTTACTCCAGCTCCTGAAATTGTATCCTGATTGAGAGCAAGGACTTGCATTCTGCTGCCATCCATCTGCGAAAGGCTCTTCTCCTTAAGAATGGTCCCCTCTCCAACACTGGTCAGAATATCTGAAAGGTAAGCCATATACAAGACTGTTAGAGTTCCAGCTTTAGTATTTATTCTGAGTCCACACCCTGGTGTTTTCTCCTTGTGGTGGTACATGCAGGGGGACATGATGCTTCCTTCAGTAAAAGGCAGCTGACAGAAGCTCCTTTCTGCAAACTGAGTGCAGGCAGACCCGACCGTGAGAGTTTGATATGGGGTCAAACAGACCCACTTTTTTCTTGTTTTGACAATCTTGCCATATTCTTCCCTTTATCCTAACTATTTGAATCTTCATCATGGGACAATGCTACCTCTTATGGTTATGTGAGATGTAAAGTAACACAACAGCATTGTTGCCCAAAACCATGCTGTTACATACCCAATTCATATTGTTTTACTACCTTATCAAAGTTATTCTCCTTTGCATTTTCAGAAGGTCCTAGGAAGGAAATGTTTGTTCCAAACAAGAATAATGGAGGAGTATTGCTCTAGTGGCTGCTTAAAAAGATGAGAAAAGTTAAGAGAAAGCAACAATGACTGGCTGTGCACCCTTAAGAAAGAACAGTGACACACTATTTCCAGCTTTAAATTTAAAAGCATAATAGAAAAGTCATTCTCCAGAGAGAGAGTGCAGTCAGACATGAAGTTGTAGCAGCAGGAGAGAATGACTAATCTGGGAGAGGCACTACCAGTGTCAACATGAGTGCCATGTAAAGAACAACGAGATGAAAATATCCAAATTCCCCTCCTCTTGCCCATCAGTCTTCTGATGGTGTCTCCCAGTGGCTGGAGTCAACCCGAAACAAGGAGAAAAAGGTCTCACGAGGAAGGTCATGGAAGGCACACCCTTGGGGTGGTAAAACTGGGTAGAGAAGGGCAGAATGAGAATCCTCAAGGCAAAGGGACACTTTTCTTATATCTCTTATATTTTTCAACTTGGAGGTTTTTTTTTCTATGTAAATATCAGTGCATCACTGTTCATTGCATCTCTATTGGAGTTATTTTTCCACTGTTTCTGGCTTCTTCCTTTACTGTCACTTTTGTGGAGCATTCACCTCAATGATCACAAATGCCCTGAGAATGAATGTAATTTGAAAAGGAGAAACATTCTTTATTGGACACAGCATACATTTGGCTGTTAGGGTAGAGTAATGATGTAATCAGGAGTATTTCAGAACTCTGCTGGAGGCTCCAAGACCTCATTCTCAGACTCCTCAAATTGTTGCTCCCCAAGCCCTAGAGGGGCACCACCATCCTTATGTCCCACATACTCCCAGGCAATCAACTTTTCAGCCTTGAAAAAGAGGAGGAAAAGGAGAGATTGATCCCCGTCTATTAATGCCGTGACTCAGGAGTTAGTTACATCGCTCTTCTCCTCTTCCAACTTGGTGCGATCCAGAGTCCAGGGAGACTGAGAAGTATCACCTTTTTTTTCTGATTTAAAATTCAGAGAACAACTATATGACACAAGAGGACAACAGATAATGGGAGGATACTAAAAATCTCTCTAGGCTCTGATTTCCTCTCAGATTCTGGTTCAGATGAAGTGTTTTGGAAGATCCTCATAAATAAAAAATGGCACTACAGAGGATAGTTGACAGTCTCAAACAGGGCTCCAAGGGCGGGCATTGTGCGTGCTCTTGATGCTGTGATCTCAGGAAAATGAATTTATCTATTGAGACCTCAGTTTCTTATAATGGTAAGTGAATATACTATGTTGGCTGATCTTTAAGGAGCACATGCAAATAATGTGTAATGCAAAATGAAGAAAACAAAAATAATCTACTCTTCCCGAATAATCTACCTCTTCAAGTTTGATGAGGTAGATATCACACCCTCGAAACGTGTACAGATTAATAGACATCTTGATGAGGATAGAACCTCTATGTTATGCCATTCCTGTGGGAGTGGTCTTCCTAAGGGAGCTCTTGATGGATGCATTCACTTCTGGAAGCCTCTCTTCAGGCCTAGAAGAGGAAGCTTTCTCTTTGCATGCTGTATGTCCAGTTCATCTGTCTGTTCAGGACTCTAAAGCCATGACTATATTTTGAGGCAAGTGAAGGTCCGGAATTCTACTATCAGTTAATAATTAAACCCTACCCTCTTGTTTCTTATACTCTCTTTGTTCAGCTTCTCCTTCTCTTTGTTTATATAATTTACTGTTGTTGCATTTAATTTTCATCCACAATTGTCGTTATCTTTGATTTACCTTGGGATTACTTCCCTACTTCTGATTCACCTGTCTAAAACTGACATACAGCAGTGGTTGGTTCAAAGGGCCAATCAAAGAGTTAACCTTAAGCCAGATGTAAGTCAAATCTACACTGTGAGACCAAGAACAAATTAATCATCTCTTTTACTTTTTGTCTCTAATTCCATTCTCTGCAAAATTGTTACCTTTTATGCTCTCGATGATTACAAAATAATGCCTAATGAGCTCTCAGCCACTATTACTCATGCAGTTGTGAGCTGGTCCTCTTTCTTCAGTTGATATGTTCATAAACATCTGTCTTTGTATTACAAACCCTGCATGTTTCTGCTTTGTCTTAGAATCCTTTTCCATTAAAACTTCCATCAGCAAATGGACTGTGCCAAGGCCATCCTTTGAGAGAACATATATGGTACTTAATGGAGTAAGATTATGTTGTACAATCCAGAGCACCGTGTCCTACTTCTCCATGGACATTGCCACATTTCACATACCTCTTTTGCTTGACTCTCAGTCAGTGCTCTAACTCACTGCCTTCTCTTCTAAGCTATTGAACAATTCAGCTGTAACATAAATCTAACTCCTACTCTGCGAAACAAGGTGCTCTGAGTCCTGAGAAAAATGCACTTCAAAAGTACTTTAGTGGACAGCTTTAGGTATTCATGCATACAGAATTCTTGTAAACACAGAAGTGTCCAGAAGAATAATTATGATGAATGAAATCTTCTTAATGTGATGTATGTGTTTTATAGTTCCTTTGTTTTCCTTTTTTCCCGTTTAACCTAAATCATCCTTTATTGTAAGTATTCTCATTCTTCCCTTTATTTACTAAAGAAGTATTTAGTACAAAATATGCCATAGTGTTGTGCTCTGGAGATATAAAATGTGCTCCATGATCTTTATTCTCATGTTTGGAAGAGAAAGCTCTGTGGAGTCAACAAGTACTAGGGTTATATCTATAGCCCAAGACTACCAAGCTGTGGATAGACTACTTAATCATTGGAACCCTCCCTTTTGTAATAGGAACAATATTTCCCATATAACAGGGTGGTCCTGAGAATAAGTGGTTGTACAGCATGTTCTCAAAGTTGTTTGTATTCTCAGGTACACCAGTGAAGGGTTTATGAGCGTGGAACCAACCTTGACATCCCAGGCGATGGAACACACAACAGTGAATGGAAGTGAAGAAGACTTGCAATTGCCGTGTTATAATACTTCGATCCCGGACTTCCTGGTCATCATCATCGGCCTGGTAGGGCTGGCAGGAAATGCAGTTGTCATCTATCTCCTGGGATGTCGCATGCAAAGGAATGCCATCTCAGTCTACATCCTCAACTTGGCTGCATCCGACTTCCTCGTCCTCTGCTGCTACATTTTTGCTTCCCTGTTTACTGTTATCATGGCCTTCTCTCACTTCTACATGGGTATTCGTTTCATCCTAATCAATATAGCTATTATTCCATACATCACAGGCCTGAGTATACTCAGTGCCATTAGCACAGAGCGCTGCCTCTCTGTCCTGTGGCCCATCTGGTACCGCTGCCACCGTCCCAGACATATGTCAGCTATTGTGTGTACCCTGCTGTGGGCCCTGTCCCTGCTGCTTAGCATCCTGGAATGGTACTTCTCTGGCTTCTTGTATATGTTCTTTAGTAGTATTTGGTGGCAAAAGTTTGATTTCATCATAACTGCATGGCTGATTTTTTTATTTCTAACTCTATTTGGTTCCAACCTAACCCTGGTAGTCAGAATCCTCTGTGGCTCCCGACGGATGCTGGTGCCCAGGCTCTATGTGACCATCCTCTTCACAGTCCTGGTCTTCCTCATCTGTGCCCTGCCCTTTGGGATTTACTGGTTCCTGTTACTCTGGCTTACGATCACTCTTCCTAACTTCTTTTGTTATTTTTCCATAGCTTCAGTCATCCTGTGCTGTGTTAATAGCTGTGCCAACCCCATCATTTACTTCTTCACTGGCTCCTTCAGGCAGCAGCATCAGACCCTCAAGCAGGTCCTTCAGAGGGCTCTGGAGGATTCCCATCATGAGAGTGAAGGTGGAGACAGACATATTCAGGAGACCCTAGAAATGTCAGGGAGTGGAGTGGCTTAGGGCTGAAGATCCTCCATTTTTATCAGACATACATGGTTTTGAGAGTCAAGGCCACAGTATTGACTGTTCTCTTGGTGTCATGCCTTGGAAATGTTTTGGTGATTTTGTGTTGCCTTCAAATAGATTATTTTAGTTGGCTTTTCTTGTTTTCTTAGAGAAATTGCAAATACTAATATTCCCAACCCTTTTAACATTATTACTTTTTCAAATTTCCTCTGAATATTTCTTATTGAATGGATTTCTTGGAAATTTTCATTATAATGGAAAAAATTTCTATTCAAAACTGATCTTGAAATTGATAAGGGTTTCCTACATGAAGCTGTCAGAAAAGAAGATATCTTATATCTCTCAGAATGCTTTGGAAAGAGAATGATGATTTTATGCAATTGGGGCATATTGCAGGTAAAAAACTAGGTTCTGAATGACTGAACTGTGCTGCAACTGTTCATCACTCAGTCTCTGAGCTCAGGGGAATAATTTCTTTAGAGACAGATTCTCTCTCTCTTGCCACATTAGTGTAGGAAATTAGATTTATTGAAATTCTTCTGGTGGCACTTATGTGTTGTATGGTGAGAAGTTGACTTTGGATTCCAGCAATTAACACCATGAATTTAAACCATGAGATCTGGTATGGAGTTATTTAGTTATTTTCCTGATCAGTGTAAGTGTGAAATGATGTCTCACTTACTGAAATTCTGGGATATGTAGGGATGCAAAATATGGGAGTGCTAGGTTTGAGAGACAACTGGATGTGAGGTCAGTGTACCTGGATTCCCAAGCTTTCCCCATGAGTAAGGTGAGCCACATGCCCACCCCAAGCAACCCAAGCAGATGTTGCATTATTGAATTGCCAAAACTAAATCTTGTTATTGGTGTCTGGATGTTTTTAGAATAAGACAGTGTAATTTGACTTTATACCGATATGGACTGAAGGCAATATCTAGAAGATATGGGCTGCTATCAGAAGGCTAGAGCCTCAGAAGTTCATGGTTGTGTACCGTGACTACTCTCAGGAGTTATCTGAAGACAAGAAAATTGGCTGTGGTACACTTTCCATATGATGTGGTGGAATGTGTTGGGCACCAGTATTGCCAGTACACCAACAATGGCTGTAAAAATAGGTATGATTTGGTTGCTGTTGTCAATTATCATAGAGTTTGGAAGAAGAGATCACTTCACACACACATATTTCTAAACTTGTACATCTGGGGTATTTCCAGGTTGTAAACACAAAGGGAACAGATTGCGAGAAGATATCTGTGTGTCTGTGTGGTTTGTGGGTGGGTGGGTGTGCATGTTCGCGTGTGTTGGCCAGTAGAGAGCAAGTCATCTCTGAAATACATAGAATTTGAAGTTATGCTTGTATAATTTACCAAGCATGTGCCCTCTCCTCCTTTATTCCTGCCCCATGAGGCTTTGGAATTAGCAAGGAAAGATGTGTGAAACCTGGATAGATAGAAATGGGAGAAGCAGCAATTTATAGTACTATTGCAGACAAAATCATAAAAGTAATTCAGGGTACAGTGATAATTAAAGAAATGATTTTCATTTATTTATTATGACAAGAACTTAATTGTGGTTGCAAGATTACTTTTAAAAAGTCCCTAAGTTTGGATTACTATCAGCATTGAGCAGTATCTTTGATGGCTATGTGACTATAAGGAAAGCTTTGTATTAAATTAGTTGGAGTCAAGTCTACAATATTGGGAAGTACAAAAGGGTCAGTCAGATCAATGCAGGAGGACAAGAAAAATCAGAGTCCTGTTTTCTGAAGTCTCTTCCAAGCTATGTGTCCAAATATACGAAGTCAAAAGCAAGCAACACAAACATCATGTATCTGAGAGAAGTATATGGTTGACAGGAGAAGAGAGAAAAATTGGAGCACACTGACTTCTTTGCTGCAGTTTCTCAGCTTGCAATAGACCCCAAAACTGGGAACAGGGGACATAGTTCATCTTCAAATTCAGCATTTTACTCCTCACATAACAATCAGCTAAGCAAGTTTTGTAGCCTTGTTGTGGATGACAGCTTAAGAGTTGGTAAGCAGTCGTCCACTGGTAACATATTCAAAGACTGAACATCACCTTACACCACTTTTGAAACATACCACAGAACATCTTGGTATTTAGGGTGAAGCGTTGTAATATGCTGTTACACGTATGACAGAGTAATGAAAGAGAAAGTGATGCAGGACTGAGACTGTAGTTATATCTGATAAATTCTATTTACTTATTTAAATAAATGCACATAGTAAGAATTTCAATACATGCTTCATTTTATCTCTACGTTTGAGAGTGCTTATACAGTAAAGCAATTCTTAACTTTGGAATGCGTCCTGACAAGTGTTTGTGATGGTTGAGTGATCCTGTCAGCTGGAGAAGTCAGTGAAGAGAAGCTTGGCTAAATTGGCTCAGCAATTCCAGGCCCCAGGGCAGCTCCTCACTTGGATATTACAAAGGGGAAACGAGGAAGGATGCTGCTCCTCCTGTTTTTTGGGGGAGCTCCAGTCTTCACCTTCACCTTGGGCATCATCTTCTGGCTCCCAGCTTAGACTCTTCAGCCTCCATCATGGACTGATTGTCCTCCTGGTACTGACTAGAATGGACACTGCAATGAGCTCCAGAATTTTAAATCCTTCGGTCTCCATCATCTGACTCTGTGGGTGGCCATTATAAGCCAATCTTGTAAATTCTTCTCTATTTGTGTTTTTGTGTTATGTCTGTTTCTCTTGTAAATGGAGACTGATACAGTGTCCTTAGGAAATTTTGTTGTAGGAATACCATATAGTTTCCTTCCTTGAGCCTAGATAGTATAGCCTACTACACATCAAAGCTATGTGTTCTATCTATATATCACCTATCACCTATTGTCTTCAGTCTGTATATTATCTATCATACCTTGGATTAGCCTTCATTCTTAGGGTCCTGATGAACAAACTAATATGATGTTACACCAAGCTTGAGAGAAAAATCAAATGGCTGTGTGTGCATCAGTGGTGCATGTGTTTTCCATTCTATTCTGTTTTTCCACATTTCTATTTTTCCTCCAGTACCGTGATGCCATTGTTTAAAACTTCACAGCTTTTCAGCATAGGTGGAAATCTGAAGGTATGAAAAGTGCTTCTGCCTTCAGTCTGACACATTGATCTATTTGTAGCCCTAAGCCCTAACTACAATGACCATGGCCCTGGTAAGAGGTCACATTTCCCTCCTGTCCATAAATATAGTCTACTCTATCCTCCTTGGACTGACCAATTTTAGTCACAAGAGCGCTGCAAGTTTTTCTGACTTGTTTGGTCTACTTTTACATAAACACACTCATCCTCAATACACTTCCCACACCTCCAACAACCACATATTTAGTCTTCATATCTATAATTTTATCATTTTAAGTTTGCTACATATGGAGAATATTACAAAATTTAATATTTTTGGTTTCTTTTAACATATTCTGATGTCCTCAAGCTCTCTCCAGTTTTTTAAATGTGTAACAAGTTTTGTTCATTAAAAAATTGTTCAACCTAAAATATACCAATAACAGTAATGTATAAAAAAGCCAAGATATATTATGTAAAGATACAAATTCCCAATAATGAATGTCAGCATATTGTATACCTAAAATGTACCAATAAAAGTAATAAATGAAAAATTGGTCAGTTATGTTCTATTGTACTGTTTTATTTATAAAGGAGAAGATATTTATTTGTTTTCACGTTGGCTATTATCTTTGCAACTGCTTTAAATTCAAAATTTTTGAGTAAGCAAACTCAGGTTTGCACCCCTATAAAATTATAAGAAAGTTAAATATTTCCAACATACAATAGCATAGAGCAAATATTTTAGTTCAGAAAGGAGAAACAGGTGGAGAAAATCTACTAAAATCTACTAGGGCAAACATTACATCCTGTAGCTTCACATCCGGCATTCAAAGCAGGTCATGATCAATTGTGAATTCCAAGGGCCCAGAGTCCCTGTTTCTATGGCATTGTTCTTTGCAGCACTCATGACCTATATTAGGGGTGGCTTCTCTCACTGCCTGTGGCTTTCTTTAGTGGTTACTCTATGTTTGTAACTTTCTGGTTTCACCACGGTGCTTTTGGCTTGCTCTCACAGCTTCACGAATTTCCCTTCCAGGAGCACATTACCTGACTTTGGAGGTCTTTTTGGAAATCTGGGTGGAAGCCTTCATGATCCCACAACTCTTGCATTCTGCATACCCATAGAAGCAGCACTATAAAGATGATACAAAGGTTTGATGCCAGCTTGATCAGGAGCTGGGTCCCCTTGGGTTATGGCTGCAGAGTCCACTGAGTGCTTGGGTAAGAATATCATGGTGAAAATTGTCCTGGGAAATGTATTCTTTATGCAGCTCTTCTGTTGCAGGGGCTGGGGTGGGGTTCTTCTCAAAGGCAAGCTTCAGTTTTACAGCCTTGAGTCTGTGAAGGGTTATGTCTTGCTGATTCCTGAGATGCCTTCAAGCCATGTTTTCTATTGTCCAGGTGCAAATGGATGGCTTCTTTTGAATGTTAATCTTTTCAGCAAACATCCACTCCAGAGCTCCAACTTTGTAGATTCTTTTTGTCCTGATGAAATTGCAGGCTTTGCACATCTGCTTTTTGCTCAATTTTTCACTTTACACCTGGCTAAAAGAAAGCAGCAGAACCCAAGCTGAGACACGCAAAGGTTTGACTCTCTCCTTTTTGCTGTGCAAACCAAAGGGGAATGTGATTTTTCCAGTGGTTGCTATGCCTCTTCCCTTTACTTCCCTTTGCTCCCTCTCATGCCCCACTACTCGGAATGAACTGGGACAATTCAACTCATACCTCAGGGTCTTTCCACCACCATCACCAGTGGCTGATTCATGGCTGCTATCTAGGTTGCTCTGATATGAGATGCAGATTGACCTGCCAGCCATGATGCCCTTCCCTGACTCCCACAGCTGCAGTCACTGAGAAAGCAGAAGGGGAGCTTCCATAATGTGGGTAAGATTAGGGTGGGAAGAATCTGGGTCCATTAGTAACATCCCCACCCTCCCAAACTTCAGTACACAGTGATGAATGCAGCTAGCTCTTCTGAATATTCCCTGGTTTCAGTCCCACCATTTTTTTTTTTTTTTTTTACCAGGGATTGAAGTCGGGTCCTTGTGCTTGCAGGGCAGGCCACTGAACCACTGAGCTAAATCCTCAGCCAGTCCCACCATTGTGACAGCTGTTGCTCAAACAGCTCAAATCACCTCTCATTGAGTTGCTCCATGAGCTTTGGTGCCCTGGATTCCTCACACCTGCTTGAACCAATTACAGGCTGGCACTTGGACCAAAGAGCAAGCCCGAATTTGAGCCAATACTAGTCTTATCATCAGAGAAGTCATAAGCCTGCAGCTGTTATAGAAGCAGCACTCCTCTCACACTTCTTGGGTTAGTCTCAGAGGGCTCCCTCTGGTGTACTGACCCCATATCCTGCTGCATAGGTACTGTTAAAATGAAACCTTGGTCTGGCGATTTTCTAAACTTTCTCACAATTTATTTTTCAGGTAGTGTGGGCCCAGAGGGTCCTATCAATCTAGTCAGAACTCTTATCCTGGGTAGGGTGGACAGGGTGGTCATTTCAAAAGAAAGAACAATAGACACTAGGGGCTGTTAACCCTGAAGAGATCCAAAGATCACCAGCCAGCAAGCTCATCTTCAGAGAGCAGCATCCAACAGAGCTGACTGACAGTGTTTGGTTCAAGCTGGAAGTGAATGGTGGCAGCTGGCACAGGCAGAGGCCAGCAGCCAGCTCTGCCAACTGATGTCATCCAGCATTATCTGATATCATCCAGGGGCATCAGGGCTACTAGTAGAGCTGCACTTTGCCTACTTATGATTTCAATCTGAATTGAGCAAAAGAACCTTAAACTATCCTCATTCTATAATTTTGTCATATAACAATATTATTTGTAAAGAATCAAAAAGTATCCAACCTTTTGACTGTGGCTTTTAAAAATCAGCATAGAATTCTCAAAGACCCCGGTAAGCTGAGTTGCTTGCTGTAAGTATCAATAGCTTCTGGCTGACTTTTAAAAAAACCTAGTTATTCTATTGAATAACTGAAGTGTTTTCTTCACTATTCAGAAGTGGAAGGATATTTTATTTGTTTCCAGTTTGTCTATCTTAATCAAGGTACTATAAACATTTGTGTACAAATCTTTAAAAATACATTTTTGATTTTTTCGACTGACAAATCATAATTTTATACCCTTTTGTGGCCATGAAAGCTTCGTATGCTTATGCAATGCATCAAGATTAAATCAAGCTAATGGCCATATCCATCCCTTCTCTCGTCTATCATTTTTATGTTGAAGCATTCCGGTTTAGTTATTTTCAAATGTATGGTGTACTGTTATTTATTTATTTTTAGTAGTACACGTTTGCAGTACATAATGTTTACATTTCTAGTGGACTTGGTACAGGTGGACCTAAGTTACAAAAGGAAATAATACTTTTTTCATTTCCTTTCCCTGCCTCCTCCCTCCCACCCTCTCTTCATTCTCTTACCATTTAAGAACTCTCTGTCTCCCACATCCCTTTACCTATTTTATTTTGCTCTTTGCTTACATTTTGAGTTTCTCATAGAAGATAAACCACACAATATTTAAGCTCATGTATCTGACTTATTTCACATAATATTCATCTCAAAATGCATCCATTCTATAAATGACTCAAGTTTATCATTCTTCATGGCAGAGTAGCACTCCCTTATGTGTAAATACTACCTTATTGATGAGGATATTAACCAAGCCGGGCAAAAGAGATCACAAAAATCTTTCCTTTCTCTTCATGTGGAAGTCTGTCCTGATTAACAACTCGTCATTTCCTCGCTCTCCACTCTTCTTACCCACAGATCTGGTAAACTTCAATCTGCTGTCTTCTGTGTGTTGCACTTGATCAGATTCCACATCCAAGTAGATTACCAGGTATTTCCCTGGTTTACTTCACCTAGCCCTCTCCCCTATAAATGCTGGGGGTGTATTGCTAGGTTGTATGAGAAAGGTATATTTGACTGTTTGAGAAAATGTAAAAGGGTTTTCAGAGTGGAATCATTTTACTTCCCTCCCAGAGCAGATGAAAGGTGCAGACCACAGTGGTTCTGCAACCCCATTAACAAGGTCAACGACTGCCTGTTGCTATGTTAGTCAGTCTCTCTATAGCTCAGCCCCACTCATACTACCCAGTGAACAATGTCTCCATCAAGTGGGACTCTGAAAGCCAATGACTGGTTTCCCCCCACCTAACATCACCTATTCTTCGTGTTTTACTGACTCCAAGGGCGTGAAGACTTTCCCATGCCTTACGGTCTCACAGGCATTTTTGTGTGATCCTGATACGTTTGATCCCTTATTTGGTTGCTCTGTGTATGCATCACAGGTTCTAATGCCTGCCCCAGAATTCTCACACGAGAGGGCTGCATTCCTCTTTTCAGTCTCTCTTTCCATTCTCTGAGGAGGCTCCCTTACCCCATAGGAAACAAGTTTTAAAAGGCCTTGATCTTGTGTTGTTCGCAATTCCAATGCCTGAAGTGATGCTTATAGCAGAGTACTTTTTTATTACTTAAGAGGTCGGGCATAAGAAAGTGTGGCAGGCTGGTAGCTTAAAAAACCAAAATGTATTTCCTAACTCTTCACGTCACTAGAAGACTGAGATCAAGGTACTGGCTGGATTATTCCTTCTGAGGTCTCTCTCCTTGACTGGTAGACGGCGCCATCTCCCCATGTCTTCTCTCAGCGTGTCCATGTCCTAAGGTGTTCTTATAAAAACATAAATCACCCTGGATCAGGACTCACCTTAATGACCTCGTCTGAACTTCAGTTTTCTTTACAGATCTCTCCCCATTTCAAATACCGTTGTACTCTGAGGTACTGGAAGTTAGGGTTTCTACACATGCATTTTTAAAGAACGCAAGCCAGGCCAAGATAAGATACACACAAAATATCTGCAGACTGAACCATTCCTTTGAATACTTTTTAAAAAATGCTTTAAAAGGGTTATACTAAGTGACATTTGAAGAATAGTAAGTAGATTAACTTGTCTGTTGTGAGTGAAACAAGAAGAGAAGTCTTATGATTTCATATCTGGACATGTTAATATTGAAACCAAACAAAAATAAGTAGCCCATTTTATGAAATGAAAGGGAGGTCTGACATGGGAGCTGAGCTGTCCACAGTTTATAGTGGGAGACATCTGTTAATAGGAATGAAGTGAAGATAAATATAATTTTACCCAACAAAAATGCAAAACAAAAGAAGTGGTGATCTTTGGAAACTAGGATTCCTGATTTTTTTTTTCTTTCTAAAACGGAGTTCACTACCCCAAACTGAAATAATGAAGGCGTGTTTCCCTAGTTGACTATTTACCAAGATGGATAGGAGTAAGGGAAGTTCACAATGCATGGTGAAGCACCTTAAGGCAAGCAGCAGTGAAACAATATAATCACCAGAATTGCAAGGATGAGCCAGGAAGAGGTTCCTGGAGAGGACAGTTATGGCTCCCCTTGTAGCGGTAGCTTAGGATGGCCAGCAGGTGGAGAAACACTCAAATTTCCAACTCACAACCTCACAGACAGAGACACAGGAGCTGAAAGACCCCAAATCCTTCTCCATATGTCCTCCAGTCTCCTGGTAGTGTTTCCCAGAGGCTCTAAAAATGTAGAAAAGGGGAATTGCTTGGGTTGGAAAAACAGATTTTCTAGTTTTTCTCTCATATCCTCTTCTGGCCACCTGAGGCTATGAAAGCTTGCCTTTAAGAAGGACAGTGAAAGATGCACGCACTTCTGACGTCTCACTGCAACACAAGAGGAAGATCTGTCTTTTTCCACTTGGCGGCCTCTTGTCCAGGTGAGTCCATGAATCCAGATGCAAGATTGCCTTTGTTAGGCCAGAGAGGGCTTCTAGATGCTCCTATCTGTTCCTACTTAGCTTCCACCCATCTCTTGTTTCCCTCTCCCTGTTTCATTGGCTTTCCTTTCTCCCATTTCTAGAGTACATTTCTGCTCGATTTTGTTTAAGAAATTTGACAACCAACCTAGATTTTCCCCAGTTCCACGAGTGAGAGGCTCAAAAGTTGATTTAATGGAGAGAAATAAAAATCGATTGAGGCAAGGAGAGAAACTCCACAGAAAGGAAAACCAAAGCAGGGCTAAAATATTAATTTCATAGAGGGAAAATCAATCATGGGGGAGAAGTCAATAAACAGGAGAGAATACCTAAAATTACAGTGAGTAAAATGAACAAATCCTGGGTAGGAGCTACATGCAATACGAAAAGGGTTTGAACATTTAGGAACCTGAATCCTCCCCTCACAGCTCACAAGCTCTTAAAAAGAGTCAGATGCTTGAAAATCAGGTGCTATGAGATTAGTACAAGAATAATGGTGTATGGGTGATCTAGAATCTCAGAGGCAAGGAAAATCAGCTGCTGAAGGATGTGCATGTGACAACGGATGTCTGTGTGACCCTGGACCCTGGGGAGGAATTCAAATCAAACCTGTTCAGGCCATACAGACTCTTCACACTCCTCGCTTATTGTACGGTTGGGTTTATTTCCGACTCTCTGAAAATGAGAGCAAAATGAATACACAGACAAGTTTCTTTTATTCACTCAGACTTTCAGTACCATAGATGCCACAAGCACAGTAATCCTTCATTCATCTAGGTTATTTCTCCTTAATCTCTGAAGGAGAACCTCAGTTATTATCTATGTGAGCCAACTGGGGTGTGAATTGTTTCCCCTTTCATTTAAGTACTGACCACTGTTAGAATTTGTCTCTTCCAAGGTCTCTCACTAGTGAGGTGCAGAGCATTCAGCCAAGAAGCTGTACCCTGTGCAAACCGAGGAGATGCCACCCACATAGACCACAGTGAGGGCAGCCCCGCTGGAGGTATGCAACACTGGGACCCAGTTTGCCTTTGCCCCTTGTGGATGTGGAGGCTGCAATTACAACTGCTTGGGGCAAGTCCTTCTCTAAGGTTGGCCTTTTCTGTTGGCATAGACCAGGCTCCAAAAGATTACTGTCTTCTTCTCTTTGTTCTGTTTTCATGTGTCTCTAGAGTGAGCCTTCAGCAATCTCAAGCACCATATGTCGTGCAGAAATTATGCTCACTGAGGGTAATATTCAATACAGTTCGCATGACTGTGGTCATACGGAGATGTAAAGATTCAATGCAGTAGTAGCCGGGTGTGGTGGTACACGCCTGTAACCCCAGCACTCGGGAGGCTGAGACAGGAGGATTGCAGTGAGTTCAAAACCAGCCTGAGCTACATAGTGAGTTCCAGGTCAGTCTCAACTACATAGTGAAACCCTGTCTCAAAAAACAAAAAACAAAAACAAAAACAAAAAAGTCCAAATTTGTATAAATATAGGGCTGGGTATTTAGCTCACTGGTTCTGGCACCTGCCTCTCAAGCACAAGGACACAAGGGCCTGAATTTGATCCCTGGTACAAAAAAAAAAAAAAAAAAAAAAAAAAATAAAAAAAAAATGGAAAAAAAAAAAAAAAAAAAAAAAAAAAAAAGATTCAATGCAGTCAAAAATAAAATCAATGTCAATCAGTCATTTTTGTAGTGATTGAAAGGAAAAATCTAAAATTTTCATGGAAATGCAAGGACTAATCATCAAACAATTTTGTAAGAAATACACAAATTTTGAGGGTAAGTGATTATAAGATAATATAAAACTATAGAAATAAAACTATAGAATTGGCTGCAAAGACAAATGGATCAAGGAAACAAAATGAAATCAAGAGGCTGGGTGAGGTGGCACACACCTGTAATCCCAGCACTCAGAAAGCTGAGTCAGGAGGTTTGCTGTGAGTTCGAGACCAGCCAGGGCTACATAGCGAGTTCCAGGTCAGTCTCAGCTAAATAGTGAGAACCTGTCTCAAAAAACAAAATGAGGTCCAGAAATAAAACCCTCACATATGTCATACATTGACTTTCAAATATTGCCACAGTATTTCAATTGAAAAATAATTATTTAATTAATAAAGGTACAGCAAAATATATAGAAAAAAATAAATCTTGAATATTTACTTATAATAATACCATAAAGGATAAAACAGAAATATACTGAAAAGAAGGTGACAAAGTAGATGTTACAATTTAAAATAGATGTTAAAATTTAGATGTTACGTATAAAATTTAATCTGTTCCCCACAGTTCATAAATTGAACCCTTAACCTTCAAAGTGATAGTATTAGAAGATGGGGTCTTTGGGCTGAATCAGGATTTGGGTGGTGTTTTTATGGTGAGATTAGCGTCCTTATAAAGAGAGACCAGACAGTTTTCTATGTATCTACCATGTCAGAACGTGGTAAGAGGCTGGCCATGTACAAGCCAGGAAGAAAGCCTTCAACAGAATCCAACACTGCTGGCAACATGATCTCCAACTTCCACTTCCCAGAATTGTGATAAAGTAAATTTCTTCTATTAAACCATTTGCTGTCTTGTATTCCGTTATGACAGCCTGAGAGGAATCCTACAGAAGGAAAAGATTTCCTACATAGATATAATAAGCATCAATCAACAAAATTTCAAGACCTTCACTCATTAAATAATTGTGTAAAAAAATAAACATTCACAATGTATGAATGTGCCAAAGAGTTTGTTTCAGTACCATGTAAAAAGCAACAATAACCCAACAAGAAGCCTGGACATTCTCAGTCCCATAAACACTGAGCCCTGCCTCTTTTTCTGGTTCTGCATCTGATAGCACTGCTTCCTGAGAAAGGTTGGAAAAATCTCTTTGAAATCCTATGTTCTTGACATAGATTCCCTGTGTCACAACAAGAAAACTTAAACATCTCTTTGAACACATTGGGTGTCACAGATGTATTTCTGAGGCACAAGAGTACGAGAAATATAGACAACAGCCATGTATAGCAGAGCTCAAAGACACATCTGATGACCTGGGAGAGTCGACCTCTGCATTTATTCCACGTCCTGACATCTCCAAGGCTTTCTGTGAACTCCTGTGTCCGTGTTCTTCTTCCTCAGGCACTCCTTCAGCAGAGCCCTCCAGAGAACAGGCTGGAAGAGCTACTCCACTGCCTGAAGAGGCCACCGAGGAAGCAATGATGAGACTGACACAGATGTTAGCACAGAAAGGGACAGATGAAATCAGACAAAGAGGAAAAGAAAATGCATCAGAATCCCTTAGTCTGAATGCAGAGTAAGAGGCAGCAGAAGACTGAGAGGGAAGACATGAAGGGTGAGGAAAAGCACTGTGAGTAGGACGGTCACAGCCATGTTGGTGACTTCTGTTGGGTGACAGAGGGTCGAGACCTGCAGGACCAGGCTAAACTCAGTTCCAAAAAGAAAATCCACCAAGCAGTTATGATAAAATCAACATTTTCCACCCATCACTGAGAGAGAGAGAGAGAGAGAGAGAGAGAGAGAGAGAGAGGAAGAATGAAAGAAGGAAGGAAGGAAAGGAAGGAAAAAGAGGGAGTGGTCCAGAGCAGGCCACACATGAAGTCTCTCCACCTGAGAAACCTTCTTCTTATTCCCTGCAAAATAGTTTTGTCCCACTATGGGGGGTGAATGGAAGAAAGGAAAGGGTAGATATAAGATGGTAAAAATTTTTTTCTTTTTATTGAGGTTATTGGTACAATCTAGGTGTACAGTAGTTATATTCATTATTGGGATCCTGTACCTCTACATGACAGGTCTTGATTCTCATTTTTTCCCCTCGTCCCTGACCTCCCTTCACCCCCTCCTCCCCTCTCCCTTTACAAACACTTTATTTCCTTTTTTTCATTTTCTCCTGTTTTTTTGTTTTCCCTTATTCCCTTTCTCCCACCCTTCCCACTTTCCCTAGACCTTTAGCCCTTTCTTCCTATTTCACATTATTAATTATCTCATTAGGATCTTGTGCACTATTATAGTTTTTCACATCAGAGAAACTATTCGGTATTTCAGTTAAAGAAATCTCTCTATGAACGTTAAAAATAGGGAATCCTAAAATAAAACTAAAAAGGAAAGTAAAAGAGAAAAGGCAATGATGTAAAATTAAAATAATCCTTAATTCTGAAGATGAAAATGATCCCTTAACATATTTAAATTACTTCTTGCTCTTGCAGTCTTATTCTTTTTTTTTCATTATCTAGAGAATACTTTATTAGTTTCTGTAATCAAACCCACATAGATATGACCTTACATATTTAATACAGTGGGGTACCCCTGTAAAATTTTTTATCTAAAGTAGTTTCATAAGAGTTAAATAAAGGGCCGGGGATTTAACTCAGTGGTTCCACCTCCTGCTTTGCAAGTGCAAGGACCCTAGCTGGATCCTTGGTACAAAAACAAATCAACGTTTTTTTTCAGCTGCCTGCCTGCCTGCCTGTCTGCGATCACCCGGCGGTGTGCGCACGAGCTCAGTACCCCTGTAATTTTTTATCTAAAGTAGTTTCATAAGAGTTAAATAAAGGGCCGGGGATTTAACTCAGTGGTTCCCCCTCCTGCTTTGCAAGTGCAAGGACCCTAGCTGGATCCTTGGTACAAAAACAAATCAACGTTTTTTTTTAGCTGCCTGCCTGCCTGCCTGTCTGCGATCACCCGGCGGTGTGCGCACGAGCTCCCGGCCTGCGCGGGAGCTCCCGGCCTGCGCGACAACAGACCCAGGAAGGACCCAAGGACCCCAGAGGGGGTTTTTTTCAGCTGCCTGCCTACCTGCCTGTCTGCGATCACCCGGCGGCGTGCGCGTGAGCTCCCGGCCTGCGCGACAACAGACCCAGGAAGGAAGGTAGCCGCGCGGGCGCCCTTGAAACACCCACACGACCCCCCCCCCCGTTCTCAAAACTCCTGATCGGGCCAGTCCTTAGACCAACTCTGCAGAGGCATAGGTTCCCATGAAGGGTAGTTTTCTGAGCTCCGAACTTTGATCATCTTTAAAGAAAGGGCAGGGGAAACCTGTAATAGAACGGAGTGGAGTTCAACCCTGAGGGTAAGGAAACTAAAGTTAGGCTTTGTAGATTGTGTTCAGTCTCAGTCGTGAGGAACAGCCATTGGCTAGCTATAACCAGGGGATTGGGTTCCGCATATGACTGTGCATGTGGTATAATATGAGATCAGAGATAGCCTGAAAGAGGACCTTCAAATTCTTTTTCTTTCCCTCTCTCTTGTCTCTTTTTTCCTCTTTCCACCCTAAAATTTCTTTCTTTTTTCTGTCCTGTCTCTCCAACTCAGTCTCTTGCTCCACCATAGTGTCCCTCATCTCCCTTTTTATTCCAGTTCCTGAAGAACTCAGACTTCTTTTTTTATTTTTTGTTTTTAGGACGGGTTTCTCTTTATGTTCTTTTCTCCAGTCATTTTACCTCACTCATGGCTCTGTACCTTCAAGGGAAGGCAAGCGCCTGTTACTGTTAAGGGGATATATTCCTGTCCTTATTCCTGCACTCTCTCTATCCCCCCTGAACTTAATAGCTTTGTAAAGATAGTAAGGTAATTCTACAACCTCTGGATTCACTTCAAACCTGCTCTAATTCTTTCACTTATCTAATCCTCTTGTTCTAAGTCGAACCCCCCATCCTAAATGGTAAAGATGCCATATTGAAAAGAATATTCACTGCAAACATACTATGAGCTGCTTCTTGAAATTAATCTAATTCACATGAGTTAAAGGTGATACATTAATGACTACCATAAGTGGTCAGTTGGCAAGCTGTGCCTGATCCTATTGGGCTGCTGAATGTATCAATTGGGACAAAGAGTGGTGATTGATTTAAAGAGTTGTTTTCTCTGATATTATGAAAACGAGAATGTCTATGAGTCATTAGAAACTCAAAAGCTAAAACGCAACTATATTAGGAAGATTTAAGTAATACCCAGAAATTAAAGAAGGACAACCCAACAATAAAAATAAAAATGAGAAAACACTTAAGCAAGACACAAAAACAAATATCCAGTTCACCAATAGCAAATAGTAGGACAAATGAGGATGAAAAGTCTGATAGTGAACCAACAGGACTCCCTGGACCCATAGCACAGGAGGTAACAAAATTGATCAATCAGGCTCTAGAAAAATTCAAATCAGAAATAATTTCCCAGCTAGCCAGAGAGATGATGAGCAAAATAGAAGTCATGATTCGAGACTCTAGAGCAGAAACTGAGAAAAAAATAGATGAGCTCAAGACTGTGATAGAAGCCATGAAGACTCAGCATAAGAAAGACATGGAAACAATGAATGCCCAACAGAGGAAAGAAATGGAATCCATAAAACAGATTCAAACAGATATCCAGGAGATTAAAAACTCTATTGAAAGTGTACGAAACAGAATAAAAGATTGCGAAGATAGAATTTCAGATATAGAAGATAGGATAGCAGTCAGT
The DNA here is from genome assembly GCF_012274545.1 of Fukomys damarensis. Lineage (NCBI taxonomy): Eukaryota > Metazoa > Chordata > Mammalia > Rodentia > Bathyergidae > Fukomys > Fukomys damarensis. The sequence goes on from NW_022900928.1 coordinate 11,270,277, forward strand.
GACCGTGAAAAAAGAGGTCTATTAAAAACAGTAAGGGATCATGAGAAATCAATCCAACAACTCCTAGACGATACAAAGAAAAATAACATAAGACTGATAGGAATTCATGAAAAAACAGGAGAAAACACAAATGATATAAAAAAGCTCTTCACAGAATTAATGACAGAAAACTTCCCAAACAGAAGGGAAGAATTAGACATACAGATAAGTGAGGCATATAGAACCCCAACTAGCCACGATCAAAAAAAATCTACACCTAGACATATAATAATCAAGATTCCAGAAATCCAACAGAAAAACAAAATACTACAAGCAGTAAGAGAAAAGAAACAAATCACATGCAAAGGGAAGCCCATTAGAATCACAGCAGACTTTTCAACACAAACCCTTAGGTCAAGGAGAGCCTGGAGTGAGGTATTCCAAGTCCTAAAAGAAAAGAATCTCCAACCTAGACTTTTGTATCCTGCAAAACTCTCTTTCAAAATAGATGGGGAAATAAAATACTTCCACGACAAAGAGCACCTGAGAAATTTCATGAACACCAAACCAGCACTGCAAGGAATTCTAAACAATATCCTAGAAAAGGACAACGAAATTCACAATAACATGAGGCCCAACAGACCAAATCAAATAGGCAAGGCAAGAAACTAAAAGGAGATGGGAGAAAAAGTAAAAAGAGTCAACAAATGGACAAAAACATGACAAGAATAAGTCAAAATATATCAGTTGTAACCATCAATGTTAATGGCCTCAATTCACCAATCAAGAGAAACAGATTGGCAGAATGGATTAAGAAGCAAAATCCAACAATATGTTGTATACAAGAAACACACCTAGTGCAAAAGGAAGTCCATAGACTGAAAGTGAAAGGATGGAAAACAATTCTCCATGCGTCAGGAGTCCAGAAAAAAGCAGGGGTAGCAATCTTATTCTCAGATAAAGTAAATTTCAAACCAAAACTCATTAAGAGAGACAAAGAAGGACACTACATCCTTGTAAAGGGAACAATTCAAGAGGAAGAGCTGACAATCATAAACATATATGCACCAAATATAAATGCCCCCAACTATATAAAACAAATATTAAGTAACATGAAAAACCAAATAAGCACTAATACAATTGTAGTGGGGGATTTAAATACCCCACTATCACAAATTGACAGATCTACTAGGCAGAAAATCAACAATGAAATAATAGAACTGAACCAAGCTTTGGAACACATGGACTTAATAGATGTTTATAGAGTATTCCACCCCCAAAAACCAGAATATACATTCTTTTCGGCTGCACATGGATCATTCTCCAAAATAGACCACATACTGGCTCACAAAACAGGTCTAAATAAATGCAAAAAAATTGAAGTCATCCCCTGTTTATTATCAGATCATAGTGCAATCAAACTAGACATCAATAGCACAAGAAACTATAGAAACTTCACAAGCACATGGAAACTGAACAACACTCTCCTAAACAATCAATGGATTACAGAGGAAATTAAAGAAGAAATTAGACAGTTTTTACAAATAAATGAGAATGCCAATACAACATACAGGAATCTTTGGGACACAATGAAAGCAGTTCTACGTGGAAAATTCATAACATTGAATGCCCACACTAGGAAAACAGAGCGGGCTCAAATAAACAACTTAACGATGAAACTTAGACTCCTAGAAAAACAAGAGCAAGAAAAACCCAAAGCTCGAACAAGAGAGGAAATTATAAAGATCCGAGCAGAAATCAATGCAATTGAAATTAAGAAAACGATACAAAAAATAAATGAAACAAAGAGCTGGTTTTTTGAAAGAATAAATAAAATTGACAAACCCTTAGCTAATCTTATCAAAAAAAGGAAAGAAAAGGCTCAGATCCATGCAATTAGGAATGAAAAAGGCGAAGTCACAACAGATCCGAAAGAAATCCAGAGGATCATGAACACCTACTTTGAGAACCTGTACTCTAATAAAATGGAAAACACAGAAGAAATGGACAGATTTCTAGATACTTATGAATTACCAAAGTTGAACGAAGAAGATAAAAACATTTTAAACACCCCAATCACAATCAGTGAAATTGAAAATGTAATTAAAAACTTACCAACAAAGAAAAGCCCAGGCCCTGATGGATTCACTGCTGAATTTTACAAGACATTTAGAGAAGAACTACTACCATTACTCTTCAAACTTTTCAATGAAATTGAAAGAGAAGCTATACTTCCAAATTCATTCCTGGAAGCAAGTATCACTCTGATTCCCAAACCAGAGAAAGATACAACCAAAAAGGAGAACTACAGACCAATCTCCTTAATGAATATAGATGCAAAAATCCTTAATAAGATACTAGCAAACAGAATACAGAGGATTATTAAGAAGATCATCCATCATGACCAAGTCGGATTTATTCCAGAGATGCAAGGGTGGTTCAACATACGAAAGTCAGTGAATGTAATACATTATATTAACAAAGTCAAGGACAAAAACCATATGATCCTCTCAATAGATGCAGAAAAAGCATTTGATAAAATTCAACACCCATTCATGATAAAAACCCTGCAAAAAATTGGAATAGATGGTCTATACCTCAATTTAATAAAGGCTATTTATGAAAAACCATCAGCCAACATCATATTGAATGGCCAAAAACTGAAAACCTTCATGTTAAAATCAGGAACAAGACAAGGATGCCCACTATCGCCACTTCTCTTCAATATAGTTCTGGAAACATTAGCCACAGCAATTAGACAAGAGAAAGAAATTAAAGCAATAAAGATAGGAAAGGAAGAAGTTAAACTATCATTATTTGCTGATGATATGATACTCTACATTGAAGATCCAAAAAACTCCACCAAAAAACTTCTAGACTTAATTGACAGATTCAGTAAAGTATCTGGATACAAGGTGAATACCCAAAAATCAATAGCCTTTCTATACACAAATAACAGACAGACAGAAAGAGAAATAAGGGAAAAAATTCCTTTTACAATAGCATCCAAAAAAATGAAGTATCTAGGAATCAATCTAACAAAAGAAACAAAAGATCTCTACACTGAAAACTACAGCACTCTGAAAAAAGAAATCGAAGAGGATATAAAAAAATGGAAAGATATCCCCTGCTCCTGGGTAGGAAGAATCAACATAGTGAAAATGGCCATACTACCGAAACTGCTATATACATTCAATGCAATGCCAATTGAAATTCCAACACTATATTTCACAGAACTAGAAAAAAGAATCCAAAAATTCATTTGGAACCACAAGAGACCTAGAATAGCAAAAGCCATTATAGGCAACAGTCACATGGCACCAGGTGTAACAATTCCCAATTTGAAACTATACTACAAAGCCACTGTGATAAAATCAGCATGGTACTGGCAAAGAAATAGGCCTGAGGATCAATGGAACAGACTGGAAGACACAAAAACAAATGCAGATGTACTCAGCTACCTCATCTTCGACAAAGGAGCTCACCATCCTCAGTGGAGGAAAGATAGCCTCTTTAATAAATGGTGTTGGAAAAACTGGATATCAACCTGTCACAGATTAAAATTAGACCCTTATCTTTCGCCATGCACTAAATTAAAATCCAAATGGATTAAAGATCTAAATATTAAAACAGAAACATTAAACTTGCTGGAAAGTAAGTTAGGCAGAACTCTGGAAGACATTGGTATAGGAAAAGACTTTATGAACAAATCCTCAGTAGCACGGGAACTAGCAGAAAGAATCAACAACTGGGATCTCATCTTACTAAAAAGCTTCTGTACTTCAAAAGAAACCATTAGCAGAACTAAGAGACAATCTACAATGTGGGAAAAAATTTTTACCAGCTGTACCTCAGACAAAGGACTATTATCAAGGATATATAAAGAACTCAAAACAATCAGTCCCCCCAAATATAAAGACCCGATCCAAAAATGGGCATCCGAAATGAACAGACATTTCTCATACAAAGAAGTGAAAGCAGCAAGAAAATATATGAAAAAATGTTCCACATCACTGGTCATTCGAGAGATGCAGATGAAAACAACACTGAGATTCCACCTCACCCCACAAAGAATGGCTGCTATCAAGAAATCACACAATAACAAATGTTGGCGGGGTTGTGGGGAGAAAGGAACCCTCCTCCATTGTTGGTGGGAGTGCAGACTAGTGCAACCACTATGGAAATCAATATGGAGATACCTCAAAGAGCTTGGACTGGAGGTTCCATTTGACCCAGCCATCCCTCTGTTGGGTATCTTTCCAAGAGAACTAAAAGAATCATATCACAGAGAAGTATGTGCACCCATGTTTATAGCGGCACAGTTTGTAATAGCTAAATCTTGGAAACAACCTATTTGCCCATCCGTTGGAAACTGGATAAAGAAGTTGTGGTTTTTCTATAAAATGGAATATTACTCAGCCATAAAGAGCGAGAGAATAGATTCATTCATAGGAAAATGGATACATATTGAAGATATACTCCTAAGTGAAATAAATAAGTCCCACATGTGTAAATACCGAATAGTTTCCCTGGTGTGAATATTCTGCAACAATGCATAAGATTCTAATAAGATTACTGACATTTAGAAATGGGAGGAAAGGAGCTAAAGGTGTAGGGAAGGTGTGATACGTAGGGGAAGAACAAAAAGGGAAAAGAAAAAAATGTGAGAGAATGAAAAGATGAAAATAAAGTGTTTGTAGATGGGGAGGGGAGGAGGGGGTGAAGGGAGGGCAGAGGTAAGGGGAAAAAATGAGAATCAAGACTTGCCATGTAAAGGTACATGATCCCAACAATGAATGTAACTGTACTGTATCCCTAAATGTACCAATAAACTCAATAAAAAAAAAAACAAAAAACAAATCAACAAGAAAAGAGTTAAAGGGGAAATGGTAGGAATAAAAAAGTCATTTGTTATGGATAGGAAATGGGTTCTTAGGGAGGAGAGAGAAAAGATGAGCATATTTAAAGAATTAAAATTTATCAAAGTGTGCCATATCCATACAATGCTCTAAAATAAATGTTACTATGATATATTACAAATAAACAATAATAAGAAATGGATTTAAAGAGGAAAAAAATAAGCCCCTCACAAAACTAGCAAGAACCCATGCTCATGGAACTTCAGTTCAAAGGGAAATACAAATAATTACAACCTTAAACATGTATAAACTGTAAGGTTTCCTGTAAAGGGACAAAAACCTCCTTGATTTCCTTGTATTGGCCAACTGTGGCTGTGGGACTCTGTCCGTGAAAGCACACGTTGGCTGCATTCACTCTGGAATAACGCTGAGCTCCCCTGGAGAGGGATGTTTTCTCTCTCATCTTGAGGCGTCTTTCCAGGGAGTCCTGTGGATACTGGTGTGATGACTGCTTTGTAAAACCTGAAATGGCCCCTGAATTCTCACCTGTTCTAAATTTCCTTTATTCACCTCTTTTTTCCCTATTTTATTGCCTTCTTTCTATCTTTCTGGAGCTTTTATTCCATCCTCCCCTGTTGAACGCCATCATCCTGCATTTGTCTTGGTGCTTACTTCTGTGCGTTTCCCCCTCCACATAACACATTGCAGTGGCGTCCAAAGAATGAGTCAAAAGGATGAATGCCGAGTTCAACACCACACCGTGTGCAAGTGAGGGCCAGAGCACACATTCTGTTTGAGCTCCCATTCCATCCTCTGTAATATGGGAAATTGCTTAATCTTACCTTGTAGGTGAATGAGAAGATTAAAGGGGCAACGTCTGGTAAACTCAACCAGCTGTTGTTTTTCACTCAGATGCGAGCTGGTCCTCTTTCTCTAGGTGAGATTTGCGTGCCCATTTTCCTTTATTTTCCAAGACCTGAGCTTGTTTTACTTCCCACCATAGATTCCTGTCACATAAACGCTTTCATCTGGAAAGCGAGCTCTACTATCTTCCAGGGGAGAGAGTGTGGTAGACTTCGCTGGCACACACACTTAATAGTCTTCCATGAAGATTACTCTACTTCATTTCCTCCTTTATTAATTTGATTGTTACATTTTAGGTATGCAGTATAATGACATTCAGCATTGGAAAATTGTACCTTTACATAATATATTTTGGTTCTTATTTTCCCCCATTCCCCTGCTCTCCCTTCAACCCCTCCACCCCTCCCTATTTACAAAGACTTTGTTTCCATGTTTCATTTTCTCATATTAATTACATTCCCCGCTTTCCTCCCCCTACCCCTTTGCACCTTTTCTTCCTATTTCACATAATCCATTACACCTTTTGATCCTCTTTCCAGTGGTAATCGGAACTTACCCTCACTCCTTCTCTATATCGCTCAGTAGCTCAGCTCACACAGAAACACTAACCTGTGCTGTGACTCAAAATGCTTCTGGGTCTGTTCCAAGCCCATTCTGAGTTCTCATTTCAAAGGCACTTTTGTGGTCAACTTCTATTATTTCAGCACACGTAATTCTTGTAAACACACCCAGAGCTGCCCTCACACACAGTTATGATAAATGAGACTCTCTTCACCTCATTAAATCTTTGAGTTCTGAGACCTTCGTGATGTTTTAGTTTTTATTCTCTACTAAGCCAGTTTCATGCACTTATTCCCTAAATAAATCTGGAGGGCCCAGTTTTCCACACACAAACATAGGCACAGGTGACAGTCAATGCTTCCTTCTGTCTTCACTGGCTGGCACCTGGAGCCATTTCTGGCTAACCCGGGTCAGCCATTCTCCCCGTGTGAATCCTGGTTCCCCAGTGTTTGATAGCTTTCTTAACACTGACAAGACGCTGCTATCCTCCCATGGAACACAGGGACAGTAATTACCACCCAGCAGAGATTCTGTGGTTCAGCGACCAAACAACATGCACAAAAGTCTTGCTTGTGTCCCCAGATGCATCAGTGCAGTGTTTCTGAATATAAATTCAATCATACAAGCCCAGAGATTTTATATATATATATACATATTTATATACAATTATGTGAAGCAAAATATTAAGTATAAGTTCTGATTAAACAATCTCTGAAAGGCTTTTATCTGTTTATCTGATGGGTTTAGCTGATGTGTACAGGACAGGCTAGACCCAAGAAAAATGAGACAAAACATATTAAAACCACTCTGTTGGGTGTTTCCTTTGCTTTACACAAGGTTTTAAATTTAGTAAAGTCCTGTTTATTGATTCTTGGTATTATTTATTGTGCCCATGGGATTCTGTTGATAAATAATGGCCTATGCTTACGTCTTCTAGAGTTTTCCTATTTCATCTTCCAGCAGAGTGTTTCTGCTTTAATGTTTAGATCTTAGATTCATTAATACAACATAACTGACCATCACCAGATGAATGAGTAGAGCCAGAGGCCTGCCATACCATCATGAAGTGTGTGCAGATCCCAGGGAGCAGCTGTGTGGACCAGAGCAGTGCGGCTACAGGAGGAACAGAGCCAGGGTCTCACTGTGACCAGAGTTGCAGGCACACCATGCAAGCCAAAGTCCCTCCCAGAAAATAGGTGCACAGGTGCACAAGCTTCAGCCAGAGGCCTGCCATAACATCTGCCACAGCCAAGGGCCCACCTGCAAAAGAACTAAACAGATGCATGAGGACCGGCCAGAGGCTCAACCCCATACCATTGATAAGTGCCAGAAGCCTGTGTAGACAACAGGAACTGGGGTACAAAGCCCCTGGCCAAAACCCCTCTCAGACAACAGCTACATAGGGGGCCCAGTGAGAGGCACAGCTACATACTATCCCAAATGTCCACAGGCCACAGCCTGAAGACCCCCCAGATAACAGGTCACCTCAAGGATCGAGAAGGCCAGGAATCGACACAGTGGTGAGCAGCAGAGAGATGGCCTCTCTGAAGCCTGCTGAGAATTGAAGACCACTCGGTGAGCAAAAAGTCTCCTCAACAAAGGCACAGGAGGCTGCATCTGTTGAGTTGTGAAGACACACAAACAAGTCTCAAAACCATATTTCAAGATCACCTAAGGAAACCTCAAAAGACAACAAGATGGAACAATCTGATACTCAAACAGCTGAACACCTTGAACTGGCAGAGAAAGAGGACCTAGAAAAAATGAAACCAGAAAATAATGTCTCAGATCACAGCAGAGAATGTGCCCATAGTGTAAGACGTGATTAACACATCTAGAGCAGACACAGATGAGAAAGGAGAGCAGCTGAGGAACATGATGGAATCACAACATAGGAAAGACACGCAGCAGAGCAATAGCTGGGTCTAATGGAACCTGTAATCCCAGTTGTTTGAGGTTTCTCCACACTAATTTCCTCATTGGTTGCACCAGTCTGCACTCCCACCACCAATGGAGAAGGGTTCCTATCTCCCCACAACCCCGCCAGCATTTGTTATTGGTTGACTAAAAGATAGCAGCCATTCCTTGTGGTGTGGGGTGGAATCTCAGTGTGATGTTTTTGTCTAACGTTGCTTCTGTATCTCCACTTCTGTCTATCAGCACCACATCCTCTTGTGTGGCCTGAAAGCGGTTATTGTTGTGCAGCTTCTTGCGTATCAGTAATGCCAGGCAGTGTGAACTGTGCTGGGAAACCTTCTAATAACCAATCATGACCTCTTGGGAGTCCCTCGAGGCTCTCCAAGCCTGGGCCTCCTTTTTATGTTCCCGCAGTGCTGTGCGCCAATTTAAAGTTTCTTTCCAAACAGCACAGAGACATATCAAGATGGAGGTGAATGTTTTCCAACATGCTGTTCCCTAAAGAAACAACCTGTTAGAGATCCTGCTCTTAAATCTTTTATTAGTTAAGACTGTAGTCTTGAACAATAATTATTTCTCCTTTTAAATTTATCTGTGTTAAGAAATGCATCGTTTCCTCCCATGGGGTGAAAGAAAGCAGCACAGCTCTGGCCGCACTGATTTCTAGAATTACACAGGGAGTCAGTGAGAGCTGAATGAAACAGATGTGTTTTCTGTGTCAGATTGGCAGTGGGGAGTGTGGACATGGGGCAGGAAGAGTGGAGATGGGGCGGGGGGTGTGGAGATGGGGCGGGGGGTGTGAAAGGCAGAGATTGTAACAGCAGAAGAGAGAAACTAAATGGGACAAGGATGCAAGTGGTGGCAAGTGAGACACCTTGGGTCAAGAGACTTGAAGGAATGTGCATGGGTTAGGAAGGGCCTCGGAGCTGAGGCTCTAGGAGAAAGAGTTTTCTGGGTGAGTAACAGCAGGAGAGAAACTAAATGGGACAAGGATGCAAGTGGTGGCAAGTGAGACACCTTGGGTCAAGAGACTTGAAGGAATGTGCATGGGTTAGGAAGGGCCTCGGAGCTGAGGCTCTAGGAGAAAGAGTTTTCTGGGTGGGAGATGAGTGTCGGGCAGTGTGATCTCGAATTTGAGACACTGAGTTCATACCAACGTGGTAATGACGAGATGAAGGACTCCGTGGTCAGAATGAATGCTGAGAATGGTGTGGATGGCAGGTTAAAGCAAGATGATAAGGGTGATGGACAAATTTGGGGGTTGATGGTTACCCAGGTGAATATTATGTTTATTACATACGTACACAGGGCTGATTGTGGTGAAGTCTATGAGTTAGGCATTCAGGACACAAAATAATATAGTAAACATTTATCTTCCACTGGTAACATTAGGCATTGAAAATTTTTTCACCACTAGTTTCTATTTACAAATGAAGAAATGAATACGAAATACAAGGACAGCCCAGTCTGCATCACATCTCTCTATGTGGTTCCCCAGAGATTCTGAAATTTGTGTCCATTATTATTGTTTTTTCTTTTATTGAGTTTATTGGTACATTTTAGGGATACAGTACAGTTACATTCATTATTGGGATCTTGTACCTTTACACGACAGGCTTTGGTTCTCATTTCTTCCCCTTGTCCCTGCCCTCCCTTCACCCCCTCATCCCCTTCCCATTTACAAACACTTTGTTTCCATTTTTTCATTTTCTCATATTTTTTCTTTTCCCTTATTCCCTTTCCCCTACCCTTCTCATTTTCCCTACACCTTTAGCCCTTTTATTCCTATTTCATATGGTCAATTATCTCATTAGGATCTTATGTACCATTATAGCTTTTCACACCAGAGAAACTATTCAGCATTTACACGTGTGCCTTATTTATTACACTTAGGAGTACATCCTCAGTATGTATCCATTTTCCTATGAATGAATCTAATTTCTCATTCTTTATAGCTGAGTAGTATTCCATTTTATAGAAAAACCACATCTTTATCCAGTCTCCAACTGACGGGCAGATGGGCTGTTTCCAAGTTTTAGCTATTACCAACTGTGCCGCTATCAACACTGGTATGCATATATCACTGTAGTATGATTTCTTTAATTCTTTTGGAAAGATACCTGCAGAGGGATGGCGGGGTCAAATGGAACCTCTAGTCCCAGGTCCTTGAGGTATCGCCATATTATGGAGATGTGTCTATTACTTTTTCAAATGTATAACATGACCTGAGAAATGTGAGGTGATCTAAAAATCAATGTCCTATATCAAACACATTTTAAAAGAGTTTCTATAAGATTTGCTGGATTTAATTTCTAAATTTCTAATCACTAGTCACACTAAGGTGAGTATATCCTCCCTATCAAAGTACAAAAGGCTTAATGTTTAATTTGTTGGTGAGCAATGTAATGTTGACTTACATTAGCTATGCATTCTTTCTTTCTTTCTCTCTTGTATTTCATCCACAGGGCTCCCTATGAAGGAGATTTCTTCAGCCAAAGCTATACAAATGAGGCAATGACTTACTATGGAATAATCGCCAAGCAGGGCTGATGACATCAAAACAAAGCAGTCTGCTGTGCACTCACTGCATCTCCTATCGTTCCTGTTTCTCAGCCCTGGAGGATCCCTCACTTGTAGCCACACTGCTGTCTGTGGATGTTGTGTATGGCAGAGGATTCGCTGTGGTGGACTGGGAGACCATTTGATCTGGAGCCAGGGAACCTGACTTCTGTGTACTGTGCTGGGGTGTGACAGCCATGGGTATATTTGACTGGGAACATTGAAAAATATTAGTCGGGGCATTTTCAAAGCTACATGTTACTGTCTTCTGTATTCTGAAAGTTCATTTTTGAACTTGCCTCTTTGAGGTGTGTCTGGGGAGCAGCATCAAAGCTGTGATCTGCAGAGCTTTGCTGTGTCTACATATCCTGATGGGGTGATTCTTTCTGTGTGCTTGAGTTCTTCATAGAATGAGTAGCCACTGGTGCTAAATAATCCTAAACTCTGTCCTGGACCCAGGTTCTACTAATATAATTTGTATGACTATGGGAAGATCAGTTGTGTTTAATTCTAACCCCCATGAGGCCTAAGAACTGGACTGAAGGAAAGGGAGCCAAAATATTGCTGCTAAATCTTGAGACTTACTTCATCTTCTGAAACTTAATAGATCTTTAAAATGTTAATACATGTTGTCAGAGGTAGTTTCCACTTTGATATAAACCTTGAAAGTCAAATGTTAAACTGTGACTTGTTCCATTACTTCTAGACTTATGTCACTCTGGGTAAGACCTAATTGAACACCAGTTTTCAAAGATGAAGGACTTGCTTTTCATAACCAGAATCCAAAAATAGCTTTGCACCCTATCAGAGACAAATTACTCCTGATTTCTCATGAATCTATTGGACTGTTCAAATGCAGTCAAATGTTATTGTTAAATACATTGTTTTCCAAAAGACCTGATGATGTAGTGAGACTCATAGACACATTCACTCTAAACCATGCAGATAATTTTCAATAATGTCCCAATCGCAGGATGGAATATGATTCTAGAAGAGCAGAGTCTAGCAGAAGTATGGGATTATTTATCTTAAACCATCATGTCTATAGCATCATCTGTAGAGTTATTGGGACTGAGAAGGTGATTATTTCCATTGAAATGAAACTGAAAATGAAAAAGTCCAAAAAAAGGATTTAGAGCAGATATTATATAGTTTTACTAGAAAGCCATACAGTATTCTACTTTTAAAGTAAGGTAGAACACACTAACATAGAGCTTTCTCTGAAGAAACCTGACATTTTGCATTGAAATAAATCAGTTCAAGACCCCAAGGAATCACTGAGGATTTCAGAGGCGTGAGCCTGGGAGAGGAGCAGTCAAGCGTGGCAGGGCAGTGTTCATTCCAAAAGCCAGGTTTGATGAAGAGGGTCCTCTTCACTGCTCCCTGCTGCTTCCCAGGCGTCCAGGGTTCCTGGGGCAAAGCTGCCCTCACAGTCCTCCTCCTCAGGTGAGTCCGACAGAGCCTCCCGTAGAAGCAGGTTGAGGTCTGCAGTTACAGTGAGTGCTTAAAGGTGCCAATAAAAAGGGAAATGATGGATTTGCACAGCCAATCCAAGCCAACATGGGCCAAAAATTATCTGTGTTCAGGAATTCACAGAGAAGAAGTGATCTTGATAGCTTTATCTCTATGAAGATTGCATGCAAAATGGGGCAGATAGATCATGGCTTAGGGACGTGAGGAGAGTATGGCTTCTCGCTATGGCTGCTGCAAAGATGGAGTTCCTGGTGGGTGACAAATGCTTATAGTTAAATAAAAGTGCATTTGTGAGCATACGTGCATGTGTATTTTCACACGTAAATGTATGTGTTTATAACTTTATCTATACCTGTATCCATACTATCTATATCTGTGTCAGTGTTTGACCTTACACAATCATGTTTTCAGTCTTACAGAGGTTCTACTTCCAGGAACGAACCCCTAGAAACACTAATGGGAAGGAATCCTGACCTCTCCACACTATCCAGAGGAAAACCGCATTTGTCCACTTGTCTCCACCTCAGTTACACTCTCTAAGGCTTTCTTGAGAATCAATTTCAGGTATTTTCCCTTCTGCCACTCGTGCTGTTTCTGCTTAAAGGAGCCAACAAAGAAGTAAATGAAGGGGTTGATGCTGCTGTTCATACCAGACATGAGCACAGTAATGGTACTATAGTAAATAAAGTCACTGGTACTTGTAAACCAGGACAACAGGGACAGAAGGATGCCTACAGGCAGGCCACAGAGGAGGAAGACCAGCACTGTGAGCCCGAGGGTCACATACAGCCTGGTCAGTCTCAGCCTCCTGGAGCCACAGAGAATCCTGACCAGCAAGGCCAGGCTGGACCCACACAGAACCACAAACAAAAAGATCAGCCATGCAGCAGTGATGAAAGACATTGTAGGACATGGATAACAGGAAAACCCAACTGATAAGTAACAATATACATGTACCAGGACGCTCAGTAGCAAGGACAAGGCCCAGAGCAGAGCACATATGACAGCTGACATGTGTCTTGGGCGGCGGTGTCTGTGCCAGATGGGCCGCAGGACAGACAGACAGCGCTCAGCACTAATGGCACTGAGCATGCTCAGGCCAGTGATGTAGGAGCACATAATCAAAGGGAATAAAAACCTGTAAATTGTGCCAGAGGTGAAATTGAAGGCATAGAGAAGGTCATTCACAGAGCCTGTGAGGTGGCAGCCCAGGAAGAGAAAGTCAGCTCCTGCCAGGTTGAGGATGTAGACAGAGACCACGTTCCTGCGCATGCGGAAGCCCAGGAGCCAGAGCACAACTGCGTTTCCTGCCAGCCCAACCAGAGTGAAGATAATGTTCAGCCACTCCAGGGTCAGTATTATCCTGTCAAAGCGAAAATCCAGAACACTCACGTTCATTGGTGTGATTTCTTGTTGAATGGTTGAATTCGAGGTCAGAGACTCTCCACAGGTGTCCCTAGGAATACAAAAAATACTCAGCACCTGTTTCATGCTCTTATTCGTCAGCTCCCTAATATATCAGAACTGCTGTCTTTGTGTTGCTGGGGAAGCGACAAAGTCTGGCCGAGATTAAATAATTAATGGTTGGAAGTCCTGGAACCAAGAGGCAAACCCGTGCTGTGGGTTCTGAATACTGGGCTCTCTCTACTGCAGTATAGATCCTCTATGAGAGGCAAATATTCTATAGTCTAATCATACTGACCCAAACAATTCCTGCCAGCTGTTAGGATGTGTCTCAGAATTTCTTTCTAAGGAAGAGAACAGTCAAGGACAGGATCTAAAGGAAGGATTGTGAACCCAAGTATTACTCTGTCATGGTCCAGATACTATCCCTACATGAAGTACTGCAAGAAGACAGAAACAAACCAGATGATTCTCACGACCAGAATTCTCTATCCATACAGGAGAGGTTGTAGAGATGTGAAAAGGATGTAGCCTCTTACAAGCACATTGTGATGATGGCTGGTCATGGTGGGTTTAAAATGGCTCAGTGTGTCAGCCATTAAAGATAGAGGTCTTTCATTTCCCCCAGATTTTAATGTGGTGTGTGACATTCTCAGTAGTAACTTAGTGAATAAACACATGAAGGAAGAGTATAATGGTAGTAGATCATTTGGAGCAAATTGAAATTTAAGAAAAGGAAGGCTAATTGAAGATATTTTAATAGCCAGTTAAGATGATAAAAATTTTGTTTATCATAGTTATCTTGGGAAGAATAGTATGTTTAAAGAAATTACTTCAGATTGAGTAAATCAGGCACCAGCATCATCATCGAAAGGCTGCCAGCTTCGGGAGCACTCCGATTCATTGTTGCGTGTTCTGTGCCACCATCTGCAGTGGCTGCACTCACATTCAGAAGCTCTTCACTGATGTCCCTAGGAACACAGACAAATGGTTGACCTCTGATGTGTATTTATAAAGTGAGTCCATAAATTGGCTTTGTTGAGGACATAGAAGCATTTTAATGTACAGTGTGGGGTAGGAGTTGAGTTCAAACAGAAATGCCCAATATTATAGAGGATGAAAGGGTAACTGAGGTTGAGGTTGGTCTTGCACTGAAAAGAAGTATTTGAAGTATAAAATATTCAAAGGAAGACAGCTAAGTGTTGTGCTGTGAGGTGTGCAATGTAAATGGACTCCACAGTATCTCCCTGGAGATTTTCATTCTGTTTGTACATAAATGCTTTTGTGTGTGAGGAATCTTTGGAAGGAAATAGAAGTGCAGATCATCAAATGTAAAAGAACATGCTCATGCACTTTATATCTGGAACAAAAGGGCCAGTTTATATCTGAGTGACTATTAACAAGTGACGGACAGATACATTGTCACTTTGAATCCTCTGAAATACCTATAGGATGACAGTAGTATTTCCATTTTACTGAAGATGGAGTTGGAGGATACAAACTGAAGGATTTGTCCTGGACCCACACTGTGAACTGAACCCAGCAGTGCTGCTCAGGATCCATCCCTGTGACCAATAGACTCAGCACCAGAGAGCTGTTGCTTACAAACAGATGAGGGCAAACGCAGAGCAGTCATTTCCAAGTGGGATCTCAACTTTACGGACTAAATAAAACTTAGAATCAATAAATACTTGAGAGAAAGGGAAGACAATGAAATGGGAATGGGGTGAGTTGTGCTTGGAAGTTAAATAGGAGCAGCTATCGAGACCCAGAAACCCTCTCCTTCCTTACAGAGGCAGTCATGGCATTGGAGTCCTGATTGACTTGCTCATAAAAGACACCTCTTCAGGAGGAAAGAGGATGTGTCCTCCCCCTGTGCTGCAGAAACACAAGAAGCAGATGTATCCTTCATGCCTTCTCTTACACAGCCAAGATGCCATAGCCTTGGCCTGAACAAAGAAAATATGTTTGGAAAACTAGAAATTCTGTTCCCACCCAGGACAGTGTATTTTGCATATGTGTTTTAGAGCCACTAGGAAACACTACCAGGACCCTGGAGGGCAAAAGGAGAGGGATTTTAGATCTGTCTCCCTATTTCCTATGATCTCTCTTATTTTGCTCTTTATTTCATCTCTGCCTTTGTGGTTGTGAGTTGAACAGCAGAGTGCTTGTGCCTGCCTGGCCATCCCCTCCTATTGCTACAACTGGTGCTACGGTTATGGTCTCCTCTAGAAATGACTCACCCCTTCTTTTTATAATTTAGGATTGGACATCCTGCTTCACCGATGCTTGTGTTAGGGTTCTAAACTGTGGACTGTCAATTTCCCTTAATCCTGTCTTTCTTCGTGAATAGACACCTAAAGAAATGCTTCTGAGTAATTTCAGTTTTGGATAAACTTTTCCTTTGGGCATCTTCACAAGTATATGAAAGAGAATAACTACAAAGGCAAAAAAAAAACTAATAAAAATTAGATTTCAGAAACCTCAGCTCTTGAGTGAAATGCCTGCAGTTAACCTTGCTCTTTCTATAACGAAAAAGCAGAATTTCCCTGGAAATATTGCACAGGAGTAGGGAGATGAATCAAAATGGAGAATCATCAAGAGAATCCTTTTATGAACACACATATTTGATGCTCCCAGAACCCGCTTTTCAAATGAAAGCCTCATGTCTTCTCCCTTTCCCTGACGGAAGCTCCATGAACCCCGGGTCTACAACACCCCAAAGTAGAAACAGAGCTTCATAAGCATAGACAAAACTGACAAGGTTTGAAAATAAGGAATATGATGTTATATGCACTTACCTTTCTTGCATTCTCCTGTCTGGAGTTAGCAAGCAGATCTGTGCTGAAGGAGGGAAGCCTTTCTGGGACTGATGGACACAGCAGATCTCTTCTCTGTCCTCTAAATCAGGAGCTGCTTATGCGACCTAAACACAACCTTGAGAACAAGTGTTGTTCATCAACAAGCGACACAGCCCATTTGGTTTCCTTCCTAGGGACTGTGGACAAATGAGAGAATAGCGGGTTTTGATACATGAGCTCTTACAGACGTATTTCTGAGCATCTTTCCAGTTTCCACTCACAAATCCACTTCTCTTATCTTATGTGGTTTATGTTCCTGTAAGTAATCGCTATCCTGAAGCCTTTAATTGCCAATTCTGAGCCCAGGCAGCAGCAATGTCAAGCAAAGTGAAATGCTTATGAAGCTTTATAAATAAAGAATGAGGTATGGCCCAGGGTCACTTAAGTCTTGCTATGTCTGAACTTTTCCTTCATGTTTTCTTTACCTAGCAGAAATTCATTCATGTCTGTTTTAAGTCTACACAACAGTCACTCAAAAATCTCCCTGAATCCCATTCTGCAGAGGCCACCACTTCCTAAACTTTCCATTTTATCTGTTATTATTATCTCTCAATATTAAGTTTATGTTTCTTTTTTTCCCCATACTAACAGATGGGTCAAACGCCTTTCTTGCAAACTGTGAACAGTTCAGAACACATAGCATATCCTTCTTTCTCCCTCTTTTTTTATCTGTGTAGAGAATCGGTACCGATATGTAACACATCTTAATTGTTTCACCCCTTTGTCCTCCCTTCCTGTAGCCTTACCTCCATCTCTTTATCTTCACCCGATTTGCAAAAGGTGAATCTCCATATTTCCCAGGATCTAGTTTTCATTTTGCTCTATATTTATATCTTGGGTTTTTATATGAGGGAGTGCTATTCCTTGTGTCCAAATACCGCACTTTCTTTCTTTATTGTTTGTTGGTGGATATATAGGATGCTTCCCTCCTGTTTATCCTATTATACACTGAGCTGCTATAAACCTATATCTCTCTAATGCGATGTCCTTAAGTCTCTTAGGATGACCCCTAGGAGAGAATAGCTGGTCAAATGAAATTTCTTCTTTTTTTCTCAGTGAGTTCATTGGTACTTTTTAGGTATGCAGTACAGTTACATTCATCACTGGGATCTTGTACCTTTACATGACAGGTCTTGGTTCTCGTTTTTTCCCCATACCCCTGCCCTCCCTTTCAAATGAAATTTCTGGCTTTAGTTTTTTTTTGAGGAATTGCAATACTAATGTCAATAGTGGTTGTTCTAGTCTACACTCCCACCAATGATATGGAAGGGTTTCAGATGTCTCTCAATTATAATCTATTTAAGTATTTAGAAGAGTTCTTCAATGGATTGACTCAGTCAGCAAATACTTTGTAAGTATCTTGTAGTGAGTTGGATTGAGTTTTTTTTTTTGTTTGTTTGTTTCCCAATGCAGGTGTACATCAGAATAAGGTGGTGTTGAGAAAGTTTCCTCTTAAGTACACCAGATAGATTGGAATAGAACTCACCCTAGTGACTAGTTTCAGACTTATTTTTTCATATATCACCCCAATTCCCAACATCATCGTATTCTGAGGACCCGGAGGTTAGGATTTCTACCTATGGATTAGAAAGAACACAGTTCAGTCCATTGCAAGATACACAGTGTTTGCAAAATGGCTCAGTCTATCGAAGACATTTTCAATGCTGAAAATAGATTGCAATGTAAATGTGATTAAAAATAAGAAATAATTTACCTGTTGCACAACGCATAAGAACAGAAATCATAGGGTGGAAATCGGGAAAGTTTAGTGTTTATAACTAACAAAAGTACATAAAAATGTCGTGGAGTGGAGGGAGGAAGAAGAATATGGCATATGAGCTAAATTCTTCATGATTATTAATGGAAGACTTCTTTCGTCTCCTTTTTTTAAATTAAGTTTATTGGTACAATCTAGGTATACAATACAGTTACATTCATCATTGGGATCTTGTACCTTTACATAATAATGAGGTCTTGATTCTCATTTCTTCCCCTTCTCCCTGCCCTCCGTTCTTTTGTCTCTTAATATGAAAAAACTGAAAACAGAAACATCATTTTACTATTCCAAACAATAGTAATAACAGAAATACAAAGGAGAAGCATAGAAAGGTAAACTTTGGAAAATGGAATTCAGAGACTTTCACCTTGCTGTCATTTAGGGTTAAATCATACACATGAAATAATTACGGCTACATCAATCAATCAAACCAAAGTGGCCAGAGACAACTTTGAGTGGTCCTCGGAAATGCCTCATTAATTCATTTTAAAGCCTCATACCCAGTTTATAGCGGATGACACTGCTGCAGCCTAGGCCAAGGATTAGCAATGATAGATACCAAAATGTGAATTACTTATAGTGAGATAAACCACATAAGGTGAAATAAGAGAGGTTTTATGTGAGTGGAAATTGGACAGACGCCCAGAAACATTTTGGTGATGATTCATGTTTCAAAGCGCTCCATTCTCTGATTTGTTCTCAGTCCTTGTGTAGGAAATCACAGGACTGAGATAGCATCTTGACAAGCCTCACTTGTTTCCTAAGATCGACTCCAGCTCCTGTACGCATCTCCTAATTTAGAAGGTAGAGAAAGGTCCACTGTGTCACTCAATCCCACAAATGCTCTCACTCATCAGCAGAGATCAGCTTGCTACAATGAGGCAGAAGAAGGCAAAAAAGGCAAGGATACACCCCCATCGTTCTCTTTCCAAACTTTGTTGTTTTCGGTACACATTCACATTACTGGGGCCGGGGATTTAGCTCAGCGGTTCGGTGGCCTGCCTTGCAAGCACAAGGACCCGAGTTCAATCCCCAGTACCAAAAACAAACAAACAAAAACAACAACAACAACAACAACAAAAAACCCCACATTACTTAGTTTCCACTTTAGAGTGTGCTACACAGGGGAGCTGTATGCACAGAACTTCCTTCCAGGAAAGGGAAGATGTGAAACTTGCTTCTGAAAATTAGCTGGTGGCAGACGCATATGTGGGTGTTCTCAATGGGGCCATGCAGATCATTCTTCCGTTTGATCCATCATCTTTCCACTTCTCGTCTTCGATCCAAAGATTTAAATTTGGAGTCATGGTAAAAATGCTTCTTTATCCTTAATTTAAATATCACGAAAACCTGTAGGTATGTCATATAATAGCTGAAATAGTGTAATTTCCAGTTTCATTGGTTTTCTCACTTTCAAGTTTAATTTCCTTTTTATACTGGAGAACGTACAGAAAGGAAAAGGTTACCACAAAGTGAAATAAGTGAGGAATACTTTTACTTGATTACTTACAAAGATATATAGAAGTAAAGAAAATTGATAATGCGTGGTAAAGCACTCTAAGGCACGCAACGGTGAAGTATATTCACCCCACTATTATGAGGACAAATATCATGCCTGACGCATAGCCATTGCTCCCTTTGTACTAGTAAGACAGGATGTCCAGGCAGGTAAGGAAGCACTCCCGTTTCCTACACACAACTTCACAAGTAGAGCATGAGAATTTGAAAATCCAAAGCCCTCTCCTTATGCTCTCTAGTCTCTTGGTAATTTTCCCTCAGTGACCTCTCATAGGCAAAATAAACACTGGGGTGGGAATAAGAATTTCTAGTTTCACTTGCCCATCTTCTGTACAACCAAAACTATGCCAGTTAATCACTTTAAAGCACATCATGATTGATGCAGTTGATTTCGATACCTTTCTACCATGAGAAGAGCATGCATCATGTTTCCAACCAGAGGTCCCTTTTCTAGGTGAGTCTTCAGAATTGAAAGCCAGAAATACCTTGGTTAGTCAGGAGAGGACTTCTGGATTCTGATATGTGTTCCTATCCAGCGTCCACCCAAACCCCTCCCATTTCCTTGGTTTCCTTTTCTTCCATTTCTTGCATTTATTACTGTTGGATTTCATTTACATCATTTGGATGGCCAGCCTAGAACTTACCAGGGAGTTACCACTTTGCTTTGCTCTCATCTGTTTGCAATGAACAGTTCTGTGAGCCTGAATCTCTGGACGAAAAGAATGAATACTGAGGCAGCATTGCTGGGTTCAACGCACTGTGCAAGGCCAGGACAAATTATTCATCCTGGGCTCAATTCCGTCCTCTCGGAATGGACATAATAATCTCATCTCTTACATCCATGAGAGGATTCAGTCAATATTTATCAATCTCTTCTTTTTTTATTTACTCAAACTAGAGACTTAGGAATACTTCCTCATCACTTTTTAAAAATTAATTTTATTGGTTCAGGCATACATAACGATCGCATTGATCACAGGGAATTTGTACCTGTGCATAATGTATCTTTATTTTGTTAATAGTCGCTTGGGTATAAGCTGGTCCTCCTTCTGCAGGTAAAATCTGCATAACGTATCTGTACAGTTCATGCCCTGCACTTCACTTCCCTCCTGAAGAGTTTTCTCACCCAAAACTTTCCGTATTTCCAAGCAAAGTGAAAATCTCTTTTGACTGAGTGTAAGTTTGTCTACCTCTCAGCAGATGACCTCAGCGTCTTCCTTTAGATAGAGGCGCACTTCAAGAATTCTTTTTAGGGCCCAACCTCAACCTCATTTCTGTCTCCAATATATTACTGGACAGTTCAGTGTGAAGTCAAATCCTACCCAGACACTGTTCGCTACAAAGCTTCTAATTGCTCAGCAGAGCCATTTTGTGAACTGATTTAAAAGGAAAATCAGGGCTCAACTGTGGTTTGTGCTCACCATTTTTCCCCTAGGAATAGTGCAGAGTTTCTCAAAATGGGTCTAACCATCCACAGTGATAGCACAGAAGGCAAACTGATGAATACCTCTGTTCCTGGTCCTGTACTCCGCAGACCCATGAAGATTTTGAACTACCTGGATTCCTTCTCAAAGTTGATCACACATAAGTACTTTTAAAAAACTGTGCTCTCCTAAAAAGAATTATGATGAATGAAATTTTGCTCATATCATTTTAACTGAGTGCTTAATACATTAAATCATGTTTTCATTTTTGTTTACTTCTCATCCAAATAGTCCACTATCATTGTATTCCTCATTCACATACTCATTCACCTATATAAACTAATTAAAAACAGTGCGTCATGCGCAGCACTAGACCCCTGGGAAACAGAAGTCCTCCTGCATTTACTGGCCAATACACTGAGCCATGTCTAGCCCCCCCCGATCAACCATCATCACAGTGGTACTAGCAAGAGGTTACGTTCTCTTCATGTCTCTGAAACATCTCCCACATATGGAAGCAATTCTGGTCTTGGGAACATTCTGTTGTATCTCTGTCCTTTTAAAATTTATCATCTGAGAAAAATATTCTGACTCCTCCCATTCAAAGAAATTCTGTAGCTATGAATTCCCCCTGGTTGGGTTAGTGTATATGTTTAGATTATATGGTATTTCCATCTTGTTGGAGGACCTACATTGTAGAAAAGAGCCAAGTGTTCCACAGGTGGGAATAACTGGGTTTGAGACTATCTCCTAGGGCCCCCAACCCATAATTACTTAATCTCTACAAGCCTCTTTTTCTTCCCCTGTTACACAAAGACAGTAATTCATATATGGACAGGTAGCTCTGGGAATCAGAGATCGTACAGAAGGTGCTCAACCCTTGTTTGTGTTCCAGGCACCAGTGGAGAGCCTCTGAATATCTGCGGGACAGAGCCCACACCAGCGAACAGGCGTGTTCCGGATGTGTCAACGACATGATGATCATGACAGTGACCTCGCTGGACCTCATCATCTGCCTAGTTGGGCTGATGGGAAACAGAGCTGGGCTTTGGCTCCTGGGCGTCCGCGTGCTCAGGAAGGCAGTCTCACTTGATGGCCTCACCTTGGCTGGTGAAGACTTCTTCTTCCTCTGTGGCCACATTACAGATCTTGTGAAAAGCTTCCTCTGCTACTTCCACCTGACTTCGTGGAGGGAGGTGGTCATATTCTCTCACCAGCTCATGTTCTCTGTGGTGACGTTCTCCTACGTCACCAGCTTGAGCGTGCTCAGTGCTACTAATGGTGAACACTGCCCATCTGTCCAGTGGCCCGGCTGGTACAGACCCCTCCAACCAAGACACGTGTCAGGTGTCATGTATGCCCTGCTCTGGTCCTTGTTCTTGCTGCTGAGCATCCTAGCACACATATTCTATATCTTATCTTCCCTATTATTCCTGTTTTACATCTTTCATCACTGCTGCATGGCTGATATCTTTATTTGTGGTTCTTTGTGGGTCCAGCCTGGCCTTGCTGGTCAGGGATAGTCTGTGGCTCCTGGAGGTTGCCACTGACCAGGCTGTATGTGAGACCATCGGGCTGACAGCGCTGGTCTTCCTCCTCTGGGGCCTGCCTATAGGCATCGCGGGTTCTCTGTGGCCCTGGTTTACAGATGCCAGTGACTTGATTTACTTCAGTTTGATTGCTTTCTTTGTCTGGTATCACAGCAGCACCAATCCCATCATTTATTTCTTTGTTGGCTCCTCTAAGCACAGATAGCAGCAGCAACAGCAGCACAACAGTGGTGGCAGTCCTTGCAGTTGGTCCTGGGGAAGACCTTCGAGGTTGTAGCCAAGGGAGAGAGAAGTGGACAAAGACTTCCTCAGGATACTGTAGAGATATCAGGATCCCTCTATTTTAGTGATTCTGTAGCTACAAGAGTTCATTCACACAAGCACTTCTACAAGATTAGTGTCCATTGTGTCAGGTCAAATCTTATACGCATATGCACATATTGATACACTGATATAAATACATACAGATGCATGCCCCTTTTAATTAAATATTATCTGTTTGTTTTAACATTACTGCAAGAGAGCTGAATAGTTCTACTACAGGTCATGTGCCTGCAAAGTCTAAATATTGACTACTATTATTCACATATACATTATATATGATCAACACATGTTCTGGCTGAATTGTCTGTTCAAGGCTGTTCTCTGACTCATTCTGGAAGCAGAAAGCTACGAGGAAAGAGAGAACCAAGGAGCGTGAACTAAAACAGATACGACCCAACTTGATCCCCTAACAGCCTCTCCAGGCACCTGCAAGTTTGATGATTTAAGGGTTGATGTTTTAAGGGAAAATTTCTCTCCCTTCATCATAAAGTTAAACACACATGGGTCCAGTTGTCAAAGAAGTTAAAGAGCTTTTAATGATAGGTGGAGCAGTTGCTAGCCTATCTGCTGGCTCATGTCAAGGAGGTGGTAAACAAGGCACCAACAGTGTCCATAAACAGGTTGGCACCTGTGCACAAACTGCACAGATAAAAACATATGGCCATGACTCTGTTTCCAACCACTAAAGTTTTATCTCCATCTGAAGCAGACAGAGGAATAGAAACCTGCAAAATGAAATTTGTTCTCAAGAAGTGGCCACTACAAGCCATCACAGTCTAACTCTTATCAAGCAGGTGCCATGACACCTCCTTAAAATATAGTTAATTCCACACTAAGACAATACCAAGGAGAAGCCTCTCCCTATGACACTGTAAATGTACAACAGGCCATTGCCCCCATAACGTTTTGCCTTGGTTGAGTCAAACTCTATCCACTTAATATCTGTGTGGATGGAACTGAATGTGGATGGATGTCAAATGCTCAGTTTCATTTCATTCTATTTATATTTTATTTTTTATTGTTTCTGGTATCAGGGATCAAACTCATTACCTTGCGCTTGTCAAGCAGGTGGCAGAACCACTGAGCTAAATCCCCGGCCCCATGTTTCATTTTAAAGCTAGATGAACCTCAGTGTCCTATTACCTTCCTTGATATCCGTGTCACTTTTGCCAAGTACCTTGTCACTCTCCAGTGTAAACAGTTCATAGCACGTCCTCTCTCCTAGTACTTTCTCCTACTACATAAGAGCGAGATGTGATAGTCTACTGAGAAGTTCAATTCTCCCCACACTTCACCGACCTTCCAACCTGGCTCCAAGCGCACTGCTCTGCCTTCTCCTCCACATGAGGGAATGCGCTCTGGTCTTATTCTAAACCATCTTCCAATCGTGTTCTGCCCTTCCACCCACACACACCAACTCATTGCTTTACACAATCAGCTGTCGCTGATGCATCCTTGCTGTTTGTTGCTCCTTGCGAGATCCCAGAGTCTAAAAATCTCATGTCCCACTTCCTGGCTTCAAACTCCACTCAACCATGTTGCCATCCAGCCTCAACCTAACTCCTCCTTTTTCTTTCTTTTAAATTGAATTTATTGGTACATTCTAGGTAGACAGTACAGTTACATTCATTACTGGGATCTTGTACCTTTAGATGCCAGGTCTTGGTTCGCATTTTTCCCCTTGTCCCCACCCTCCCTTCACCCCCTCCTCCCTTCCCCACCTTCAAACACTTTAATTCCATTTTTACATTTTCTCATATTTTTTCCTTTTCCCTTGTTCCCCTTTCCCTATCCTTCTCACTGTCCCTACACCTTTGGTCCTTTTCTTCCTATTTCACGTTGCTAATTGTCCCGTTAGGATCTTGAGTACTATTTTAGTTTATCACACCAGAGAAACTATTTGGTATTTGCAAATGTGTGACTTATTTATTTCACACAGGAAGGAGAATATGCTCAAAATGTACCCATTTACCTATGAATGAATCTACTTTCTCATTCTTTATGGCTGTTAACTCGTTTTTCTTTACAAATCTGCTTAAATGATTTCTATGAAAACTACCTTTATTACATCAAATTCACTCTCCAATCTAAATAACATCTTTTTAAAATCTGTGTGTCCTCTTAAATAGATCATGAAATTACTTTTAAATAGTAATAATGATTTATTTCAAATAAATTCATTAAATATATACAATGAAAATTGTCATTTCTATTTTAGACTCTGAAATATCCATTCATTCTCTATAGAAACAAACAAGTCATGAATTTTTCTGAGTACAAAAAACAGTTTACTTATTTATTTATTTATTTATTTGGTACTGGGGATCAAACTCAGGTCCCAAGCGATGGAACCACTGTGCTAAATCCCTGGCCCTCATAAAACAGCTTATAACTCATGTTTAAAAATGACAAATTAATCCTCTTGTAGCATAATGCAGAAGAAAAAGATAATATCCAATGTTTTAAAATTGTTAGTATTTTTATCAAACAAAATAAATGAAGAAAAAACCTGATGTGGAGGAAGAAATGATGAAATGCTGTGCATTTGGAGTATTCACATTTCATTTGAGAGATAATTTGATGCATTTAAAAACTAAGTAATTAGGCTCAGTGGTTCTGCTGCCTGCCTCGCAAGCACAAGGTCCTGAGTTCGATCCCCAGTACCATTAAAAAATAAATAAATAAATAATAAAGACTAAGTAATGAAATACTGCAATACAAATTTAATACTCAGAGCTACTCTAATAAAGAATTAAGAAGGGAGAGTATAGCCAGTGTTGAACTCCAGAGAATGAGACCATAAGAGGTATTGACATTGCATATACTTTGCATGTGGAGGGAAAAATTACAAGTTAAAGAGTTACCACTCCCTGAATAATACATGAATATAAAAGGGAAATTAATGCCATTGTGAGTTTTGCCTGACCCTATGTAATAGTTTACTATTTATTAGAAATTTCGACAATAAAAACTTGCATTACCTTTTTGCTTCCTGGTCTCCAAAACAATTCTTTCTTATGCAGACTACTTACAGTAATTACTGATGTGGCTAAATAGCAAATAATAGTTGCAAAAGAGCAGTTGCTCATTCTTAAGGGGGAACACTTAAGGTGCTAGGATGGGAGAGGCTTATAATTCAGTGAAAAATGGGCAGATGCCAAGAAATATCTCAGTGAAGGACTGTCTCTCAAATAGCTAGTGTCTCTGAGGTCTCCTTGTCTCTATACAGAAATGACAGGCCTATCCACCACGGTAATCGGTCTCCCTTGGTCACCTGCCTTCATTGCATTTTCTGTGGCATTTTTCCAATTTAGAGGCTAGATAAGGATCCTCTGCTGTCACTCAAATTCAGAAGCCCAATTCCCAAGGAGATGGGTATATGCATCGATTTCCCAGGATTACTATTGACTATGTACGGAAAACACATAATAACAAATTTTTCCAAAATTTAAATAAAATTTTAGAGGCATTTTTAAAAGAAAAGGCCATTCTTCAAAACTAGACAGCCCTGCACTTCCAAAGACAGAATGTAAAGCCAGGACAGACAGCACCAATTATTTTACTGCTAGTCATAATCTTTGGTATACATTTACATTTCTCTCTGTACCTTGCAGTGTTACATGAGGGAAGGACAGGAAATGATCTTTCTTCTGAACTGTGGGTTTTGTCACCTCGACTGTGAGAATTTCCAATGAAATATTAAGGTCATTCTCTATTCTGACCTGTCCATTCAAATCTGTGGCCTTAGGGGAAAATGCTGCATCTTTCATTATGGAAGGAGCAAGATGACACACACTCATTGCATCCCAGAGCTGTTCAAAGCTCAGGTTTCACTGTGATTGCTTTTCAAAGTTATTCTATTTCTTGTATCTCCAAGGATGCAAGGAGGGAAGGAGATGCCCAAGAGCTGAATCTTTGAGGAGTACTTTGTGATGAGACTATTTACAAGATGGACAGGGTGAAGTATTGTAAGTTAAACAACAGAGAATCACTACTTGTGCAGCCATAAAAGGGGAAGGGAAAGAACAGTGAAAAGCAGAGTGGAGCTGTAGTTGTAGACCTAGGATGAGTCAGCAGAACGAGAGACACTGTCACCTGCTATTTGCACCTTTACATAACCCATCTTGGTTTTATTTTTCCCCATTCCCCTGCCCTCCCTTCAACCCCTCCCTTCCTCCCAATCTACAAAGACTGTGTTTCCATTATTTTTCATTTTCTCATTGATTCCATTCCTGTTTTTTCTTTGCACTACTGCTCCAATTTCCCCTTTCTCTTTGTCCCTTTTCTTCCTATTTTACATTATCTGTTACACCTTTTAGTCCTATTTACACTTTCAGCTTCTCACCCTAGAGAAACTATTTGATATTTAAAAATGTGTGTCCTTTTTATTTCACTTAAGAGTGAAATGTGCACCTATTTAGCTATAAATATTTCTGGTTTCTCTTTCTTTATGGCTAAATAGTATTCCATT
Source organism: Fukomys damarensis (assembly GCF_012274545.1). NCBI lineage: Eukaryota > Metazoa > Chordata > Mammalia > Rodentia > Bathyergidae > Fukomys > Fukomys damarensis. The sequence goes on from NW_022900928.1 coordinate 11,297,818, forward strand.
GTTTTAACAAACCAAACACATTTTCTTTATCCAGTCTCCCTTTGATTGGCAATTGTGATGCTTCCACATTATAGCTATTACATATTTTGCTGATATGAACATGGGTACACATATATCACTGTGGTATGATCATCTTAATTCTTTAGGGGAAGATACCCAGCAGGGGAGTGGCTGGGTCAAATGGGACTTCCAATCCTAGTTCTTTGAGGAATCTCCATACTGATTTCCACAGAGGATGCACCAGTTTACACTCCCACCAGCAGTGGAGCAGTCTTCCTCTTTCCTTGTACTCCTGCCAGAATTTGTCATTGGTTGATTTCATGATAGCAGCCATTTTTTCTTTAGTGAGGTGGAATCTCAGCATTGTTTTCATTTACATCTCTTCAATGACCAGTGATGTTGAACTTTTTTCATATGTTTATTTGCTATTTCTACTTCTTTGTCTGAGAAATGTCTGTTCATTTCGTGTACCCATTTTTGGATTTTAAATTTGGGAGGTCTGATTTTTTAAAAAAGTTTTTAATATATCCCAGAGAGTAGACCTTTGTCTGAGGAACAGCTGGTGAAAATTTTTTCCCACTCTGTGGGTTGTCTCTTCATATGGTTGGGTGTTTCTCTTGGTGTGCAGAACCTTTTAAAGAAGACATCCTACTTGTTTATTGTTTATGCTAGTTCGCAGGCAACTGAGGTTTTGTTCATAAAACCCTTTCCTACACCAATGTCTTCAAGAATTCTATCTGACCTCTCTTCCAGCCAGGTTAGTGTTTCTGTTTTAATATTTAGATCTTTAATACATTTCAGTTTTAGTTAAGTGTATGGTGAGAGACATAGGTCTAGTTTTAATCTTTGGCAAGTTGAAACCCAGTTTTTCCAGCACCATTTATTTAAGAGGCTATCTTTCCTCCAGTGAGGGTGTTTGGCTCCTTTGTTGAAGATGACATGGCTAAGTGTGTCCGGAGTTGTTTCTGCATCTTCTAATCTGTTCCTCTGGTCCTCAGGTCGGTTTCTTTGTCAGTACCATGCTGTTTTTATCATGGTAGCTTTGTAGGATAGTTTCAAGTTGGGAATGTGATATGCCCTATCTTGTCTTTATGCCTAGACTTGCTTTTGCTATTCTAGGTCTCTTCTTGTTCCAAATGAATTTTTGGATTGTTTTCTCAAGGTCTGTGAAGCATGCGGTTGGGATTTCGATTGGGATTGCATTGAATCTATCTAGCAGCTTTGGATGTATGGCCATTTTCACTACGTTAGTTCTTCCTACTCAGGAACAAGGGATGTCTTACGATTTTCTGATATCCTTTTCAATCACTGTTTTCAGAGTGCTATAGTTTTCAATTCAGAGGTCTTTGATTTCTTTAGTTATCTTGATTCCTAGGTATTTCATGCCTTTGGATGCTATTGTGAAAGGAATTGATTGCCCCATTTCTCTCTCAGTTGTTTATTTTCTGTGTACAGAAAAGCTATTGACTTGTTTGTTGACTTTGTATCCAGCTCCTTTACTAAATTTTGTTATTAAATGTAGACGAGTTTTGATGGAGTCCTTGGGGTCTTCTATGTAGACTTTAATGTCATTAGCAAAAAAAGACAATTTGACTTCTTCATTTCCTGTGTTTATTCCTTTTATTTCTTTTCTTATCTAATTGATGTGGCTAATGTTTTCAAAATTATATTGAGCAGGAGTGTGCTAATGGACATCCTTGTCTTGTTCCTGATTTTAGCGTGAAGAATTTCAGTTTATGACCATTTATTATGACATTGGCTGTTTGTTTTTCATAGATGACCTTTATCAGATTGAGATAGAGACCAGTTCTTGGAGGGTTTTATCATAAATGCATGTAGGATTTTGTCAAAAGCTCTTTCTGCATCTATTGGAATGATTATATGGTTTTTATTCTTGGCTCTATCAATATAGTGTATTACATGTATCGATTCGCATATGTTGAACCATTTCTGCACCCCTGGGCTGAATCCCATCTGGTCAGGGTGCATGATCTTCTTGATGATCTTCTGCATTCTGTTTGTAAGTCTCTTATTAAGAATTTTTGCATCTATGTTCGTTAGTGAGGTTGGCCTATAGTTCTCTTTATCGGTTGGGTCTTTCTCTGCTTTGGGGATCAAGGTGATGCTTGCTTCCTGGAATAAAGTTGAAAGTATTGCTTCCCTTTCAATTTCATTAAAGAGTTTAAACAGTAGCAAAAGAAGTTCCTCTTTAAATGGCTTTTAGAATTCAGCAGTGAAGCCATCAGGATCCAGGCTTTTCTTAGTTGGTAAGTGTTTGATCATATTTTCAATTTCATTGATTAATGTTGAGTCATTTAGAATTTTTAGGTCATCTTTGTTCAACTTTGGTATTTCACACTTATCTAGAAATCTGTTCATTGCTTCTGTATTTTTCATCGTATTGGCATATAGGTTCTTGAAGTCAGTATTAATGAACCTCTGGATTTCTTCTAGGTCTGCTGTAATTTCACCCTTTTTGTTGCTAATTGCATTTTTGGGACTTTTCTCTCCAGTTTTTCATAAAGTTGGCTAAGAGTTTGTCAATTTTTTTTACTCTTGCAAAGGACCAACTGTTGGCTTCATTGATTTTTTTTTGGATAGTTCACTTAGTCTCCATGGCATTGAATTCTGCTCTGTTTTTTATAACTTCCTCCCTATCATGACCTTTGTGTTTATCCTCCTCTTGTTTTTCTAGAGGTGAGGTTCAGAATTAGCATCTTTATTTGAACTTGCTCTGTTTTCCTAATACCAGTTTTCATGGCTATGTATTTTCCTCATAAGGCTGCTTTCATTTTGTCCCATAAATTTTGATATATAGTACTGGCATTTTTATTTATTTGTAAAAACTATCTGATGTCTTCTTTAATTTCCTCTGTTATCCATTGGTTGTTCAGAAGTTTCATCATCTATCTTTTATTTTGCTCTTCAAATTATGTAAACTTTGGATATCTCATATAAAAGATACCATGTTAAAAGCTATTTAACCGATTGCGTCTGGTTTATTTCACTTGGCATTGTGATCTCAATATGCGCTCACTTTCTTACAAATGAGTCAAATTTATCCTGTATCCCTGAGTAGTATGTCACTGTGGTTATATGCAAAATTTTATTTATCCACTCCTTTGTTGATGCGCATATAGGTCAGTGCTAAGATATAGCTATTGCGTGCTGTGCTGCTAGAAACAAGAGTATGCATGCATCACTGTAATATTATGCTTTTAAGTCTTTGAGGAAGATACTCAGAAGAGGTGTGGTTGAGTCAAGTGAAATTTCTATCGTTAGTTTATTTGAGGATTCTCCCTACTGACTTCCATATTGGTTGTACTACATTCCTACCAACTAGGTAGAAGTGTTTGTTTTTCCCCAACAACATCATCAACATTTGTAGTTTTTTGAGTTCTTCATGATAACCCCTAGTTTTGCTTTGTGTTTCTCTAAAGAACAATAAAATTGAACCATTTTTTCCTGTACTTATTAGCCACTTTTTGCTGCTTTGGAGAAGCTTCTATTGATTTTGTAGCCTGTGTTTGTATTGGGGATTTTACTTGGAGGGGATCCACTTTGTTTCAGTTCTTTTAATATTCTAGTTATCAGTCCTCTGTAGCTGCCAATTTTGCTCCTTCTCCAGATTGTCTCTTCGCTTTAGTGGTTGTTTCTCTTGTTTTCCAAACTCTTTCTAATATGTTATAATCACATTTATTCCTTCTTGGTGATATTCTTTTTCAATCAGAGTTGTTTTCAGAAAATCCTCACCTATGCCTATGTCTTCAAGAGACTTGTTTATTTTATCTTCCAGCTGTGCAGCTGGGTCTTTGATGCATTTTTATTTTGTTTTAGAACAGAGTAGGTGATATGGATCTAGAGTCATTTTTATACATGTGGATAACCATCTTTCCCAGCACTATTTTTTAAAGGGGTTCCATTTTCAGAGGAGTATTGGTGTTAGATGTTCTCTAAAGTTGTAGTACAATATGCAATAAATATAGTATCTCCTGGACTATTCTTTGTTCCTAGAGTTTTTGTTACTACCTCTATGTTTCTGTTTCTTGATGGTCTATTAAGAGTTTTATATCTTTTTGTTTTACTTTGGGAAATGTATACTTGTCTGGGATTGTCTATTTCTCCTAGGTTCTCCAATGTTTTGGAATATAAATTTTAAAAGTAGTTTGTTGTAGTTTCCTGGATTTTGGTGTTGTGGCTGTGAAAGTCACCTTTTTTCATTTCTAATTACATTGCTATATGGTTTTCTTCTTTTCTTTTTCGGGGCAAGCTTTGCTGAAAGTTTATTAATCTTATTATCCCTTCAAGGATAATCAGAACCCATTCTGATTCATTGATTCTGTGTACTGACTTTTAGTCTCTATTTTATTAATTTTCCCATTATAATTTCTTTTCTTCCATTAATTTCAGACTTGGATTGCTCTTGATTTTCTAGGACCTTGCGATACATCGTTAGGCTACTTACTATTTGGGGTCTCTCTATTCTTTTAATGTGTATCCACAACTGCTCTCATTCTATCCTATATGTGTTTAGGTGTTTTGATCCCATTGTTACCTGAGTTTTGGAAAGTTTTTATTTCTCTGCTGTTTTATTCTGTGATTCATTGATTTTTAGTATTGTATCTGTTAAACTCCACATGACTGTGTAGCTTCTGGGATTTCTTGTTATTTATTTCTAGCTTCTCTCCACCATGATCCTTGGCACAAAAGAGTGATAATGGGAAAGCAGTCACTTGAAAGTGTGTGTTCATGTATGGAGTCACAGTACGAGGCTGGTGGAGGATGGCTTGTCCAGGCAGTTGGAGATGCACTTCTCTTGAAAACACACAGCCTCATATGCAGAGAACCACAAGATGGGTATACCCAAATCTTCCTTCTCCTGCCTTGTGGTGCCTCAAAGTGCCTCTTAGTGGTGCCCACAGCTCAACAAGACACAAGAAGAGCAAAGGAGTTAATGGATGTCACACCCTTCAGATTCCAAAAAAGTAGATAAAGATACAATGAAAATCTTCAAAGCAAATGAAGTCCGAGTCTTATATATGATTTTCTACATACATGGCTTTTCTATATATGTTTCTATAGAGTCACTTCACATCTCATCTTCATTAGTTAAGTTTTGGTATTTGTATGTCCTTTCTTTGGTGTTGTTTTTATGGCACATACACCATATTGATCAAAATGCCTTGAAAAATGTAATGTAATTACAAAGGAGAATAATGTGCTTTCTTGCTTAGAGTATAAGTTTTTTTGCTCAAATACAGGACCATTACAATTATTATTTAGCAAGAACTAGTATAAACCTAGACTGGAGTTTCCAGGCATCAGCCTTCAGAAATTGTTAAAACTTGGTGCACCTCAAATTTGGGGAAACCATTGTGTTGGTCTTTCATGACTCCTCATCTTATCAGTATCACAGCTTTTGTGGAGGAGGACAGGATTGAATGTAGGAGGATTATATTGTACACTCAACAGCACAGTGCTCAACAATTAAGATCCAACTTTAACCATTCCTAACACTGTGTGCCTAAATGTTTTTTGGTGCTGAGCAAAGGCGAATTCAATCCTCAGTTCAGCCAGGTGCAGTGGCACATGCCTGTAATCCAGATCTCAGGAGGATGAGTCAGGAGGATTGGTGTGAGTTCGAAGCCAGCCTGGGATACACAATGAATTACAGGCCAGCCTGAGCTTAATAGCAGGAGCCTGTGTCCCCCACCCACACAACAAAAACAAAATTCTCAGTGCTCAAATCAAAGGCATTCTAATAGTCAATTTCAGTTGTTTGAGCACATATAAATAATTCTTCAAATACATTGATAACTATCCACAACTATAATTACAATGAAATTTTCATCATAACATGGGTTTATGTTGTAATTCCTTTCATTTATTTCCATTTAGCATGCTCTCTGTGAAGGTAAAGATCCTCATTCATTCCTACATTATTTGAAATATTCAGAATAAAATGTGCCATACATAGAGCTAATCCATGACAATGTAAAATCTGCTTGTTTTCAAGGGATGTCACACTGACTCATTTCTAGCTCAGCAGGTCCAGCCATCCTTCAACTGTCTTAGTAAGAGTTTTCATTCCCCTCATGGCTCTAAATAAGGTCTTCCTTCCTTGTGTAGAAGGAATTCTTATTAGTCATGGGATTGTAATGACCAATTTGTGTCTTTATAAATTCCTGTGCCTGAGAAAAAAATTTCCCCAGAGTAGTGCTGGATCCATAGCTCTAGCCCATTAAATGGTGCTATTTGGACCATAGATTATTCCTATGTTATTTAAAGGGTATTAAGTGTAAGATGTAAGGCTCAGGCTGTAGAGTCATCCAGAAGTTGTATATTCATATTATAGGACTTCTTAGATCTTTATATATTATTAATAAGTATAGTCATCTGCTTGCCTTCTCTGTATAGTTGAGACAGTAATTTCCACAGAGCAAGGTAGTCCTGATATTAAATGACCATAAAGCACTCACTCAACACTTATTTGTGCTGGCAGGGGAAAGAGTAGAGTATTTGTGAGCATGGACCCAACCTTCCAAAGCACAGAATCCTCACCCATGAATTGGAGTGCCCGTCCTCTTCTCCAATTTGTCACAAAACCCTTGTCTTGGAGTTCCTGAATCGCAATATTATCTTTCTGGGCTGGCAGCGTACAAGGTGGCACTCTGTCTCCTGAGTTTTCCCATGGGCAACAATGCCATCTCAGTATAAATTCTCAACCTTGATCTGACAAGCTACTTCTTCCTGTGCTGAAACATTACTGGTTCCCTGTTAGATGTTACCAACATCTGCTAACACTTTTCTGTCCCTGTCTGTGCATCTAAAGGTATGTTGGAATTACCTCACCCACTCCAGGCCTGAGCATTCTCAGCTCCAGAAGCACTGAGCAATGCCTGTCCCTCTGCTTCTCTGTCTGGTGCTGCTGCCCCCTGAGACAGATTGGAAAAATCTTTCTGTGTGCCTAAGGCCCTAGGATAGAATTTTCAAGGTGAATAAAAAGTTCAAAAAACTGAAGAAATTGTGGTGTTCCCGATATATGTCAGAGACGCGTGTGTAAAGGAAGTATGACTAACAAGCAAGTATGGCGGAGCTCAAAGATGCATCTGGTGAACAAGGCGGCAGGTCTTCATCTGTGCTCCACTCTGCTTCCTGACCTCTCCAGGACCTCATGTGACACTTTTCTCCACATTTATTCTCTTCAGGAATGATTCATAGCACTCTCTTGAAAATCATCTGGAAATGCTACTCCCTTTGCCTAATGAAGACCCTGCCCCACAAAAAATTCCCAAAAAAATGGTCACATCAGCACACCTGTTTGTAGAGAACAGTAAAAATGAAATAAAACAAAGACAATAAGAAAATCCATCAAAATCATGTAGTCTGAATGCAGAGTAAGAGGAACCATGGGATTCTGAAGGACAGGTCACAGAGGAAAAGGCAGGGGCCGGGAATTTAGCTCAGTGGTTCTTCTGCCTGCTTTGTGAGCACAAGGTCCCAAGTTCAATCCTCAGTACAGAAAAAAAAAAAAGGCAGGATTTGCACAGAGGAAAAGGTGTAGCACCGTAAGCAGGATGGTCACATATACCCATGTTGGTGACATCTGCTGGGTGACACGGCATCCTGACTTGCAGGATGAGGCTGGACTAAGATAAACAGGTGAGCAATTTTGACAAAAATCAACATTTTCCACTAATCACTATTAAAAAGAAAACAGAATGAGGAGGCCAGATTAGGAGTTGTCTAGATGTCTCTAGAATACTTAGGAAAAGTCAAATGGACCAGAGCAGGACATGTGTGATGTCTCTCAATCTGAGAAATATTCTTCCCTGAAAAAGTCATTTCTCCAACTCTGCACAGCAGAATGGTAGAAAGGTAAGGGTTTGTACAGTACTATCACATTTCAAGGTAGGGTATTTTCCCTGAATTTGTACAACAGCTTTCCACTCCTGGGCTGTACACACAGGAAGCCATGGTGTTTCCTTCAGTAGAAGGCAGAAGATAGAAGCTACTTTCTTCCAAATGAGTATAAGCAGACCTGACTGTGCAAGTCATTGTGACCTCCTTTCTACCTCTGGGTCCATCTCAACATGTTCTCTTCTATATCATAACCATTCAAATCTTTTACATGACAGAATGCTGTTTTTATGGTCATTTAAGATGCAAGGTAACATGACTGCCCCCCTCAATGAGATGTACAAACACATCATTATATTAGTAACTATCTAAGTTCTTCTCCTTTGCAGTTGCAGAAGGTTTCAGGAAGAAAACTTTGATACAAAGAGAAATAGTGAGCAATGGAGGGGTATTGTTTTCACTGAATATTTAAATGATGGGTAGAATTAGGGGAATGAGATAGTGTAAGGTCATAGACCTATAAGATACCATAGTGGTGCACAACTTCTAGCTCTAGATTTGAAAGGATTAAGGAAAAATCAATCACCAGAGAGAGTGTAGTTGTACATGAAGTTGTAGCAGTAGGGAAAATGAGTAGGCAGGTCAGAAGCACCTCCAGCGTCAACACAGAGTGTCACCAAAAAATCCTTCTCCTCTTGTTCATCAATCCTTTTACTGTGATTTCCCATAGCTGAATTCCATCAGAAACAAAAAATATATATATTCCAGTAAGGCACGTCAGGAAAAGCACACTCTTGGGGTGCCACACAGGTTAGAAAAAGACAGAGGGAGTATCTGCATGAGCACTGGAGACCATTTCTATATCCTTTCTATTTTTTGTCCTTCCTGGAATTTCTTCAAACAAAATATCAGTGAATCATTTCTCATCTCTTTTCCAGCACTGTCATTCTTCCCTGGTTTGAAACTTCTTGCTTTGTTGTCCCTACGATGGCACATTCACCTTGCTGATCAAAAATATTGTAAGAATGGACTATAATTTAAAAAGGAAAGCATACTTGGTTGGTGAGAGTGTACATTTGGCTTATGAAGTAGAGAGCCATTAAAATAAAGGCCTAAGTGGGAAGTGCTTTAGAACCCTGGAGACTTCAAGGTATCACGCAAAGTTTCCTCAAAGTTGATGCTCCCTAAACCCTACAGGGGAACCTTTCAATCAGTAATGATTGCACCTCGGACAATCTTCATTGGCTAAGATACTGACACTGCACAAAGCTAGAGGGGCACCTTTATCCTTGTAGTCCTATACTATTCCCAGTCACATTAGCATTTTACCCTGGGGATGCAGGGCAGGGAGAGGCCAGTGTATTCCCTATTAATTCTATGACTCAGGAAGTAGTTACATCGTTTTGCTCCATTCTCATTGGTGAACTCCTAGACACATGGAGCCATCCAGCAACAATGGACTGGAAAGTACCATTCTTTCTATACAATTTAAAATCAAGGAAATTACTTACTATAGGACAGAATCAGAGAATGGATATTCGGGCCTACTCTGCAGCCCCTGACTTTCTTTCAGAGTCAGCACTCAGAAGAACATATTCTCTGAAGTCCTCATCAACAAGCAACAGCATGACAGAGCTGTCAGAAGGCTTTACCCAGGGACGCCAGAGGCCCAGAGCTGGCCTCTGCTGTGTCCTTGATGATGAGCTCTCAGGAAAACCCCTTTATGATTTTGAGCCTCAAGTTTTCCTCATATTCAATGAAGATAGTACACTAAATGATCTTAAAGAAACAGAATGTTAATTGTTTTGTAAATTGGTGAATAAAACAGGGACAATCTATATTTTATGGATTTTTCCCATTTGATGAGGAAGACGTCACATCCTGAAAACAAATGTACAAACTATTATGTGTCTTGAGTGGGGACAGCAGACTTTCTGTTCCCTCTCATTTCCTGTTCAGAACACAAAGCCTGTGGGAGCTGCTTTTCTGAGGGAGCTCATGATGCCACCTTCCCTTCTTGATGCCGCTGTGCAGGCCCGGAGACTGAGGTGCCATCTTTCCACTTGTGCTGTGTATTTGCTCAGCTGAGACCTCAGAATCCCAAAGCCGTGACTGTCTTTTGAGACAAAAGGGGGCTTCTGAATTCACTCTATTGTTTCTTATGCTTTATTTGATTGGCTTTTCTTCCTGTTGGTTTATAAATTTTATGTTAGATTTTGTTTTCATTCTCAACATTTATTGCTGTTCTTTCTTCACTTTGGGCGTTGCTTGTAAGATTTTTCCTCCCGTACATGGAGTGGACATACAGTGGTGGTGGACCCAAAAGGCTGGTCGAAAACATGAACTCTAAGGCAGCCTTTCTGTGTTAGTATCCACAGTGTGTGAAACTACAAACACAGCAGTTATCCTTTCTGGTCACTCATTCCATCTTCAAGTTATAGCTTCGTCTCACACAAAAGCCCTGCAAACACTACTGTCTCCCAGTAGAGAGCATAATGTAGACTTCTGTTGTAAACACCACTTTCCATTATTCCCTAGGGATTCACCTGCAAAGGCCACTCTTCCGTGGTAATCAAACCTCACCCTCACTCCTCCCCTATACCACTGACCAATTCATCTTACACAAACATCCCATCCCCACTCCGCATCAAAATGCGTCCAGGTGGTCAGCAAGCCCACAGTGAGTCTATTTCTTATTTTAAAGATGCTTCTGTGTCAATGTCTCTTATCTGGCACACACAGAGAATTCTCCCCAACACTCACAGCTGACCTCAAAAAGGCCTATAATGAACGAAATTTTCTTCATCACGTTAAATATTTGTTCTGAAGTCTTGGCATGTTTTTCTTTACCATTAACCAAATCTAGCATGAGCTGTCCTATTCGTTTACTTATTCTTTAAATAAATATTAGGAACAGAGGGTTCTGTTCCAAAAGTTAGGCACATGTGGTACCAAGAGTGCTGCCTCTATTCAGCTGACACACTGAGCCATGCCTATCCCATCAGTGTCAGCCCTACTTCCTCTGTGAATACTGGTTCCCCACCTTTGGAGATTTTTCTTAGTCTCTGCAATCCTCTGTTACTGTCTTCTGCACCACAGAGCAGTGAAGTTCTAAGAACAGAAAGGCCAAACAGCAAGAAAAAATTCTTCTTTATCTCCCCAGGGGTCAGTGGAGGGTTTCTATGCATGAACTCAAGCACCAGAGCCCACAAGTTGACATCACACTGATGAATGGAAAGGACATAGTCCTTCCTGGGACTTTCAACATAGAAACTATGCTTTTCGATCTTGCTGAAAAATGATTCTGCATAAATAAGAGTGTAGTTAGCAAAATTGCATATTTACACATTAGAAGATTGTGTATATATAACAGTGTGAGGTCAAACCTCAATTTTCATTTCTGGTTAATTCGCCCATGAAAGGCTCTTATCTGTCTATCTGATGTTGGGACTGACATTGACAGGACAAAACTGAACCAAGTTAGAAGTAGCTAGCACGCATATCAGCCTCTTTGATCTCCTGTGGTAAGAGTGTTTTGTAGGGGAAGTTGGCTGCCTCCATCTTTTAGCTAAACGCATGCCTGGGGCAGCAGTCAGAGAAGCTGAGTAAGTAGCCAAGGAAAGGGAACAACTTGAGGCCCAACTTCTGTCTCATGACAGTGGCGTAGCTATCTGGGAAGCAGCAACATGCACAAGCACCGCGGTGTCCTTCTACCCGCCTACAACACAGCAGCTGTTTGGCTTCCGGTGCCGAACTGAGATGCCCACCTCAACCAGAAACGTAGAGGAAAAGGAATTCTGAGAAACAGTCATACTCACTTTCCTGTCTCTGGGACAAAATACCTTTCACCTCTAACAGAAAGACAGAAGTATTTTGGCTGTTTCAGTAAACTCAGCCCGTGCTCAGGTGGCTTGAAGGCACAGATGACATAGCAGAATGGCATGGTGGGAAACAGCTGCACACCACGTGCGGCCCGCAAGCACACGGAGGTAGGAGGGGACAGTGGTGAGAAGACACCCTTCCAAGTCAGTCCCTCGCTGACCTGCGCCTTCTGAACAGGCCCCACCTCTGAACATGAGACTCGGGGGAATATTTTATGTCTCGGCCACGCCAGTATTTCAGCCTGGACAAGTTTACCCTTTCAAGCTACCACTGCATCCCCTGTCACCGTGAGTTCCACTGACACAGCTTTAAACTGCAGCAGCCTCACTTGCCAGGCGCATCTGTGGTCACCCCAGTCACTTGTTCATACCTAAGTGATTCTAAGTATCCGCACACAGCAGCCCAGAGGAAGAAGTAAGACAATTTACTCTTGTTCTCTCATTTTACCCGGGTGTTCCTGTGCCTTGGGTTAAGCTTCATTTGTATTTTTCCATTTGATCCTACTCTTCTCCACCCATCATGCCGAGCACTCAGGCTCTCATTTGCTGAATGAATAGTGGAGATGGTGGATCTAGATGATGGGGAAATAGAAGTGCTCTGGTCTTTCAGGCCGATGCACCAAAGCACTTCTTGCTCACCGGGCCCAGCCAGTCGCATACCTACCTGTTCAAGCAAGATGTCATGTTCTCCTCCTGCCCACAAGGCATGGTCTTCTTTCTCTTCCAAGATCAGACCACCCTTATCAGAATGGGGTATGAGACGATGTTTTTTCATCATACACTGGGGAGAAAATATCTGGCCCAGAACTGAGAAATGTCTGGGTCCAGAGTCATTTTCTCTTCTCTCAGATTCTTTCTCAGACTATTTGCTTCCTTATTCAGGAAAATCAGAAGACGTTACATAATAGATGGGCAGATTTGGGATGGGCGGGTCATAGGATGTGATGGAGCTACGGAATGCTCCCATTCCAAGAGAGTACAGTTGTTGCAGCAAAGTGAGACCAGCACTTGGCGTCAGTGAGAACTGAGCTCCAGACAAGTTTGCAGGACCTGCCTATGTAAATGTTTTCATCTCCACAAGCCCATGATTGCTCTTCAGGAACATAAAGTCTCTATTTTCTGTTCATAAGAGATTCCAAAAGGAATTTTCATGGAAATATTAACTGAAATGATATCCAACTAGATAATCTGTCCACCTAAGGGAGCGAGGTTCTGCACCACTGTATTTGAAATACGATCATTATATAAGCAATATGTCCCTATCCTACCCTCAGAGACTTGTTGTCTCATCTCTGACTCTGGACAATCTGACACAATGGGTGTACAGTGAGTTAGAAGGGGATACTGCACAGCCATGCATGTCTCTCAGACTCTGTGATCACAAGAAGATATTTGTGGCATCTCAGCAAAAGTAGGAAAAGGTGGGGCAGAAAGCAATGGAAAAGACCGAAACAGTGCTTCAAGAGACCAGGGCAAAACAGTACCAAATCACCATGGTGTCTTTTCCTTCCATGTGGAAGATGTACTCACTCTTTAATGCCTGAATTACTAAGTTTTCATACTATAATGAGGTAATGAATCCCAGCTACTTCATAGAAAGAGGCTTATTTAACTCATAGTTCTGGGGATTCAAAACAATGGAAAACCGAAACAGTGCTTCAAGAGACCAGGGCAAAACAGTACCAAATCACCATGGTGTCTTTTCCTTCCATGTGGAAGATGTACTCACTCTTTAATGCCTGAATTACTAAGTTTTCATACTATAATGAGGTAATATGA
>NW_022900928.1:11311975-11313389 GCF_012274545.1 Fukomys damarensis
CTCATTCTACTTTGAGGCTCTTGTCAATTGGATCAATATTCCAGAGTGATAGAGTGTTACTCAGCTTTCCTACTGGTAAACTTCCAGTGAGAAACATTGTGGCAGAAACGTGTGGTGGAGCAAAGATGTTCAGTTCATGGCAACTCCTGAGCAGAGTACTGTGACTGTTCTGTGATATCGAGAAAAATAATTTTCAAAACAAGATACAGAGCACCAAGGTAAAAATGGCACAATGAAAACCTTCCTGAAATGATTCAGGTTAAAACAAGACCAAAAGCCATAGGGCAAGCATCAAGTCCTGTAGTTCCAGATTAACAACCATGAATGAAATGTCCTGTGCAGATATGAGGTCTATCTAGAGTGGTAAGGAAGACCCACCACCCTATGACCTCAGCCTTTGGATCCCATGTTGCCTTTCTTTTGTGGGCTCTTTTCACAGACCATTTTTCCTGGCATCTCCTATTCCTTGAAGTCTCCAGAGCACCATTGGTTTTATTTCTTTGATTACACATATTGCACTATCTGAGTTTCCTTCACTGGACTCTCAGAGATTTGTTTGAATTCTGAGTGGAGGCCTTCCTGACACCACAGCTCTTGCATTCTGCATGACAGTAAAACCAGCATTAAAAAGAAAAATAGTTTCCTGTTTAGTTTATTGGTACATTTAAAGCAAACAATACAGTTACATTTATCACTGGGATCTTGTACCTTTACGTGATATGGCTTGGTTCATATTTTCTCCCCATATCCCTGCAAAGACTTTCTTTTAAATATTTCCTTTTTTCATATTCTTTCTTTTTCCTTATTTCCTTTTCCCTACCCTTCCCACATCCCCTTTAGCCATTTTCATTCATTTCACACTATCAACTATGCCATTTCAACCTTATTTACACTTTTCATTTTTCACAACAGTGAAACTATTTGGTATTTACTTAAATGTGTCCTTCGTATTTCACTTGAGTATAGCTTCATTTTGCATACGTTTAGCTATAAATGTCTCAGTTTCTCATTCTTTATGGCTGAGTAGTACTCCGTTGTATCTTCTTTATCCAGTCTCCAGTTGATGGGCATTTGGGTTGTTTACAAGTTTTAGCTATTATAAACTGTGACCATATACAGTTGGGAGTGCATATATCACTGTGGTATGATTTTTTCATTATTTTGAAAAGATACCCAGCAGAGGGATAGCTGGGTCAAATGGGACCTCTCATCCTAGTACTTTGAGGAATCTCCATATTGCTTTCCACAGTGGTTTCACCAGTCTGCTCTCCCACCAACAGTGGAGAAGGCTTCTTTTCTCCCCACAGCCCCACAATCATTTGTTAATGGGTAATTTCTGATAGCAGATATTCTTTCTGGGGTAAGGTGTATTCTCAGTGTTGTTTTCATCTGCTTCTCGCAAGTAGCCAGTGAT
>NW_022900928.1:11313889-11339439 GCF_012274545.1 Fukomys damarensis
GATTCAAACAGACTTTTACCTAGGTGTCATTTACACTGAAAGCATTCACATTAATGAATGCTTTATAAAGGAAGCATGAAAGAAAAATAAAAACGTAAGAATTCAATGATCCTCGGATATACCACATTCTCCTTTTATAAAGTTTCATAAACTATTTCACTATGCTGGAGATTGCTGCTGCCTAGGCTCAGAGTTGGCAATTAAAGGCTTCGGAATAGCAATTACTTACAGGAACATAACCTATATAAGATATAATGAGAGAAGTTGATTTTGAGTGGAAGTTGGACAGATGCCCAGAAATAAGAGTGTATGTGAAGTAAGAGTGCATGTATCAAAATCCTCTGTTATTGATTTGCCCACAATCCTCCGGTAGGAAATCACATGAGCTATATAGCTTCTTGAAAAACGCCACTTTTTCTCCCGGTTGCATTCCAGATCCTGAGGGCAGGTCCTGTATTAGAGGACAAAGAAGAGTTCTCAGGTGTCAGCCATTCCCAGAAAGGCATTCCATCTGCAGCACAGATCAGCTTTCTAACTCTAGAGAGAAGGCTGCAAGAAACGTAAGTGCATATAACATCGTATTTCTTATTTTCAAAGCTTGTCAATATTTGTCTAGGTTCATAATCCTCTGCTTCCCTTTAGGGTGTGCTAGAGAAGAATTCATGCAGCTTCCTAGAAAGAAAGGGAAAAGGCACGGGCTTTGATCTTGAAGTGGGTACGGGGAGCATCTCACGTGGGTATTCATATGTGGAGTTCTCTAGATGATTCTCCATGTTGATCCATCTCTGTACTCCGTCCCATTATTTCAAGCCTTCAAATCTACAGTCATAGGAGAAATTCTGCCTTTTCCTTATGTAAAGAGCAAGGTAACCCGCAGGCATTTCACTCAAGAGCTGAGGATTCTGAAACCTAATTTTCCTTACTTTATTTGCCTTCAGAGTTATTGTCCTTCACATACTTGCAAAGGTGCTCAAAGGAAAAGGTTATCCCAAACTGAAATAATTCTGAAGCATTACTATAAATTGACTATTTACAAAGACAGAATTAAGGGAAAATGATAATCTGTGGTGTCAGTGAAAGCAACAGTGATGCAGGATATCCAACCCTATGATTCTAAAGACAAGGGATGAAGTAGTTTCTGGAAGGAGACCATAGGTGTAGCGACCGTTTAAGCGATAGGAGAGGATGGTCAGGCAGGTGAAGAAGAACTCATCTGTCCCACTCACCACCACAAAGGCAGAGAAGAAGTAAAGAGCAAAATAAAGGATTTATCCTTGGAAACATGGAGATAAATCCAAAATCCCTTTCCTTATTCCCTCCAGGACCCTGGTAGTGTTTCCCGGTGCCTCTAAAAACACACATGTAAAATAAAATGTCTGGGTGGGAATAGAATTTCTAGTTTTTCAAGCATTTTTCTTCAGCCCCACTGAGGCTCTGTAAGAGAGAGCATTACAGATGTGTTCACTTCTGATGTCTCTGCAGCACGGGGGAGGATTCATCCTCTTTCCCCCTACAGAGCCCTCTTTTCTAAGTGAGTCATCTGGATCCCAATGCCATGACTACCTTGTTACGAAGAAGGTTTTGGATTTTGATATCTACTCCTATTTAACGTCTATGTATAATTTGCTCCTTCCCCGTTTCATTGTCTTTTCCTTCTCTCTAGTGTTTCTTGATTGTAGGTTCTATGTGATCCATACACTGAGGGCCAGCTTGGATTTCACTTGGAAATGACTGCTCTGCTTTTGCCCTCATGTGTTTGTAATCAACAGCTCTCTGGTGCTGAGTCTATTGGTCACAGGGATGGATCCTGAGCAGCACTGCTGGGTTCAGTTCACAGTGTGCATCCAGGACAAATCCTTCAGTTTGTATCCTCCAATTCTGTCTTCAGTATAATTGAAATTCTATTCTCAATGTACAGTTCTGTCAGATGAGTCTAAGAGATAATATATCTCTCAATCACTTGTTAATACTTACTCATATCTAAATTGGACATCATGTTCCAGAAAAAAATCTGCATGAACAGTTCCTTTAAATTTCATGCCCTGTGCTTCTGGTTGCTTTCAAAGATTCCACTCGCACAGAATTGTTTATGTACAAAACAGGATGATAATTCCAGGGAGATAATATGGAGTGAATTTACATTGCACACCTCCTGTCACAGCACTTAGACGTCTTCTGTTGAATACTTGTATACTCCAAATACTTCTGTTCAGTGGCAGTACAACCTTGACCTCAGTTACACTTTCATCCTACATATCACGGGCATCTCAGTTTGAACTCAACTCCAGCCCATACCATACATTAAAATGGTTCTATATCCTCTACAAAACCAGTTTAGAAACTCAATTTATCAATGTGCATCAGGAGTCCAGCAGTTGTCTGTGTGCCTGAGGGTGCACAGAACACACACTGATGAACTGGAATGCTCTGGAAAGTCTCCTGGGCGGGATAATGATGGTGATTGTGACTTTGCTGACTGAATTTCACATACTGAGGTAATTCTTTTAAATACAGTACATTCCTCAAAAATAACTGATGAATGAAATTTTGATGCTCTTATTTTAATTTAACATTCTATTACCTTTAAGTTACCCTTTAAATTTTTTTCCATTTAATCTAAATTTTTTCCTACCATTACACTCTTCCTTTATGCATTCATTCACTGAGTTACTATGGAGAACACAGTATGTCACACACCACTTTACCCCCTGGGGAAACAGACGTCCTCCATCTTTAATGGCTAATATGCTGAGCCATTTCAGGGTCACCATGACCAGCCATCATCACAACTGAACTAGTAAAAGGCCACATTCTTTTCACATCTCTATGACTTCTCCCACATCGATAGACTATTCTGGTCATGAGCGTGGTGTGGTTCATCTCTGCCTTTTTACAATGCCTCATTTAGTGGTAGTTTCTGGCCCAGGACAGAGTACTAACTGGGTTCACCATCCTGTGTTTGTCTCTTAGATCATTTCTTAACTGTTCTCTTCTTTAGAAGGAACTTCTGAGACATGTCCTATCCACTGGCAGGAATTTCTTGGATCAGTGTGTATGATTAGACTATAGAATGTTTGCCTGTCCTAGAGTATCCCTATTGTAGTAGAGAGAGCCCAGTGTGTATAATCCCCAGAACTGGTTTGCATCTTGGTTCCAGGACTCCCAACCATTAACTACTTCATCTCTGCAAATAATTGCGTCTTCCCCTGTAACAAAAGAAAATAATTCGCACATAGCAGAGGGCCCAAGAACGAGAGAGCATGCAGCAGGTGCTTAACTTTTTTTATATAACTAGGAACATCTGTGGAGAGTCTCTGAGCATGAATTCAACCATTCAACAGGAAGATTCAGCCATGGGTGGGAGTGTTCTGGATCTTCGCTTTGACAGGATAATACTGACCCTGGAGTGGCTGAACATTACCTTCACTCTGGTTGGGCTGGCAGGAAACTCAGTTGTGCTCTGGCTCCTGGGCTTCTGCATGCACAGGAATGTGGTCTCAGTGTACGTCCTCCACCTGGCAGGAGCTGACCTTCTCTTCCTGGGCTGCCACTTTATAGGTTCTGTGAATGACCTCGTCCATGCCTTCAATTTCATCTCTGGCACAATTTACAAGCTCTTATTCCCTTTGATTACGTGCTTCATCATCACCTTGTGCATGCTTAGTGCCAGAAGCACTGAGCGCTGTCTGTCTGTCCTGTGGCCCATCTGGCACAGACACTGCCACCCAAGACACATGCCAGCTGTCATATGTGCTGGGCTCTGGGCCTTGTCCTTGTTAGTGAGCATCCCTGAACATGTATACCATTACTTCTTCTTTAGCTTTTCGTGTTATCTGTGTCCTACAATGTCTTTCATCACTGCTGAATGGCTGATCTTTTTGTTTGTGATTTTGTTTGGGTGTGGCCTGGCCTTGCTGCTCAGGAAGATCTGTGGCTCCAGGAGGCGGCGACTGACCAGGCTGTACGTGACCATCAGATAGTCATGCTGGTCATCCTCCTCGGTGTCCTCCCTTTAGGCACCTGTGTGCTTCTGTTGGTCTGGTTTACAAATAACAGAGACTTCATTTATTATGGACTTCATTGCTGTGTTCATGTCTGGTATCAACAGCACTGACAAGCCCTTCATTTACTTTTCTGTTGGCTCCTTCAAACAGAATCAGCATCAGTGGCACGAGGGAAAGTCCCTGAAGTTGATTTTCAAGAAGTCCTTAGAGAGAATAATAGAGGCGGACAAAAGTAGTCTTCCTCAGGATAGTATGCAGAGGTCAGGACTCCTTCCTTTTAATGTTTCAGTGTCTGCAATTGTTCACTCGTGGAAGTAGAACCTCTACCAGATCACAAACATGACTGTGTAAGGTTATGCCCTGAGACAGATATAGGTAAATGTAGGCAGAGGTATAAATAATGGTATACCTCTATATGCTCATATACAGCCTGACCTTTTATTTATATATCATCAGCTGCTGTTTTAACAGGACAACAAGAGAACTGAGTAGTTGTAACACAGCCCATGTGCCTCTGGATTCAGTCTGTAGTAACACACACACACACACAGAGCACAATACACAATGATCAACCTAAGTTACTTGTGCACACATAATAACTCTAGGCACACACAGAAATGGTTACAAAAAGAATCATGACGAGTGCAATTTCCTGCATTCATTCTAAGCACAGCATGTGTTCCAATAACTTTCATTGCATTTTTCTTTTCATTTTGCCATTTAATACAAATCTTTCACAACTATCAGGCACATCATTCATTAATTCACTCAGTGAATTACTACTGAATACGGGATAAGCAGTAGCTGGAGCTTGGAAATGCGAATATTAAACGGCCTTCAGTCTTCAGTGAAAGATATGCTGAGGTGTTTCTAGCCCACCAGGAACAGCCATCTTTACACCTCTCATAGCAAGAAGGCCTACACTCTCCTCATGTTCCTACACCCTGATCTATCTGCCCCATTTGGCATGTACTGGTCTTAGGCACAGAGCTATCTATCAGGAATGCTTTTTTTCTTTGAATTCCTGCAATTGAGAGATCATTTTTGACCCATATTAACATCCGTACGAATCCATCATTTCTCTTTTTTTTGCCTCTTTTAAGCACTCGCTGTAAAACAGAACTCAAGCTATTTCCACAGTGGGGTCTGTCAGACTCTCCTGAGGAGGACTGTGACGGCAGCCTTCCTCAGGGAACACTGGCACCTGCGAAGCAGCAGGACCCTCCTCCTGGTCACCAGCTGTGGCTTTGGGAAGGAACACTGCCCTGCCTCACTGACGGTTCTCTGCTCTTCTCCCAGGCTCATGCCTCCGAAATACCTCAGTGATTCCTCAGTGTCCTCAACTGATTTTATTTCCTGTGGAATGTCAGGTTTCTTCAGATGAAGAGCTACTTTAGTTTACTCTCTGTGTTGCAAAAGGAGGATACTGTATGCCTATTTCTAAAAAGTATATTCTCTAAATCTTTTCTTAGAATGTTTCATTACAATGGACACAATCACCTTCACAGATAGAAAACTCCACCGATAATTGCCATAAACATGATCATTTAAAAAAATAATTCCTTACCTCTTCTTGACTGTACTCTTCCATGAATCATATTCCATCCTGTGTTAGGGGATTTGATGGAGATAAACAGCTTGGTTGAGAGCGAATGAGTCTATAAGGCCCACTAAATCATTAGGACTTTTGGAAAATAATGTACTTAACCTTAACCTGTGCCTGCATTTGAACAGTCCAGTAGTAGACTGGTGAGAAATCAGGAGTCACTTGTCCCTGGTGGGGTGCAAAGCTAACTTTGGAATCTGGTTATAAAAAGCAAGTCCTTTATCTTGGAAAACTGGTGTTCAGTTAGGTCTCGCCCAGAGTGATATAAGTCTAGAAGTAACAGAATAAGTCACCGTTTGACATTTTACTTTTAATGTTTATGTTAAATTGGAAAATATCTTGGTCAACATTTATTAACAGTTTAAAGATCTATCAAGTTTCAAAAGATGACGTAAGTCTCAATGCTTAGCAGCAAATATTTTGGCTGACTTTCCTTCCATCCAGTTCTCAGACCTCACTGGGTGGTAGAATTAAAAACAACTGAAATTCCCATATTCATATAAATTATATTGGTAGAACCTAGGTGCAGTACAGGGTTTAGGAGTATTAGGTACCAGTGGCTACTCATTCTCAAGCACACAGAAAGAACCCATGACATGTTACAGGAACACGGCAAAGCTCTGCAGATGACAGCCTATTTTCCCACTATGTTTATTGGTGCATTTTAGATACACAATACAGTAACATTCATCACTGGGATCTTGTACCTTTGCATGATGTATATGGATACTTATTTTTCCCTATTCCCCTGCCCTCCCTTCACCCTGTCACCCTTCCCTATTTACACAGACTTTGTTTCCATTTTTTCCTTTTTACATACTTTTCCCATTTTTCCTTTCCCCTACCCTTCCCACTTCCCCTACTCATTTAGCCCTTTTCTTCCTATTTCCCATTATAAATTATACCACTTGAACCTTATTTACACTTTTAGTTTTTCACAGCAAAGAAACTATTCAGTATTTACACATGCATGTCCTATTTATTCCACTGAAGTGTATCGCCTCAATGTGCATCCATTTAGCTATAAATGCGTCTACTGTCTCATTCTTTATGACTGAGCAGTACTCATTTTATAGAAAAACTACATCTTCTTTATCCAGTCTCCAGCTGATGGGCAATTGGGCTGTTTCCAAGTTTTAGCTATTACAAACTGTGCCCCTATAAACATGGGTGTGCATATATTGCTGAGGTTTGATTTTTTAAATTCTTTTGGGAAGATACCCAGCAGAGACATAGCTAGGTCAAATGGGACTTCTAATCCTCATTTTTGAGGTACATCTGTATTGATTTCCAAGTGCTTGCACCAGTGTGCACTCCCATCGACATCCTTTCTCCCCACAGCCCTGCCAACATTTGTTGTTGGTTGATTTCTTGATAGCAGCTATTCTTTCTGGGGTGAAGTGGAATCTCAGTGTTGTTTCTACACAGATGACAGATTTGAGGCTGCCCCTCAGACACATCTCAGAGTCGGGTGTCCAGAAGTGAATTCTGAGAATCCAGAAGAGAGTACAATGTAGCTTTGAAAATAATTGCTCTGCTAATTTTCCATGTTCCCAACCAAATGTGTTCATTGCTGTTCTAACATAGCACAGTACACAGAATGCAGGTTCTCTGGATCCAAATGAAATGGCCTCCCAGTCCACTAGAGTGAATCCTCTACCATACACAGTATCTACACAGTACAGTTTAGCTACAAGTGAGGGATCCTCCAGATCTGAGAAAAAAGAATGATTCTACTTATGTTGCATGCACAGGCAGACTACTTTCTTGATGTCAGAGCTCAGCCTAAAGAGTACTACATGGTAAGTCATAAGAGCCATGTTATTTCCTCATTTATTTGGCTTTGGCTGGTGAATTTTCCTTCAGAAGGACCCCTGTGCAGAAACTATAGGAGAGGAAGAAGACATGATTCATTATTTATGTAAATCAACACTATATTCTGCCTCAAAATTAAACGTTAAGTCTTTTGTATTTTGATAGGGGGGATATATCCACATCAGTGTAATGATTACTTTGGAATTTAGTAATTAAACTCACCAAGTCTTGTTCACTCTCTTTTAAATACGTTTGCTATAGTACCTTGATTTAGATGACCTCACATTTCTCACATCATGTTATGTATTTGTAAAAATAATAGACACAAATTTCAGAATCTCTAAGAAACCACAAAGAGAAGCGTGATGTAGACAAGGTCATGCCTTGTACCTTATACTCTTATTTCTTCATTTGAAAAAAGAAACTAGTGGTCAAAAAATTCTATATATGCTTGAGGTTACTAGTGAAACATAACTGCTTACTATATTATTTTGTGGCCCGAGTGCCTAATTCATAGACTTCTCCCAGTCACATTTGTAAAAAGTATAATATTCATCTCGATTTTTAATTCAACACCCAAATGTCTCCATCATTTTCCTTGTCTTCCTTCAACCTGTCATACACTCCATTCTGACAATAAAATTGATATCGAGTTCACCACAATATAATACAGCAATCATAACGACCAGACTAGTAGGGATAACAGATAAAGACGAAGAAACTCAACAGAAAGCTAGATTGGAGTCCATCTTATTCAGCACATCCCAAGTCTTGTTTCTGTTCCCTTGGGCGCCAGCAGGGAACTCTGTGCAGGGATCCACCCATCCCTGGGTGAGGAACAGCACACACAGCCATGTATGGAAATAACCCGGCCCCTCCCCAATTGGTGTCAAGAAGTCCCTACCTTGGGTTGTTGGTGCTTGTGGTGACGGGGGCGAGGGATAGGAAGCATCCAGTATTTGTGCTCTCATCCCTGGGCTCTGGCTGCATAGCAAAGCCTTCTCAGTCTAAACTTTAAAACATGCTGTGGCTGACTATGTCCTTTGCAGACACTTTATTCATTCTGTGAATTAGATCAACTTCCTCCATCGCCCTATATCCACTGCCCACATCATTCTGTATCTCACCGTTGTTCCCAAATACCGCCTGTGCACCCTGCACCCACTCCGCTTCTGCTGCCTCCATGCTAGAAACCGCTCAGCTGTCATGGGTGACTCCTGTGGGCCCTGCCATGGTGCCGTCCATGCTGGGACGGTTCTAATACTAATACGTCCTCCTTGGGGATTTTGAAAATGATTGGTGAAGGACAGTTGCTTTTATGAAAACATTATGTCTCATGTGATTGGTGTCTCTCTGGGTCCAGCCTGGGCCAATGGGTCAGAGTCTCCTGTGGCTCCTGATAGAGGCAGCTGACAGGCTGCGTGTGACCGTCCTGCCCATGGTGTTGCTGTCCCCCTCCTTGTTGCCTGCATTTTGATAGCCGTTTGTTCCTAGTCCTTGGACTTCTGATCCCCTGCTATAAGCTCCCTTTGATCATTTTCTGTGGTTAGTGCCTTCTCCTATGTTAACAATGAAGCTAACCCCGTCATATAATTTTTCCTTGGACAAGGAACAGCACACACAGCCATGTATGGAAATAACCCGGCCCCTCCCCAATTGGTGTCAAGAAGTCCCTACCTTGGGTTGTTGGTGCTTGTGGTGACGGGGGCGAGGGATAGGAAGCATCCAGTATTTGTGCTCTCATCCCTGGGCTCTGGCTGCATAGCAAAGCCTTCTCAGTCTAAACTTTAAAACATGCTGTGGCTGACTATGTCCTTTGCAGACACTTTATTCATTCTGTGAATTAGATCAACTTCCTCCATCGCCCTATATCCACTGCCCACATCATTCTGTATCTCACCGTTGTTCCCAAATACCGCCTGTGCACCCTGCACCCACTCCGCTTCTGCTGCCTCCATGCTAGAAACCGCTCAGCTGTCATGGGTGACTCCTGTGGGCCCTGCCATGGTGCCGTCCATGCTGGGACGGTTCTAATACTAATACGTCCTCCTTGGGGATTTTGAAAATGATTGGTGAAGGACAGTTGCTTTTATGAAAACATTATGTCTCATGTGATTGGTGTCTCTCTGGGTCCAGCCTGGGCCTATGGGTCAGAGTCTCCTGTGGCTCCTGATAGAGGCAGCTGACAGGCTGCGTGTGACCGTCCTGCCCATGGTGTTGCTGTCCCCCTCCTTGTTGCCTGCATTTTGATAGCCGTTTGTTCTTAGTCCTTGGACTTCTGATCCCCTGCTATAAGCTCCCTTTGATCATTTTCTGTGGTTAGTGCCTTCTCCTATGTTAACAATGAAGCTAACCCCGTCATATAATTTTTCCTTGGACATTTAGGCAGTCGTTTCATCTGCCCAGCCTCCATCTGGCTCTCCAGGGTCTCTGCAGGACACTCCTGAGATGGATGTAAGTGCAGGATATATATGGAGGCAGCTGCCCTCAGGGACCTCTGCAGATGTCAGAAAGATTAGCTCAGTGAAGATGGGTTTTGTCTCAGTCAGTGTGTGTTTTTGAGTTTCCACACTGCTTGGATAAATGCAACACTCAGGCCTCTGAAATGCCTCAGAGATTCCCTAAGTTCTCCAAGCACATTTATTTGAACCTGCACTTTCTTTTTTTTTCTTTGGAGAAAACAGTCTAGAATTAGTACAGCATAGAGCATTACTGACATCAACAAATTTCTCTTTTTCCACTGAGATATTGACAGTTCTCTTTGCTAATTTTATTTGTGTGTAAAGAATCTCATTGTGTGTCTGTGTCCCTACTGTTTAACACACCATCCAGGGTGGATTAAGACTCAAAATGCTAGTTTCATTTTAACTTAACTAATTCATTAAACACTTCATCTTCAAATACATTCACACTCGAGATAAGGTCTAGTGTGAAATTTAAGCCTTCTTTATCTCACAGTTCTTGCATCCTGCATGCCAGTAATAAAACAGCAGTGACTGGACAATGCCAAGGTCTGCAACCAATGAGGGCAGTAGCCAGTCCCTCTTGGATGATCACACAACAGCCTAATGATACCTGGATAAGGAGTGTGCGGAAACAAATCCTAGAAAGTAAATTCCCTAGGAGAAACTTCTCAAGCAGGGGCCCAGAAGTACTATTCTCAAATGCAAGGTTTATATTGGGGCACCTTAGAATCTTGCTGACTTCTGACATATCCTCAATGAATCTTCCTTCTTGTCCCTGTGTAATGTACTTGGTTTCCTTATACTATTGATAATCTCTTTAGCAACCACACTACCATCCTAGTCCCTACATAACTGATTTCTTTCTAGGCAAAAATTTAATTTTTGAAATTTTTCTTCTCATCTTTTGTCCCCTGATTCTCACCATTTGTTTAGTTGAAAACAAGCAGTAATACCATTGCAAAGACTGAATGTTGGGTTGCCTTAAAATTTTCTTGCCCTTGTCAATTATTTTAGAGACTTTAAACTCAGCCTTCACAAAGCCTCAGAACAGTGAAATTTCATGAGCCTGGAGTTTACCATCCATGCTTCTATCAGCATTGGATTCTGAGCTTTTATAAAAATCACCATCAAGCTTTGATTATTACAAGCTAGCAATTCTCTTGTCTTGCTCTTTGAACTTTTCCGAACTCCTCCTACAAAGGAGCTCCAAGACTTCAGAACCACATGGTCATTCAGAGCCATTATAATGACCCTATTCTGTAGTACCACAATTTCTGTATTAGCCAGCTTTCCTGTCACTGGAACACAATACCTGACATCACAACTTACAAGAGAAAAGGTGTAGCTTGGCTTGTGGATTCAGAGGATTCAGTCCATGATAAACTGACTCCAGGGGACAATTCCAAGGTTTATTCCAGTTCGTAGTAGCCTGAAGGAGCAAGAAAATAATGTCAGAACAGAAGGCACAGAGACCAGATATAATACCCAAAGTTACACCTCCTTGATCTACTGAGATACACCAAGAATTGAGTTTTATTAAGCATTTTGGTAGCTTAGCCAATCAAGGCAAGTGAATCTTAAGTAACAGAGATGAAAATTCTCTGACTTGCAGAGTGAAGCCTGCCTTTGTTGTACAAAAGAAGTATCTTAAACTCTGTTATCTGTATTTAATTGGCTCAGCGCAACTCTCTTTGCTTGGTATGTGACTGGTATCTTGCAGCACTTTGCTTAGGTTAGACTTCTTTTATCCAAAATTTTAACCAACATCTTTGATATAATGAGATTTAATACTGTACCTTTCCTAGACTATGGTGTAATGCACACAGTGATTGTAGATGCAGAGTTGCACCCTGAGGTAAAGTTGCTTTGATCAAATCTACATTGTATCACACCAAGAACAAAGCCTTCATCCATTTTGCAATCCAAACTATGTCTTACAAAATGAGAAAAACATTGATTCTTTTTTCCCCTTTGAGTTTAGTGGTACTTTTTAGGTATACGGTACAGTTACATTCATCACTGGGATCTTTTACCCTTACATTACAGATCTTGGTTCTCACTTTTCCCCATACCCCTGCCATCCCTTAACCCCCTCCACTTTCTCCTATTTACAAAAACTTTGTTTTCATTTTTTTCCTTTTCTCTTATGTTTTCTTTTCCCTTATTTCCCTTCCCACTTCTCCTTTAACCATTTTCTCCCTATTTCATTCTCTCGATTATGTACATAGCCTTTAAGGCAGTATATCCAACTATCTCTCAGAATTTTTCTTATGGGACCAGTAGATGGGTTCACAAGGAAATGTATGCACAAATATTGTTATATCAGGACTGGTTATAATATCAAAAAATTAGAAATAACTTAGTAATGGGTTAAATGAATTTTGGTAGAGTTATAAAATGAGCTACTATGAAAAATTATTTTTTGTTTTCTTTTTCTTGTACTGGGGATCAAACTCATGCTTGCGAGTAAGGCATGGCACCACTTAATAAAGTCTCTGGCCTGAGTAGTACTCCATGTTATAGAAGAACCACATCTTCATTATCCTGTCATGAACTGATGGGCAGTTGGGCTCTTTCCAAGTTTTAGCTATTACAATCTGTGCTGCTATAAACATGGGTGTGCATATCACTGTGATACGATTCTTTACATTCTTTGGAAAGATACCCAGTGGAGGGATAGTTGGGTCAAATGGAATCTCTAATTCTATTCTTTGAAATATCTCCATATTGATTTCCACAGTGGTTGCACAAGTCTGCACTCCCACCAACAATGGAGAAGCGTTTGTTTCTCCCCACAAAGCTGCCAACATTTGTTATTGGCTGATTTCTTGATAGCAGCCATTTGTTCTGTTGTAAGGTAAAATCTCAGTGTTGTTTTCATCTGCATCTCTCGAATGACCAGTGATGTGGAACATTTTTCATATATTTACTTGATGCTTTTACTTCTTTGTCTGAGAAATGTTCATTTCAGATGCTCCTTTTAGAATTGGGTCTTTATATTTGGGGGCCTGATTTTTTGAGCTCTTTATATATACTAGATAATAGTCTTTTTTGTGAGCGGCAGCTGGTAAATTTATTTTCACACATTGTAGGTTGTCTCTTAGCTCTGTTGGTGGTTTCTCTTGCACTGCAAAAACCTTTTAATACAATGAGATCCCAGTTGTTGAGTCTTTATGCTAGTTCCTGAGCTACTGAGGATTTGTTTATAAAGTCTTTTCCTATGACAACGTCTTCAAGATTTCTGCCTAATTTATCTTCCAGCAAGTTAATCCACGTAGATTTTAGGTTAGTATATGGTGAAAGATAAGGGTCTAATTTTAATCTTTGGCAGGTTGAGATCCAGTTTTTCCAACAGAATTTCTTAAAGAGGCTATCTTTCCTCCACTGAGGATGGTTGGCTCCTTTGTCAAAGATGAGGTAGCTGAGTACATCTGGAGTTGTTTCTGTGTCTTTCAATCTACTCCACTGATCCTTGGGTCTTTTGCTTTGCTAGTTTTTGTCATGGTGGCTTTGTAGTATAGTTTCAAGTTGGGATTATGATACCCCGTGTCATGTCTCTCTTGCCTAGAATTGCTTTTGCTATTCTAGGTTTCTTGTTGTTCCAAATTAATTTTTGGGTCATATTCTCTAGGTCTGTGAAATATACTGTTGGAATTTCAATTGGGATTGCATTGAATCTGTATAGCAGTTTAGGTAGTATGGCCATTTTCACTATGTTAATTCTTCCTGCCCAGGAGTAGGGGATATTTTCCGTTTTCTTATATCTTCTTCTATTGGTATTTTCAGAGTGCTGTAGTTTTCAGTGTAGAGGTCTTTTGCTTCCTTTGTTAAATTGATTCCTAGATACTTCATTCACTAAGTCTTAATATGTTGACACTTGCGAGGATTCAAAGATAAAATACCTGGTAGACTCCAAATGAGTTTCTGTTTTCCTTCACATGTTAGCTGCGCCTTCTCTAGTAGAAATCTTTATGAACATCTTTTTACATTCCAAGCCCTACACTTTTTTATTGTCCCTTCTTAATGCCCTCTCACTAAAGAAAAAAAAGAACAGAAAATAATAATGATAATAATAACAATAATAAGAAGAAAACAGCATTTTCAATAACAAGGGAAAAACTACTACATATTTTGGAAAAGCAACAGAGAACTATATTGTACACACCCCAGCATTTCATTTCATAATATTAAGTAGATATCCTCACATTTCAATTACCCTTTCTTCAGTGGCACTCAAACCTCCCATTACTTACTATTTTCTCCTTTACATCGCTGCACAGTTGAGTTCAGAAGCAAACATTATCCTCACACTGTGCACCAAAATGCTTCTATGTGTTCATCAAAAGCATATTGAGTACCTGGGATTTAGCTCAGTCGTTCCTCTGCCTGCCTTGCAAGCACAAAGTCCCAAGTTAATTCCCAGTATATATATAAAAAAAGGATATCGAGCATTCACTCCAAAAGTACTTAGCAGTCGAACTAATTTTTTTTCTCATTGAGTCTATTGGTACTTTTTAGGTATACAGTGCAGTTACACTCATCATTGGGATCTTGTACCTTTACATGACAAGTCTTGGTTCTCACTTTTCCCCATACCCCTGCCCTACCTTTACCCCTTCCACCCTTCCCTATTTACAAAAACTTTGTTTCCATTTTTCATTTTCTCATATTTTTTTCTTTTCCCTTTCCCCTACCCTTCCCAATTGCCTTACACTTTTAGACCTTTTCTTCCTATTTCACATTGTCAATTATACCATTTGGATATTATTTACACTTTACGTTTTTCACAGCAGAGAAACTCTTTCCTATTTATGCATGTGTGTCTTATTCCTTTCACTTAAGAGTATGGCCTCAATATGCATCCATTTCCTTGAATGATCAAAAATTATACTTTCTCTTTATTACTACATGTTTGTAGTACATGAAGTTTCCCTTCCCCATGTGGAATTGGTACATGAACACAACCCATGGTAGTTTCTTTTTTATCTCCTTTCCCTCCCTCTCCCTCCATCACTTTCTCCCTTTCCCCTTCCCCTGTGAGATTCATCTCCCTTTCCCTATTGCTCTAGGGACATAAGTAATTCTTCCTAACAGGCAGATCTTTCCACGAAGAGAATTATAATCAATGAAATCTATTCTCTAATCATATGTGTGTCCTAGAAGCTTTAATTTAGTTTTCATTTTCCATTCAACACAAGTAATAACTTTCTGGTAGGACTTTTGTTTTCTATGGATCCATTTTTTGATAGATGTTGACAGAGATCACAGAATACTGCACTGGAACAAGATGCTGGAGATCTCAGAAGTGCTTCTGTCTTCAATTGACAACACATTGATCTATTTGCAGCTCACCAAGCTCTTTATAACTAGGCCTGAGAAGGTCAAGTTTCTCCCATGTCCCTTGCCATCAATATTTCTTCTTCAGTGAGGATATGTTCATAACTTTTGTCTTGGTTGAATCCAACTTGGATCCACTTAATATCTGTTTGTGTGGCACTGTGTGTCCCTGGAAAACACCCATAAAAATGTTCAACTATTTCATCTTAAATTTGAGAGCATGAAGCTTCAGTGTTCTCTTTGTTCTGTTAATAATCATGTAGATTCAACACAATTACCCATGGCTCTACAAGATTAATAGAGCATTTCCTCTTTCCTGAAAGTGACTTTGTATACTTTTATAGATTTCAGTGCTAGTCTCTTGAGAACTTCCAGTTCTTTGGACATATAAAATTCCCTCCAGTCTTGCTCCAAGCCAGTTTCTTGTCAAAATTTTCACAGCTCCAGTATTACTGAAAATTCCAAGTTTAAAGGCTCCCTCAGATGCCAGGGAAAATCTTATCTATGAACCCCTATAAAAATTAAAAAAAATTTAAATTCTTCTAGCATGCAATAGCACAAGGTAAGCATTTCTTTTCAAAATTGAGAAATAGGGCAATAGAAAAGAATTGGAACTAAGCAAACCAAATGCCAGTAGGGCAATAATAACTCCTGTAGGTGTTTTCAGCACTTTTGCAGGTTTTGATGAGATGTGATTCTGAAGGACTTGAGATGTTCTGCTTATGTGGCATTGCAGGTTGCACATTTTGTAGCCTCTATTTTGGCATGGCTTCATTCCATGCATATGTCTTTCTTGGAAGCCTTTCTATGATCCTGGCATCTTTCTGGGGTCTGCACAGCACTTTCAACTTCACTCTCACATCTCCAAAAGCTGTTTTTTTAGAGGCACACTGTATTCTCCAAACTCTTCTTCTGAATTCTGGTTGGAAGCCATTAGGAACCTAGAACTTGTGCATTTGACATGCCTTAAAATCAGCACCATGTGGATAACGCACAATTTTGCTGCCAGCTTGAGCAGGAGGCAGGCCCTCTTGGATCATAGCTTTAGAGTCCTCTGAGTGATGGATGGCTGAGTATGGTGAAATGATTCATTCACAGGGAACAAGTGCCCTGGGCAGCCCTGAGGGGCAGCTGTGAGGGACTTGCTCCTCAAATGAAAGCTTTAGACTGTTGCACCTTGAACCTGTAAGAGGTGGGTTCTTGCTGATTCCTTGGATTGTTTCATTAATCTTTGCTACTTAATATTAATCTTTTTTAGAAAGCCCAACTCTCTGTATGCCCAACTTGTTGGTGCTTATTTCGGATGAAACTGGAAACATTTCACAGTGTTTTGAAATCCCAATTTTCACTGTAGAGTTGACTAAAAGCAACCAATAGTACCCGTGCCAAATACTAAACTTTGGGCCATCTTGAAATCTCCTGTGCCACATTACTCAACCACCTTAATCTCAGTTTCCTGCAAATTCTTGAGACACAGGGAAAATGAAAAATATTTTTCTTCCAGGGTGAAACTGCCTTTAGTCTAGCATTCCTATATGCAATCTGGCCTTCTGAGCTCTTACCAGAATCTCTCATGAAGCTTGGCTTATAGCATCTAAAGCCTTCTATACTCATTATCTCAAATCCTTTCCAACACTCTCCTACAACTCAGTTCCAAAATCTTTCATGCTACAGGTTCAGGTGCTCACAGCAATAACATCATGTCTCATACCAAACTCTTGCTGGACAGTTTTCTGTTACTGGGACAAAAATATCTGACACCCACAATTAAAGGTGGAAAGGTTCATTTTATTTTGTGGTTTCAGTGCATGGTAGTCTGGCTCTAAGGTAGAAATGGCAGGTTGGGAGATCATAGAAGAGAAAAGGTGTTGAACCCATGGCATCCAGGAAGCACAGCAAGAAGGAAAGAGTCACGGACAAGAGCATTCCCTTCTAGATCACTCCCTGGTGACCCAGCTCCATCCATGATCCTACATTACAGTAAGTCAGCATAGCTCCCCTAAGATTCAGTCACCTTGCACACATGAGCCTTTGTGGAAACATTTTAAATCTAATGTATAACAGTTTCACAATTGACTTTAAAAACCTGATTCTCTAGCTCCTCTCAGAAAAAATTTTAATGCACAAGTAAAATTCCTTTATTGTTGTGACATTACAAATAAATATATCATATTTTCTTTCTTATTTAGTAATCTCTGTTATTGAATTTTTAAAAAAATTTCAGCCAATGGAAAGAAACTTGGCCAGGTAGAATTAGGTCAACAATATGTCAGAGTAGAGGTATTTTACTGTCTCTTATGCAGGGGATATTTTAATTTTATCAGGTTTTATGTATATACTTATAGTTTGGAGTTGAAGATATGAATTTGTGTATAAACCAAGACATTGTGTCACATATATGGATTCGAATAACCTCTGCCACATTCAAAGATATTGAACTGTAACTTTACCACGAAAATTGTCTTGGGCTACCTTTTATGGAAACCTTTTACCATCTCACTTCCAAAAGCCTTGTTCAACACTAACCTTTCTTGACCCCATCTGTATGATTTCATCATATTAAAAATATTGTATAAACAGGTTCAGGGTCTAACATGTTGAGTTCATTTTTTAAGAGTATCTTCAAGATACATTGTTAAGCTATCATTATCACTACTTTCCCAATGATATTCTAAAATTTTTAAGTAGTATTTTATTGTATGGATGATCCATCTTTTGTTTTACTACTCATTAGAGAAAAAAATTTTGTTCCTTCCCATTTGTCTATACTAAATAAACCTATTACAAGTATTTCTGTACAAAATTTTAAAATATATTTTTGGTCAAGAAATCGTGATTATATCTATTTAGTTGGATGTGAAGTTTTGCTATGTGTATACAGTGGGACATGATTAATTAAACTAATGAACCTATCAATTACTTCACCTATGATGAGACATGCCAGACTTCCTCTCATAATTATTTTGAAATATTTTATACCTTGTGTTTGACTATAGTAATCCTATTGTAAAACAGATTTCAAAATCTATTCTTCCATCTGAAACTTTGTAACCTTTGAGCAACAACTCAGCTTTCCTCCCTCTCCACCTCACCACACCTAGATTTAGAAAACATGGATCTGCTCTCTTCTATGAGTTCAACTCTCTCAGATTCCCCTTCTAAGGTAGATGATGAAGTACTTCACTCTGCTCCTGGCTTGTTGCATTTATTGTTCTCTTGGATAAATGTTAGGGGTGAGCTGCTGGTTTGTAAGCTAAGTGGATATTTAACTGTTTTTCAAAATGCAGAAGAGTTTTATACAATGTATAAATTGAAATATATGTACCAAAATGTATCACTTGAGTCTCCACATACAGTCCAGAAAAAAATACAAATCACCCTTGGTCATCAACTGCATTAACAAGGCCAGCAAAGACTACACACTTTTAAACTAAAGGTCAATTTCTCCGCAGTACAGCAGCTACTGTTACTGCCCACTGGACAAAGGCTCCATCATGTGGAATTCTGGAATACCAACCTCTACTTTTTTTTTCCTTTCCTCAATACCTGCCCTTGCTCATGTTTTACTCACTGCATTGGCATGTAGAC
This sequence comes from Fukomys damarensis, assembly GCF_012274545.1. NCBI lineage: Eukaryota > Metazoa > Chordata > Mammalia > Rodentia > Bathyergidae > Fukomys > Fukomys damarensis. Next base: position 11,332,705 of record NW_022900928.1, read on the forward strand.
ATTATCATATAGTAAGCTCTCATATGCATTTGTGTATAACTCTGACATATTTGATCTCTCACTTGCTTCCTCTATGTATGTTTTCCTGAATCCAGCTCATACTCCAGATTTATGAAGATGAAAACGTCAGATTTTTTCACACATGAAGACCTCTCTTTTCAGTCTCTGTTTCTTTTCTAAAGGACTTTACACAAATTTTGCAGAATATCTCAAAATGGTCTTGCTCAGAATGGTATTGTTCACCCGGAAAATCCAGTGCCTGAAATAATGCCTATTGTGGAGTAGTCCCTATTTTTTAATCTTTATTAAATTTATTGGTACATTTTAGGTATGCAAAACAGTTACATTCATCACTGGGATCTTGTTCCTTTACATGACTTACCTTCATTCTTATTTTTCCCCAGTCCCCAGCCCTCCCTTTAGCCCCTCCACCCTTCACTTTACAAAAACTTTGTTTCCATGTTTTTACTTTCACATAATTTTCTTTTCCATTTTTACCTTTCTGCTACCTCCCACTTCCTCTACTCTTTTATACCTTTTCTTCCTATTACACAATATCAATTATACATTTTTATCCTTCTTTACACTTTTAGTTTTTCACACCAGATAATCTGTTGAGTCTGTACATATGTGTGACTTATTAATTAACTTAAAAATGTGGCCTCAATGCCCATCCACTTAGCTATAAATCTATTTTCTCATTTGTTCTAGCAGAGTAGTATCCCATTATTTAAAAAAAAAGAAACTTTATCCAGTATCCTGTTGAAGGGCAATTGAGCTAGTTCCAAATTTTGCCTATTACAAACTGTGCCAGTATAAACATGGGTAAGCATGTATCGCTGTGGTATGATTCTTTTAATTCTTTTGGGAAGGTAACCAGCAGAGGAACAGCTCAGTCATATGGGACTTCTAATCCTGGTTGTTTGAGGTGCCTCCTTATTGATTTCTACAGTGGTTGCACCAGTCTGTACTCCCACGAATAATGAAGATGGGTTCCTTTCTCCCCACATCCCCTCAGCATTTGTTATTGGTTGATTTCTTGATAGCAGCCATTCATTCTGCTGTAAGATGATATCTCAGTGTTGTTTCCATTTGGAATGACCCGTGGTGCTGAGCATTTTTTCCTATATTTATTTGCTGAGAGTAGTCCTATTTTTAAGTATGTATTCCATAACAAAGAAGCACTGACTTGGAGCAGAAACAGCAGAATTTTATTTTATCACTGTTCAGGATGGTGGAAATCTGAGATTATGGCATGGGAGGGGCTTTCCTTCTGAGATCTTTCCCTTTCTAATGTTGATGGTGTCTCTCCCCTTGGCTTCCCTCTGTGTATCTATGTCACCATCTCCTCGTATGAGGACACCCATCATACTGCATTAGGACTCAGCCTAATGAGCTCATCTTAACTTTATATACAGTCCTCACCTCATTTCTAAATCCTGTCATATTCTGATGTACGTAGGATTTCTACATGTGCATTTAGAAAAAATCCAGTTCATTACAAGTTACTTATAAAATATCTTCAGAATGAATCCATCTATTGAAGAACTTTTCTGAATATTTAAGTAGATTATAATCTGAAAGACATTGGAAACCTTCTATAACGCTGGTGGGATAGTAAACTAGAACAACTATGGAAATTAGCATTGTGATTCCAGAAAACAAACAATTTGTCCCATTTGTCCCATTTTTGGTCAAGACATCATGATTATATCTATTTACTTGGTTGTGAAGTTTTGTTGTGTGTATATTATGGGACATGATTAAATTAAACTAATGACCATCCCCATTACCTACTTCATCTACAAGAAACCTATTTCCCTTCTAGGGATCTTCCTGAAAGACTTAACAACATCATATTACAGAGATACAAGTTTGTAATGGCATCGTTCATAATAGCTAAATATTGGAAGCATCCTCTGTACCAATGAATGAACGGATGAGTGGGTAAACAAAGTGTGCTATTTCTACATAATGGAATGCTACTCTCTTGCATGAGAAACACAAAATGTAAATAAAGAGCAAGTTAAAGTATAGGTAATAGAAAATCTGGAGATAAATCTTTTGTAAATGGGACGAGGATCAAGAGATGGAAGGAAGTCAAAGAAGGGAGGGGAAAGAATGGGAATAAATGAAGACCAAAATGTAAACTAGGTATTATGACAGAGGAAGAAAATGTTCCAGTGGGTAGGGGAACTAGGAAGGGGGTCAGAGGAAAGGAAAGAAAAGGAGAAAAGAAGGAAAAATGAAAACAAAATTTAGTAAATAAGGAGAAGCTAGGGAAATGGGAAATAAAGAAGATGCATCTTGTACAGGTACAATTTCCCTATGATTAATGTGCTCATTATGTATATCCAACATGTACCAATAAACTTAATTAAAAAAACCAAAACAGTATTTTGTACCTGTACTAATTCTCCAGAAGGATAAAAAGAAGGGAGAAGTAAGAGTATGTTATGTGATTTGAACTTTTCATAATTTGCAGTGGAATTCATTTGATCCATCTGTTAATATGGAGAATAAAACAGAAATATTGATTTAATATAGACAGGGAAGGAAGAAGGGGTTGAAGGAAGGCAGGGAAATGGGGGAAAAACAAGAACCAAGATATACTGTATAAAGGTACAAATTCCCAATGATGTATGTCAGCATATTGTACACCCAAAATGTATCAATAAGATTAATGAATTTTGAAAAACTTAATATTGTGAGATAATAACAAATAAAAATGGAGATCATAGAACAGGTGGCCTGTGCAGAATGGGATTCAGGCAGACTTTTACCTAGGTGTCATTTAGACTTAAAGCATTTGTATTAATGAATTAGTGCTAAATAAAGACGACATGAAAGAAAACTTAAGACATAACAAGACTTCCACGACCCTGGGATATACCTCATTCTTTATTCATAAAGCTCCATAAGCCATTTCACTATGCTGGAGATTGCGGCTGCCTCGGTTCAGAGTTGGCAATTAAAGGCTTCAGGATAGCAATTACTTACAGGAACATAAACCACATAAGATAATGAGAGAAGTTGATTTTGAGTGGCAATTGGACAGATGCCCAGAACTAAGTGTATGTGAAGTAAGAGTGCATGTATCAAAATCCTCTCTTATTGATTTTCCCACCATCCTTATGAAGGAAATCACTTGGGCTGTACAGCTTCTTGATAAAGGGCACTTGTTCTCCAGGTCCTACGGGCAGCTCCTAAATTAGAGGACAGAGAAGAGTTCTCTGGTGTCAAGCAGCCTGAGAAAGTCTTTCCTTAAGTTCAACCATTGAACAAGAAATCACAAAAGTATGAGTGCTCTGAATTCCCGCTTTGACAATGATAACACTGATCTCAGAGTTGCTGAATATTATTTTCACTCTGGTTGGGCTGGCAGGAAACACAGTTGTGCTCTGGCTCCTGGGCTTCTGCATGTGCATGAACGTGGTCTCAGTCTACATCCTCAGCCTAGAGGAGTTGACTTTCTCTTCATAGGATGCCACTTTGCTGGTTCTGTGAACGGTTCTTGCTCATGCCTTCGATTTCACCTGTATCAAAATTCACAAGTTCTTATTTCCTATGATTATGTGCTCCTACATCACTGGCCTGAGCATGCTGAATGCTGGCCCATCTGACACAGACACTGCTGCCCAAAACATATGTCAGCTGTGATATGTGCCCTACTCTGGGCCTTGTCCTTGTTACTGAGCATCCTGCTACATATATACTATTACTTCTCCTTTAAGTCTTCCTGTTATCCATGTCCAACAGTGTCTTTCATCTCTGTTGCATGGCTGATCTTGTTATTTGTGGTTCTGTGTGGATGCAGCCTGGCCTTGCTGGTCAGTATGCTCTGTGCCTCCATGAGGTCGAGACTGACCAGTCTGCATGTGACCATCAGGCTCACAGTGCTGCTCTTTCTCCTCTGTGGCCTGCCTGTAGGCATCCTTGTGTCCCTGTTGCTCTGGTTCATAAATACCAGAGACTTTATTTGTTAAATAAATATCATTGCTCTGTATCAACAGCAGTGCCAAGCCCTTCACTAGCTTCTTTGTTGGCTCCTTTAAGAAGAATCAGCCTCAGTGGCAGCAGAGAAAGTTCCTTAAATTGACTCTCAAGAAAGACTTAGTGAGTGTAACTGAGGTGGACAAAAGTAGTTTTCCTCAGGATAGTGTGGAGAGTCAGGATTCCTTCCTTTTGTGTTTCTATTTCTACAAAGGTTCATTCCTGGAAGTAGAACCTCACAAGATTATAAATGATTGCGTAAAGTTAAACTCTAACACAGATGTAGATATAGATAGAAATGTAAATAAAGGTATACACATGCCTGACCTTTTATTTACATATTGCATATTATGTATTACATATCATCTGTGGCTGTTTCAACATGACATTCCAAGAGAATCAAATAGTTGGGAGGTAGGTGGCAGAACCACTGAGCTAAATCCCCAGCCCCAAGAATCGAATAGTTGCAACACAGCCCATATGCCTTCTGGATTCAGTCTCTAGTGACACACACACACACACACACACACACACACACACACACACACACTCATCAAAATACATAATAGTCAACCTAAATTGCTAGCTTCACTTAAAATTAACTAATTCCTTAAATGATTCAACTCCAGATAAATTCATACTCAAAGATGCTTTGTAGTTAGGAATTTAACATCTGAATTCTTTAGAAACAAAAATCTACCTATCGACAGGTGTTTCATAAATATTTACAAAGTTAATCTGTTGTAAATTTATTTATTAATTGAAAAAATGTATTCTAATGTTATTACTAAAATGATAATAAACTTGCTTGAAGCATAAGGCACAAAAAGAGAACTACAGGAAAGACACTGTTCTGAATATCAATACAAAATGAAAAGGAATAAAATTCCTTAATTGATGAGAAGAAAAATATTACCTGATATATGCTAAATGCTACATTTATAAGGAAAGTCAGTCCACTTCATATCTTTCCTTAAAAACAGAAATACAAGCTCTTCATTCAATGCAAAAGGTAATAAGAGAAATAACACTGACAAGGGTGGCAAGTATTGGCCTGTTGAGAATGAGTTCAGGGAGAGCATCACTTTGTAGTAAATTCTCTGCATTTTAAAATATGTATATGAGTTAATTAGCATTAGATCATTTTGGCCTGGAGAATGAGTTCAGGGAGAGCATCACTTTGTAGTAAATTCTCTGCATTTTAAAATATGTATATGAGTTAATTAGCATTAGATCAGAAAATACACCAGAAGAAAGGAAGTCAGACCACGGTAAGCGGCTAATGGCACTAAGACAGACTTTGTCCTTTAGTTTTCAGGACTCACAGGCAAGGTCGCAGTGCTTGCCTTTGCTTGTTCCCTGAGATCATCATTAGAAATTAAGGCTCCTGAGTAACAGTTACTGACAGAGAAGCAGATCAGATAAGTTAGGATGGGGAGGCTGATACATGAATGGTCATGGACTACAGAATATTATTGATATGGTCATAAAGGACCTGGGAAGCAGCAGAGATAACCCAGGAGTTAGAGTCAGCAGAAGCTGTGCACAGCAAAGGAAACTTAGCAGAGTGAAGAGACAACCTGCAGAATGGGAAAAAAGTTTTCCAACCTCTCCTCAGACAAAGGAGTATATCTGGATGGTATAAAGAACTAAAAAAATATTAGACCTCTCAAATTCAAAGAACCAATTAAAAGCTGGGCATCTGAAATGAATAGACATTTCTTAGACAAAGAAATACAAATGACCAATAAATATATGAAAAAATGTTTGACCAGTCTAGAAATACAAATTAGCTCAATACCAAGATTTTACCTTACTATAGAAAGAATGGCTACCATCAAGAAATCAACTAATAAGAAATACTAGAGAGGCTGAGGGGAAAAAGGAACACTTTTCAGTTAGTGGGGATATTATAAACTGATATAGCCACTATGAAAATCAGTATGGAGAGTGTTCATAAAGGCAGAAGTATAAATTCAGTTTGATCCTGCTATTGGCCTACTATATATCTTCAAAACAGTGTTAAAGATATCATACCACAGTGATGTATGCATACCCATGTATATATAGCAGCACAGTTCATAATAGCTAATCTAGGAAACAGCCTATATGCCTATCAACATATCAAATGGATAAATGTGATGTAGCATTTGTACACAAAGAAGGACTATTCTGCCACAAAATGGATAAACTTGAGTCATTTGTAAGAAAGTGGATTTACATTGAGACCATAATATTAGGCGAAGAAACTGACACACAAGCTTGAGTATCACACGATTTCTATTATACAAAAATAAATGTATACGTGCGCGTGAGCTCCCGGCCTGCGCGACAACAGACCCAGGAAGGACCCAAGGACCCCAGAGGGGGTTTTTTTCAGCTGCCTGCCTACCTGCCTGTCTGCGATCACCCGGCGGCGTGCGCGTGAGCTCCCGGCCTGCGCGACAACAGACCCAGGAAGGACCCAAGGACCCCAGAGGGGGTTTTTTTCAGCTGCCTGCCTACCTGCCTGTCTGCGATCACCCGGCGGCGTGCGCGTGAGCTCCCGGCCTGCGCGACAACAGACCCAGGAAGGACCCAAGGACCCCAGAGGGGGTTTGTTTCAGCTGCCTGCCTACCTGCCTGTCTGCGATCACCCGGCGGCGTGCGCGTGAGCTCCCGGCCTGCGCGACAACAGACCCAGGAAGGACCCAAGGACCCCAGAGGGGGTTTTTTTCAGCTGCCTGCCTACCTGCCTGTCTG